>NC_045427.1:618046933-618366548 GCF_902635505.1 Sarcophilus harrisii | reverse complement strand
CACACAATTGAGAAAAATAGAGAGAGAAAAAGAAATAAAATCATTTACTCATCTGTTGGTTACTTACTGGGGACCATTTTTAGTCTTACATAGTTGTGTTAATTCCCTTTATATTTTGAGTATCAGGTTTTTTCAGATATATTTAAGTTGTTATCCATTTCTACAAAGAAAACTTATGGGCAAACAACCAAGAACTCGGTTTAATACAATTCACCAAGATGTGTGATACACATTCACCCTTTTCACGGTACTATACTGTGCTTCAGACATTGTCCCTAAGGAACTTATATATTACTGGGGGAAGGGAAGTGATACAAGACAGACAAAAATAAGTGTAATGGGATAGACAGAGGTAGACCCAAGGAATACTTGTAGACAAAGTAAGATTCTTGTTTTTGGAGGGATTTGGGATTAATAAGGAACTCCCACCTCCCTTCATCCCCCATTCCTCACTCTATCTTTCTCTGAAGTATCAACCGGGTTGTTTTGGAACCAGCTTGCACTGAAGAGCTGATTGTTAAATTTTTCGGTGTGAGCATTTACACCTCAGAAATCAGACAATGCTACAAACTGGTATCTGAATAACTGAATTCAAAGTTAGGAGGAAGTTCCTCCTAACTTCCAGGCTGGAACTCTGTCCACTGGTTATTAAACATTTACCAGCACATTCAGCTGATAACAGTGTTACTCTGTTATCGGCACTCATTCACAAAATTCTCTTTATCCAATACCCCAAATCCCTGTGTTATCCATCCAATAAATTTCAACAGCCATGGCCTGTGAGTGCACCCAGAGCTGTTGCCCTTAGCTGGTCTTCTTAGATTTAGAATGAATGGGAAATTCTGTTTTCAGGCACCACGTTTTAGGGAAAACATTGACAATCTGAAGCACTTCCAGAGCAAGGCAAAAGCAGTGACAAGAAACCTAAGGAAAAACTATTGAAGGATGGATGTTTGTCCTAGAGAAAACTTAGGGGAGAAATGGAAGTGTGTAAAGGGCTGTCATGTCCAAGAGAAAGGAAACTGCTTTTCTGTGTCCTAGAAAGAAGAATTAGATAGAGGGTATGGGAGTTACAGGAGAACTGATAGATGAAAGAACATCCCAAGAAGAGGTAGCCACCTAAGGGAAATATCAATAGAATCTGTGGGGAGCTGGCACTGATCTACAGGTAATAAGGCCATAAAGCCATACAAGTGATAAGGCCACATTCCAAAAGACTGCCCTAACCTTGAACAGGAATCTCCTAATCACATCATGGAGTTTCCTACATGACCAAAGACTGCCCTAACCTTGAATAGGAATCTCCTAATCACATCATGGAGGAATCTCCTAATCACATCCTACATGACCAAGGACTGCCCTAACCTTGAATAGCTAGATATCTAGGCATCCCCTAATCACATCATGGAGCTTCCTACAACCAGAGACACCTGAGCAGCTAATCCTTGGGCAGGAAACCAATCCTTTGTCTAGGACCCCCACCCTGTACTAAGTTCCTGCAACCCTGATGCTATACATATCTGTACTATTAAAATGAGGCTTGATCAGATGGTTTTGTCTTGCCTCTATTCTTTGCAGTCCTCTGTCCCAAGCCCTTTGTCTCTCTTCTTCCAGGGTCCACACACTCTGCCTCGCGGGCCAAGGCAAGAATCCTTTAAGCATGAGCTAAATAATTACTTTTCAGGCTCTGGCAGAAGAACTCCCCGAGCTTTACATGGCCTCTGAAATCCATTTCTGTTCTGAGAGTCTATGATTTTTTGGTTCTTTGGATTCAGCTGGGAGGGAGGATGAGACAGGGAGTGGGAAAGGAGGAGGAGAAATTGGAAAGGGGTCGCCGGTGTTTGGATTGGCTTGAGAAGATGGTGGAACAAAGTGAGAGTGTAGAAGGGAAGGGGCTGCAGGATGAGAAACAAAAGACATCCCCCAAAATTAGCCCAGAAATAAAGCAGGCCTAAGCCAGGCCTCTGGGTTCTGCTCCTCAGACGCTCCCAACTCCAGATGCGTTCCTGCCAGAATTCTCCTTTGGAAAGATCACTGGGTTGCTTCATTAGCCCAGAGGAGACTAGTTAAGACCCTTAGGAGTCCCAGTGAACTCCGTTTAGGCCACAGCCTTCCCAATGCCCATTCTATGAAGGCAGAGCCTCTGAAGGCAGATGTATTTGCCAGGAAAATTGCCTTCCAGAAAAATAATAATGTAAACACAACCACCAGAGGAACGTCAGGCCAAAGCAAGAGAACAAATTGTTTTTTGAATACTTGTGCACATGAAGTCCTCCTATACAGAGAAATCTCAAATGCTTCTTATGTATTCATTAGGGCTGCCTCTGGGTGGGGTGGGGGCTTCCCTCCCAGCTTGGCAGGATTTTGTTCCAGTTAGTCAGAATAACTCTATGTCCTTGAAGGTTATTTTTTAAATGCATGAGATTTATTTTTCTTTTCAGGGTTGTCACTAGTTCAAAATGCAAATTAGGGAGATTGGCCTGGAAGTCACCTCCCCTCCCCACTTGGGTTATGTATGATGAGACACTTTTCCCCATTGTCCTCCCCCTCCTTGTTCCACTCCTCAGATGGATGTGTCTCAAATTTGGCCAGCTTTACAAACACAAGTTAGCAGTGGGGTGGGCTCGGAATAACACAGAGTCAGACAGCTCAGTTTATTAGGGGAGCAGGAAGTAAGAATTTAATGAAGGATGGGCCTTCAACACCCCTAAATCCCTTCCCAAAGAGCAGATCATGGGGAAGAATAAAATTTTGTGTCTAGAACCTAGACAAGTTGTTTAAGCATAAATATCTCACAATCAAACAATATGCTACAGTTCTCTTTTATTGTCCTGACTCAGTTTCCATAATTATCCTGGGCAAAAATTAGTGAAATGGAAAAAAATTCCATAGAGCAAAACAATTCATTTAAAAACTCAATTGGACATATACAGAAAGAAGTAAAAAAAAGCTAATGAAGAAAATAATTCTTTAAAAATCAGAACTGAACAAAGAGAAACTAATGATTCATTGAGACAGCAAGAATCAGTCAAGCAAAACCAAAAAATGACAAACTGAAAAAACCATGAATTATCTACGGTAAAAATGAAGACTTGAAAATAGATCTAGGAGAATAATCTGAGGATTATTGGACTTTCCAAAATTATGATGAGAAAAGAGCCTAGATACTATTTTACAAGAAATCATAAAGAGAACTGCCCTAGATTAAAATAGACTCAGAAGGAAAAATAGGATTGAAAGAATTATCGAACATTCGAAAGAGACCCTAAAATAAAACGGAATATTTGGGCCAAATTTCAGAACTATGATTAAGGAAAAATTTTAAAGCAGCCAAAAAAATTTTTAAATACCGAGGTGCCAAATAAGGATACCCAAGATCTGACTTCCACATTAAAGGGATCGAAGGCCTGGAATCTGATATTCCAAAGGCAAAAGAACTTGAATGCAGCCAAGAATAAACAAAAGCAACTGAGCATTTTCTTCCAGGGAAGAAGATGGAATTTAATGAAACAAATGAATTCCACGTTTCTAAGGAAAAACAGAATAAAACAAAAAATTTGATCTCCAAACATAGAACTCAAGAGATGCAGAAAAGGTAAAAAGAACTTTGAGAATTGTATTTCTAGGATATACAAAAAAGAATACATGTATAATTTGATTTTATGAATAACATAAAAAGGGAAGAATGGAAAAGGGATGATGGCAGAATAAGGTGGGAAGGAGGGAAAAAAGAGGGAAACCACATCCCACAAAGAGGCAAAGGAAAACTTATCATATCTGAGGGAATTTAGAGAGGGGGAGGGAACATTGTGTGAATCTTACTCCTTATCAGAGTTGGCTCAAAGAGAAAATAATTGAAATTTGTTTTAGAGAAAATTCCCTCTCCCCATTAAAAAGGGGAGAGGAAAAGGGAAAAGAAAAAAGAGTAATAAGGGAAGGAAGGGGAAAAGATCAAAGGGGGAGGAGGGGATTTAAAGAGGGTGGCGGATACGTAGGGTACATAAGTTTAAAAAAGGGAAAGAGGGTTGGGGAGGCAAGAAAAAAGTAAAGCATAATCTGGGTTTTAGGATGGCAGGAAAACAGAATAAGTAATTCTAACTAAATGTGAATGGGATGAACCTCCCATAAAGAGGAGGAGATAGCAGACTGGATCAAAAGTCAGAACCCACAATATGTTGTTTACAAGAAACACATTTAAAAGGGAGATACATCAAAGGAAAGGTAAAACGCTGAAGCAAAATCTATTATGCTTCGTGAAGTCAAAAAGAGGGTAGCTTATCCTTATCCAGATCAAGCAAAAGCAAAATTGGATCTAATTAAAAGAGATAGGAAGGAAACTACATCCGCTAAAGGGTACTATAAGACAATGAAGCAAATCAATATTAAAATATTTGCACCAAGTGGTATGGCATCCAACTTCCTAAAAGAGAAGTTAAGAGAGTTGCAAGAAGAAATAGACAACAAAAACTGTAATAGTGGAGATCTCAACCCATTTCAGAATTAGACAAATCAAACCACAAAACAAATAAGAAAGAAATTAAAGAAGTAAATAGAATATTAGAAAAATTAGGGTATGTTAGATCTTTGGAGAAATTGAATGGAGACAGAACTTTCTTCCTCAGCAGTTATGGAACCTATTCAAAATTGACCAATATTAGGACATAAAGACTAAATTAAAATGCAAGAAAAGAAATAAAATGCTTTTTTCAGATCAGATGCAAAAAACTACATTCAACAAAAAGTTAGAGGTAAATAGACCAAAAGTAATTGAAACAAAACAATCTATTTAAAAAATGATTGGGTAAACAGCAAATTATAGATAAATTAATAATTTCACCAAGATAATGACAATGATGAGATGTCATACCAAAATTTGTGGGATGCAGCCAAAGAGTAATAAGAGGAAATTTTATATCCTTAGAGGCTTATTTGAATAAAAAGAGAAAGAAAAGATTAATGAATTGGGCTTGCAAATAAAAAACTAAAAAAAAAGACCAAATTAAAAACCCCAATCAAATACAAATTTGAAATTTAAAATTAAAAAGGAGAAATTAAAATATTGAAAGAAAAAACATTGAACTAATTAATAAAAACTAAGAGTTGGTTCTATGAAAAAGCCAATAAAATAGATAAGCCTTTGGTAAATCTGATTAGAAAAAGGAGGGAGGAAAATGAAATGAGTGGTCTTAAAAATGAAAAGGGAGAACTTTCCACCAATGAAGAGGAAATTAGAGAAATAATAAGGAGTTATTTTGCCCAACTTTATGCCAATAAACTTGATAACCTAAGTGAAATGGATGACAACCTCCAAAAATACAGACTTCTCAGACTAACAGAGGAGGAAGTAAATTGCTTGAATAGTCCCATTTCAGAAAAAGAAACAGAACAGGCAATTAAACAACTTGCTAAGAAAAAATCCCCAGGACCAGATGGATTTAATGGAATTTACCAAACATTTAAAGAACAATTCCCCAATGTTTTAAAAATTATTTAAAAATAGGGAAAAGGAGTCCTACCAAATTCCCTTTTAACACAGACATGGTACGATACCTAAACCAGGTAGAGAAAACAGAGAAAGAAAATTATAGACCAATCTCCTAATGAATATCGATGCAAAATCTTAAATAAGATATTAGCAAAACACTACAGAAAATCATCCCCAGGATAATACCTATGATCAAGTAGATTTATACCAGGAATGGGGGTTTTAATATTAGAAAACTATCAATATAATTCCACATTAATAACCAAATTAACAAAAACCATATGATCATCTCAATAGATGCAGAAAAGCATTTGATAAAACCAAATCCATTCCTTTAAAAACACTTGAGAGGATAGGAATAAATGGACTTTTCCTTAAAATAATCAGCAGACATTTAAAACCATCAGTAACATTATGTAATGGGACAAACGCAACCATTCCCAATAAGATCGGCGTGAAACAAGGTTGCCTATATCACCGTTAATATTTAATATTGTATTAGAAACGCTAGTTTGGCAATAAGAGCTGAGGAAAGAGATTAAAGGAATAAGAATAGGCAATGAGGAAACCAAATTATCACTTTTGCTGATGATATGATGGTATACTTAGAGAACCCCAGAGATTCTATAAAAAGATTAGTAATCCACAACTTTAGCAAAGTTGTTGGTTAAAAAATAAACCCAATGAGTCATCAGCATTCTTATATATCACTAATAAAATCCAAAGTCAGAGTTAAAAGAAATTCCATTTAAAGTAATACTGATAATATAAAAATTTAGAATCTATCTGCCAAGGGAAAATCAGAAAACTTTATGAGAAAATTACAGACCACTTTTCACAAATTAAGTCTGATCTAACTAATTGAAAATATTAAATGATCTTGATAGGCGAGAAATATAATAAAGATGACAAATTAATTAAACTAATCTATTTATTTAGCTATATACCAACTAGACTCCCAAAAATTATTTTAATGACCTGAAAAAATAACAACAAAATTCATATGGAAAAACAAAAGGTCAAGAATTTCAAGGAATTAATGAAAAAAAAATCAAATGAAGGTGGCTTAGCTGTACCAGATCTAAACCAGATCTAAGTTACCAAAACCATTTGCTATTGGCTAAGGAATAGATTAGTTGATCAGTGGAATAGGTCAGGTTCAAGGGACAAAACAGTCAACAACTATAGCAACCTAGTCTTTGACAAACCCAAAGACCCCAGTTTTGGATAAGAACTTATTGTTTGACAAAAAATCGCTGGAAAATTGAAACTAATATGGAGAAACTAGGAATTGACCACACTTAACACCGACACCAAGATAAGGTCAAAATGGGTTCTGACCTAGGCATAAAGAATGAAATTATAAATAAATTAGAGGAAAAGGATAGTTTATTTGACCTGTAAGAGGGAAGGACTTTATGACCAAAGAAGAACTAGAGATCATTTGATCACAAATTAGAAAATTTCGACTATACCAAACTGAAAAGTTTTTGTACAAACAAACAAGCAGACAAGATTAGAAGGGGAAGCAATAAACTGGAAAAATATTTTTACAGTCAAAGGTTCTGATAAAGGCCCATTTCCAAAAATATAAGAACTGACTTAATTTATAAGAAATCAAGCCATTCTCCAATTGACAAATGGTCAAAGGATATGAAAGAAATTTCAGATGGGTAAAATTGAAATTATTACCATTATATGAAAGTGTTCCAAATCAATTAATCAGAGAAATGCAAATTAAGACAACTCTGAGATATTACCACACACCGTCAAATTTAAGATGACAGGAAAAAATAATGATTGTTGAGGGGATGCGGGAAAACGGGACACTGATACATTGTTGGTGGAGGTTTGGAACAACCAAATATTCTGGGAGAGCAGTTTGAACTATGCCGTTATCAAACTGTCCATACCCTTTGATCCAGCAGGTTACTACTGGGCTTATATCCCAAAGAGATTAAAAGAAGGGAAAGGGACCTGTATTGATGAATGTTTGTGGCAGCCCTTTGTGGTAGAAACTGGAAAATGAGGGATGCCCACAGTTGGGAGAATGGCTGAATAAATTGTGAATAGAATATTATGGAATATTATTTTCTGTAAGAAATGACCAACAGGAAGATTTAGAAAGGGAGAGACTTTACATGAACTGATGCTGAGGAAACAAGGACCAAGAGATATTTATACTTCAACAAAATATAATTGATGACAGTTCTGATGGACTTGGCCATCCCTCAAAATGAGATCAACCAAATCATTTCCAATGGATCAGTAATGAACTGAATCAGCTACGCCTAGAGAAAGAACTCTGGAGATGACTAAGAACCATTACATTGAATTCCCAATCCCAATTTTTGCCACCTACATTTTTTTATTTCCTTCACAGGCTAATTGTACAATATTTCAGAGCTGATTCTTTTGTACAGCAAAATAACGGTTTGATCATGTATACTTATTGTGTATCTAATTTATATTTTAATATATTTAACATCTACTGGTCATCCTGCCATCTAGGGAGGGGTGGGGGGTAAGAGGTGAAAAATTGGAACAAGAGGTTTGGCAATTGTCAATGCTGTAAAGTTACCCATACATATAACCTGTAAATAAAAGGCCATTAAATAATAATAATAAAAAACAAACAAAAAAAACAAAACAAAACAAAAAAAAAAAAAAAACAAATTACTTCCCTTTTTTACATAGAAAATAAATTATCAAATGACCATTCCACATATAAATCCCAAGAGTGAATCAAAATTCTTATACATAACAGACCAGTATGGTAAGGTTCCTAAAATCCCTCAAACATACAGCAATAGTTACAGTTTTAACAAACCTTAAACACAGTGATGCAGTTAAAATTTTAACAATAATTCAATCACTTTTCCACTCCCCAAAATCAGTCCCAGTTACATCAGGAGCCCTGAGAGGAGAGGGATGGACCCATCCTGTGTCTCAGAAGCTGCCATGCTGCCAGCGCCCTAGATGGGCCCATCCGTGTCTCAGAAGCAAGTCAATACCTGTAATTTTGACCAAAATCCAGAACAAAAACCACAAAGCTAACAAATGAAGGTTAGAACAGACTGACACAAAATGTGAAGAGACCAGTATGAATTGGCCAGCAGCTTCCTAATAGATAAAATGGCAGTTAGTTTTTTGCTCTCTCATTTAGAAACCTTTAAAAACTTGAATATCTTGTACAGACAGAAATATTCAGTAACAGATAGATGACCAAGATAATGATTCCAGATAACCAGGTATAACACATAACCAGGTTGGAAATAGCAAGGTATGACATAACTGAATGGCATTAACAGTTTATATTGACCATTCCTCTGATCATAGAAATTAGTTACAGGAGGAAAAAAGGCAGGTTCACAACCATAACATAAGCAGTTAAAACTTAACTTTCAACAAAACAGATAAAATTAAAGCTATTTTTAAAATTTTATTTTTATCATTTATTATTTATTTATTATTAAATAACATTTATTAGTTCAATTAAATAAATTAAATTAAAATATAAATTGAATAAAATTTATTTATTATTAATTATTTATTATTATTTTTACTCCTGTGAATCATCTCACTAACTGTCAGAGGGTGGAGCTTTAAAACTCTCAAATAGTATTAACCATAAATCCAAATAATTTTACTTCTAATAACAAATTCTATTAACCAAGTTGCAGGCATATCCTAAACAGATATTTACCACAACCTTATATTTATAACAGGAAGAATCTGTCTCAGTAAGTTTACTTCTTTCATATCTAAGTAGATGTTTCCACACATACAAATCAGTTTGCTTTTAAAAATACCCAATACATAGACAAATATTCCAAATTACATATTGTCCATAACCAACATTTTCAACAAGACAAAAAAAATATTATTTTCAGAGGCTCTTCAAATGACCTCAGGATGGCTTGGAGAGGCTGGGCCCCCTGGATTTTTTTTTTCCAGAGCAGTTTCCAGCCACAACAGCCTGATGGTAGATACCCCCATTTGGGCCACAAGAGAGTAAGTCTGTCTGAGTACTTTTTGGGGTACTATTCTGTCTGTCTATATGCTAGCATCTGGATTCCCAGATTATGAAATGCTGACGGGCACAAATTCTGAGAGTAGGGTCTTCTGGATGCAGGAGACCCTACCTTGGTGTCTAAGACACATCTGTGTGCCAGTTGGCACAACTCTGGGCATTCCAGACTATAAATTTGGGTGTCTTTTTAAAGACACCATATGACTAAAAAAAAAACAAAAAAAACCAAAAAACCTCTGTTTGGAGGGACAACTGATAACTTCCCTCAGGGCTAGCTTCAATTTCCAGATAGCCCCTGGTCTGTGTTAAAATGTTTTGTTTCATGTTTTTGGCTGCACAGTCATGCAGTCGTGCTGATATGTTTGATGTGCTGTTTGTCTGTCACTTGTTTGTGACTTTGGTTCAGAGCTCTGTAAATTGGAAGAAATTTGGGAATTAGTTAAAATTTACTTGGGATTTTAAACTTAAAAAAAAGTGGACACTTTCAGGTAGTTTAAATTTAGGCCGGGCTTGAAGGGAGCTGCCCTAGATAAGGCCTCTGGAGAACAAAAGGAGTTTATGCTGATTGCTTTGAACTCTGGCTGGAGAAAACATCTGATTAGAAATTTTAGGATGATTTTAAAGTTACTGTTGCCTTTGCAGGCCAGATTTGCTCTGAGTATTTTTTTAAATTATAGCTTTTTTATTTACAAGATATATGCTGGGTAATTTTTCAGCATTGACCCTTGCAAAAACCTTTTGTTCCAATTTTTCCCCTCCTTCCCCCCACGCCCTCCCCTAGATGGCAGGTTGACCAATACATGTTAAAGTATAAGTTAAATACAATATATGTATACGTGTGTTCTGAGTATTCTTTTGGGCAGTTTTAAATTGTGGAAATAATTTTAACTTTGCCTTTCTTAAGAACTTGTTGGAGTGAAGTTCTGTAACTTACTTGAAAGGGGTCAGTGTCTCCAATTAGGGTCTGACTTTTCTAAAACCTTTGACACTTAACCAAGTGGGAGTTTAGGAAGAGTCCACGGGGAAGGGCAGTCAGGTGAAATCCGCCCTACCCCCAAACTATTACTTTTTGCTACTTTAAAGATTGGGCGGGGTAGGGATCTTTTGTCTTAAACTGGCCCCCAATGCTCTCTGCTACTCCAGCTACTATAGTTAGCCTGGGGGGCAGGTTAGCTGCCTTCCCTCCCCCTGATTCTTGGGAGGTGGAGCAGGGAAGGAAGGCCACCTGGAATCCCCCCATACACTAAGTGTGTTCCAGCCTCTTTCTGCAGAGGGTTGGCTTTGGCAAAAGATTTCAAGAGATAAGCCTGATTGTAAGTTAATTGATCTATAATTTGGTAGGGATGTTTCTAAAGGTTTGAATCTTTCAGATTCTTTTCTGTAGAATTGGGTATTCTGTCTAAGTTTAATTGATTGTATCCTGAGGTTTTGCCCATAGTTGTTCCTTGTCCTTTTGAAAATGTTTCTGTTAAATGTGAAAGAGAACTGTGGCACAACAAAATGCAAAAAGACAGAAATATTAAACGCATCCTTTTCAGATCATGATGCAATAAAAATTATGTGTAACAAAGAACCGTGGAAAAATAAACCCAAAATTAATCAGAAACTAAATAATCCAAACCTAAAGAATGAGTGAGTCAAACAAGAAACCATGGAAATAATTGATCATTTCATCCAAGAGAATGACAGTAATGAAACAACATACTAAAACTTCTGGGATGCAGTCAAAACAGTTTTTCATATCTCTAAATTTCATATCTCTAAATGCTTATG
Organism: Sarcophilus harrisii; assembly: GCF_902635505.1. NCBI lineage: Eukaryota > Metazoa > Chordata > Mammalia > Dasyuromorphia > Dasyuridae > Sarcophilus > Sarcophilus harrisii. The sequence continues at coordinate 618,355,257 of NC_045427.1, read as the reverse complement.
TGAATAAAAGAGAGAAAGAGATCAATGAATTGAGCATTCAACTAAAAAAATACTAAATATAAATTAAATTTTAAAAATCAAAGGAGAGATTAATAAAAATTGAAAGTAAAAAAGTGAACTAATAAATAAAACTAAGAGTTGGTTTTATGAAAAAATTAATAAAACAAGTAAATGTCTGGTTAATTTGATTGGAAAAAGGAAAGAAAACAAATTATCAGTATCAAAAATGGAAAGGGTAAACTTGCTACCAGTGAAAGGGAAGTTAAAGTGATAATTAGGGGCTATTTTGCAAATTGTATGCCAATAAGTCTGACAATCTAATTTAAATGGACAAATATTTACAGAAATATAAATTTCCCAGATTAACAGAAGATGAAATAATATTTAACCCCATTTTAGAAAAAGAAATGGACACATCATTAATGAATTCCCTAAGAATAAATTTCCAGGATCAGAAAGATTTACAAGTGAATTCTACCAAGCATTTTAAAAGGAATTAATTCTAATCCTATACAAACTATTTGGGAAAATAGACAAAGAAGAAGTCTTGTCAAATTCATTTTATGACACAAATATAATGCTGATATCTAAAGTAAGAAGAGCTCAGAGAAAAAAAATTATAGACCAAAAATATTTATAACAGCTCTTTTTGTGGTGACAAGGAATTGGAAATTGAGGGAATACCATCAAATGGAGAATGGCTAAAGCAAATTGTGGTATATGAATGTAATGGGATACTATTGTGCTACAAGAAATGTTGAGTAGATTGATATCAGAAAAGTCTGGAGAGGGTTATGTGAACTGATACTACTGAAGTGAGTGCAGAGAGGAGATGTAACAGCAACAAGATGTGGTGATCAGCTATGATAAGACTTAGTTCTTTTCAGCAATACAGAGATTCAAGACAATCCCCATAGATTTGGGATGAAAAATGCTATCTGAATGAGATGAGGTGAGATCTTTCAAGACAGTTGTGAAAATCGAGTAAGGTTTCATCTATTTCAAAGTTGGAGTAGGCCTGAAGGACTTTTAAGCATCAAGTCAAGGGCATACTTAAGTTCCCTCCCTGCTATCCCCTAAGGGCATACTTAAGTCCCCTTGTTATCCTCCTATGATATCAGTGTCTTTCTGTTTAGGTCAAATATGGGCAATTATGTACTTATTGATCAAGTTCAATTTCTTGGGTAGTTCCCTCTTTAAGAATGTAAGATCCTCAGTCCATAAGGATGAGGGTCAGTGGTGGGAGGGGGTATTTGCATTAAAGATAAAAAGTATTGACCCTGCTCCCTACGGTGCTTCCTCCCTTTGATTGTCTGCTTGATGGGTGGGATGCCCAATTCTCGAGAGATCGTATAATAAACTTTGCTTTGCTTCTAGAGATCTCTCCAGCTTTTTTATTAAATGCTGTCTGAACCACACATATCTATATCCAGAAAAAAAGAGCTATAAAGACTGAGTATGGATTTAAGCATATTATTTTCACCTGTTTTTTTCTTTCTTATGGTTTTTCCTTTTTGTTCTGATTTCCTTGCCAACATGACTCATGTGGAAATATGTTTGAAATGACTATATACAACCTATATCAGATTGTTTGCTGCCTTGAAGACAGATAAGACAGGGAGGGAGAAAAAAGTTTGGAAATCAAAATCTTCTAAAATCTTACAAAAATGAATATTGAAAACTAACTTTACATGTAACTGAAAAAATTTACGAAGTGAAAAAAATAGGAAAGGCAAGTTATGGACTATATACAAAATCATGGTGATTTTGATTAGATTAAGAGGGAGGGGTTTGGGGGAAAGACCAAGGCCTCAGCCTTCCCCTTATGTGCTCCTCTACTTCCCAGGACCCTTTTTTGAACATCTAGATACAGTGGTTCTCAAAGTGTGGTGCAGTGAATCCTGGAGGGTCTCTGAAATCCTTTCAGAGGGTCTACAAATTCAAAATTGGTTTTTTTTTTTCTATTTATGGTATCTATTATGTAAGCCATATAAACAAAAACTCTTTGGACATATTCTCAATAGTTGTTAATACCATAAAGATACTGAGAAAAGGAGTTTGAGAACCACTGACAGGATTTATGAAAGGCCTTGTAACTCCAGGGCATGCTCATAATCTGTTGGTTCCTCTTAGGTGGGGAGCCCTCCTAAACAATCAGCTCTGTCTATAGGGAGAGAAAGGACTGTGGCAACTGAGTGTGGATCACAACATAGCATTTTCTCTCTTTTTGTTGTTGTTTGCTTGCATTTTGTTTTCTTTCTCACTTTTTTCCCTTTTTGATCTTATTTTGTATGTATTTTTGTATTGTATAACTATGTATGCATATATTGGATTTAACATATATTTTTACCACATTTAACATATATTGGATTACTTGCTATCTAGGGAGGGGGGTGGGGGAAGAGAGGAAAATTTGGAGCACAAGGTTTTGCAAGGGTCAATATTGAAAATTATCCATGCATATGTTTTGAAAATAAAAAGCTTTAATAAAAATAAATAAATACAAAAAACAGCTCTGAATCAAGTATATTGTGGGGACTGTATTCTTCATTGTACACCCCTGCTTTTAGTATTTATTCACAATTTGGCTCCAGTCAAACTTTTCAGACAGTCCTTATCACTTCCATTCAACTCTTCTACATCACAAATAAGCTGTTTGCTCCCTCCAGTTCATTACTCCATCTACCACCTCTATGCTTTTGTCAGCTGCACAAACCTGAAATGCCTTCCTTTTATCCCTCCACCTTTTAGAATTCTTAGATCCCTTCAGATTCAGTTTTAACTGCTACCTCCTACAAGAAGATTTTCAATCAATCATCAATATTATTAAATTGAATTATCAATATTTTTAAATGCCAGGCACTATGTTAAGATCCAGGAACACAAAGAAAAGGGAAAAAAGTATGGGTCTGTCCTTAAGAAGCTCATATTCTAATGGAGTCAGCATGTGCACAATTACATATTTATGTCTGTATGGATGTCTATGTGTTGTAATTCCCAGAGAGAATCTGCCATAGAGAGGAAATGGGGAAGGTGGCTACCATCATGGCCCCTTATTGAGGGTATCATGGTATAGGTCCAAGAGTACTAGATTTGCAGTCTCAGCTCTGATGCGTGGATGTGTGACCATGAGGAAGGCCTTGAGCTTGTCTGAGCCTCAAACTACAAAAAGAAGCAACTAAACCCGCAGTTTGTCTCACAAGATGGCTTTGTAATAAAGGACAAAATAGATTTCTGTGATTATTAGCCAGGATGAAATTCAGCATTGTTGCTGCCCAGGGACAGGAGGAAGACCGGCAAGGACTGCCACAATCTTGCAAGGAAGCTAATGGAATACACCCTTCATACAAGCAGGCTGAGCAGCCAAGGTCACAGCCATCCAAAAACCACCCCAAAGTCGTGTTTAAGATTTTGAATGAGTCTCCATGGTTACAGCTAGACTGTCCATCATGGCAAACATAAGAGCAAAAATTCTCGGGCTTTGTTGCCAGGAAGGAGGCAGCAGAGAATCCCTTTGGTGTGAACGTTGTTTCTGTTGGGAAGACAGAGAAGTGAACCTAAATATGGTTCAACTGGTAAACCTGGTGAATCTGGTTGGGGTTTAATGTGAGTATAAAATGGACCTACCGGGAGGCACCCAAATTCAAAAGTATTCAAAAATTCAAAAGCCTTGGTATAAGCAAGAAATCCTCTAGCAATCTCTAACAGAAGAGAAAATAAGGTTGCTTCAGCTAGAATGGAATGCTATTTAGAAAGAAACCTTCCAGTTTCTCCCCTTATTTTTCAAATGAACTGAAATGAGAGAGGGGAGGGGAAACGGGGAGGGAAGACTGATAACTTGGGTTTAATTAAATGGGGACTTGCATCCAGGTCTCATAAGACTGCTAATTCCATTTTAATATCTTAATAAGGATCAGCATTAAGTTTACTGATCTGTTTTAAGAAACTACTGTTTCTCCCACTAAAAACACTAAATATGATGATAAGATTAAACTTTAGGTCCCTACAGAACAGGCAAGAATTAAGCAACTGAATGGGATTTAGGTTCTTATAGTGGATGTAGACAATAATAAAGTTCAGTGCTTTACCAAGATGGCACGCCCTATCCCCACATGTGGCTTTGCATTTAAGGAGCTCCTTTGCCTCCTCAAGCTTAACAATCCCACTTAAGTGACAGGCCTACTGCAAGGCCTCCTCTGGATATCTTATAACATCAATATCCTTCCTGAAATGCTGCATTCAAAACCAAACATAACCCTTCATTTTACAGATAAGAAAACTGAAGTTTAGAGAAATTGTGATTTCTCTAGTATCATACGACTAGTAAATGTATGAGGCAGGATTTAAACATTTCATTCTGATTCTCAAGATCTACTCAAGCCTCAAGCTATTTAACTGCCTGTTTTTATTCAAGCTCTCAATTAAAAAAAATAATAAAAAATCTATCTGTCCAATTTAGGTTTAAAATTTTATCTTTTTCAGGATAGAAGAGGAGGGTTCAGATCTATTTCATCCATAAAAGGAACCCTCAGTGTACAGATTCCCTCTACTGATGCAAACTGTGAACCCATCTATGATTCAGAGAGTTACAGGGCACAGAGAAGTTAATGACCTGCTCCCAGTCATTCAGGAAGACTTGGATCCCAGTCTCCCTAGCTTTGTATCCAAATGAAAAGTGAAAGTATGGCTGTGGCAAGAATGCTCAGGCACATGCTAACATCACAAAAAAAAAATACAAAATAAGAATTAAAAATGTGTTTTTAAAAAAATGTTTTCCAATTTCTTTTGTTTGGTGAATAAAAATAATGCCCTATATGATTGCGCATTTGGTATTTGGTCAGCTTAAAAGATGAAAGCTAAAGTTCAGAAAGGTAGGGACACACCTTGGGGATGCACTACTCCATATCTGGTGGAAAGAAAGGGAAGGGAGCTTCACTTTTCCCTGTAAGGACAGGCTGGCCACCTTCCAAAAAGCCCTAAACTGCCCTCCCCCAACCTCCACAGCTGACAAAAGTGGTTTTGTCACTTTGGTTCCTTTCACTTCTGCTTCTCTCCCCACTCTTTCTTATTTTTCAGAAACTGAAACTCTTGAGTGATGTAACCCCTGTCGTAGTTCCCCTAAACCAGGCTCCTTCCTGAACCACATCCTGCTTCTTGTTCGTTCCCCCACTTGCCAAAGACATGTTCTTTGAGACTTGGGGCAGAGGTGAATTTTTGCCCTTCTGGAAAGGGCCGCTGGGTTAGGAGTCATAAGTGTAGGCCGTGCTCCTTAACCAGAGTTATCACTTGGGGCGAGGCTCTTCCTTCCCAAGGTCCGCTTCTCCATCTGGAGGGGCAGGTAGCCCAAGAAGATCTGAGATCCTTAGAGCTAAGTTGTAGAGTATTAAAGGGGAAGATCCAGCTGGTAAGTTTGCCAACAGAGCTGGGATTCCACGGCTCCTGGTCCTGGGATTTTTCCACTTTTCTAAACTATTCCCCTCCTTGGGGAAGACAGGAGCCGATCAGGCCCAGAGGAGAGAGACTGGAATCTGTGATTTTCCTGAATTTTTCACTCCCTTACTCCCAACAATGGCAGGAGAACCCGGGACTCATACTCTATTTGTAAACACAGGCGATTTTTAACTAGCTGGGCAGGCTCTGGGATTCCTCCGCAGAATCTGCCTTTCTGTCTCGAGCTTAAACACACAAATCAGTTTTTTAGTCTTTTAATTTAAAACACAAACAAACACAATTCCGTCTAGAGCCAGGATCTGTAAACGTGCCCCACCTCCCCACCTCCCCATCACATGCAGCATGGGGAAGACAGACACCCCTCAGTCCCAAGAGGCTGCAGACCTGCTGGGGAAGGGGCCAGCCCCTTCTCCCCGCTCTAAGGCGTTGCCAGGGCCCCCAGCTTCTGTCCCTAGTCCCCTTCTGGATTCCATTGGTTGTAGGAGGCCTGTCTTCCTGGGCTGAGCTGGCAGTGTTCCCCTCTTCTTCTTCCTCCTCCTCCTCCTCCAAGGTCCAGCTGAAGCTCTCCCCACGACTGCAGGAGTTACTGCCGTCCTGCTAACCTCCTGCCACACAAGGTTCCCAGCAGCGTTGGGTTATAGGTCGCCCAGCCATACTCCCGGGGCTGCCCAGGGGGGTCCTGTCTCCACAGTACGGCAGGAGTCCCTGGAGGGCACCATTGGGCTTCTCGGGCTCCGTGGTGTCCCCGGCACAGGCCTGAGCCCCAGGAGAAACATCACAAGAATGAAACCGGGTGAGGAAGGCGGGAGAACCAGAGCAGGAGAGGGCGGGAACCGTCCCCTTTCCCAGTGCCATTTTATCCACTGAAGAAGGAGCCAGCAAGCGCATCGGGGGGCTGGGGACTTGCGCAGGGGACAGAGGCAGACCTCAGTGCTCCTCCGCTACCCCATGGCTTTCAGGAGCAGCTCCAGCTTCATGGCCACGTTCAAATCCCCCTTCACCTTCAGCCGCCCGCTCATGTAGGCTCCGAGGGGCCGCAGTTCCCCCGAAAACAGGGCTAGCAGGTCGGCCTCGGTCATTTCCAAAACCACGTCTGGGCTGCCTTCAGGCGCCCCGCGCCCGATCTTCCCGCTCCCTGGAGGACAAAGGAGAAGCGGGGGCACCGTTAGAAAGACTTCCAGAGCTCGGGTCAGCCCGGGCCTTCTGGAGAGCAACCTGGACCTGCGCCCAAAGGGCCCAAGCAGCACTGGTAGGTCGCAAAGAGATGAAGATTAAAAGGAAAAGGAGCCGCAGGTACAAAAATGTAACAGCTCTTTGTATGGTGGCAACGAATGGGAATTAAGGGGCAGCTCATCAGTTGGGGAATGGCTGGAGTTGTGCTGTAGGCCTGGGATGGAGTATCTGCGTGCTCCAAGAACTGACGGGCAGGACAACTGCAGAGATGAACTGATACAAAGGGAAATGAACAGAACCAGATCATTGTACACAGTGACAGGAATACTGTGTGATAATCAATTGTGGAAGACTTGGCTGTTCTGATCAAGGCAATGAGCCAAGACAATTCCAAAAGAACGATGCTAAAAAATACTACTCATATATTTAGAAGAATTGTACATGTTTCACCTATATCGGATTGTTTGCTGTCTGGGGAAGGGAGGAAGAAAAATTTGGAACACAAGCTTTTGTAAGGGTGAATGCTGGAAACTATCCTTGCAGGTATTTTGAAAATAAAAAGCTATTATCATAAAAATTATTATTAAAAAATTCTTCTCCAGAGAGGTAACTGATGAATTCTCAGTGCAGACTGAAGCATATTAATTTTTTATTTTTTTAGGTTTCTTGCTTATATATATATTTTTAATAATATAGCTAATATGCAAATGGTTTTATATGATAGCACATGTATAATTAAGAGTATATTCCCTGCTTTCTCAATAGATTGGGGAGGGGCAGGAAGGAAGGATACAATTTAAAATTTAAAAAATGTTTAAGTTAATGGATATATATATCTATATACATACCTATATAAACACACACACATATATAATATATATATGCAATGGTCAGACTATCAATGTATCTCTTGGCTTTGCAGCTAATTCACTCACTATGTATTTCAGTTTTATCATGAAATCTCTTCCCACTTTCCTACCTCACATGACTGTGGTAAGAAAATGGAGACAGAAGGAAATAAGCATTTACTAAGTGCCCGCCATGGGCTAAGCACTTACAAGTATTATCACATTTGAAAGGGCTTTGAAAATGGCAAAGTGCTTTATTATTATTATTATTATTATTTTGTTCTTCTTGAAGTAGGCAGTTAAGCACTTATGTGTCAGGTGCTATGCTAAGTGCTGGAAAGAGGATTTGGCGTGAGAAGACCTGGGTTCAAATTCAAGCTATGGCCTTTAATGGGCGATTTTCAGGAAATCCCTTAACCTCTGTCAGGAGTGAGGGTGTCTGTCTCTAAGAGCTCCTAGGGATTGAAGTAATCAATAATTTGGATCCGGAAGGAAGCAGGGTGGCTGAGGCCATCTAGCCCAACTCCCTCATTTCCAAGAGAAGAAAACTTGCAGAGGTTTCACATCCAATTTAAGATCAGCTGGTTAAGCATCTGAGGCAGAATCTAGAACCAGATCATCTAACTTCAAAGCCAGTACTTCCCCCAAGGTACCCTTTCAGTCCATAGAGGCAGCAGGGCCATGTAGCAATCAAAACCTGAGCCCGAGGTCCTGGGTTCAAATTCTAACTCTCATTACTGTCAGTTCCTCATAGTCTTCTTCTATAATGAGGAGGTTGGAGTAGGCCCCCTAAATTCTCTTTCATTGATAAATCTATGAACCCTGGGCTATTTGAGAACTTAGTTTCTTTGTGTTTTTCCCCATTGCATCCTTTCTCACAGGATAAATGAGATCTGAACCTCAAGAGTTTACTAGGAGACAAAGTGAGACAATGTGTGTAAAGCTTTTTGTGACCCAAATGTGGAAAGAAGGAAGGAAATGTGCATTTATTAAGAGCCTACTGTTTTCCAAGCACTGTGCTAAGTGCTTTATAAATATTATTTCCCTTGATCCGAACAGTAACGCAGACAGGCGGGTGCTATCATGGTCTCCACTTCACAGCGGAGGGGAAACCAGCAAGGAAGTGACCAGCTCAGGGTCCCACAACTAGTGAGTTTTTCTAGTCTCCCTCATTTCAGTCCTGCTGCTCTAGTCACTGAGCCACCAGCTGGGAGCTATAGAACGCAGACATTATTCAGATCATTACCTTCTTGTCTTTTCTAAAAGAATTTAGACAAACTGATGTTCTGCTATTTTCCCTTTATATTTAAAGTTCTATGGACTATTGTTATCATCATAGTTGTTGTTGGCATTGCTTTCTCTAGGTCTCAGAGGCCTTAGATGGAATCCAAAAGACTTCTGGCCAATCATCATACAATTTGGGAGACTTCCTTTGGGGACCTACTTATCCATTGGCTTTTATAAATATTTTGGTAGTGAATGAATAAATAATAATGGCTATTATTTGTGTGGCAGCTAGCTAGTGCAGTAGATAGAGCACCAAGCCTGGAGTCAGGAAGAACCAAATTCAAATCTGGCTTCAGATACTTACTAGCTGTATGATCCCGAGCAAATCCCTCAGTTTGGTCATCTGTAAAATAGGCTAAAGGAGGAAATGGCGGACCACACCAGTATCTTTGCCAAGAAAACCCGATGTTCACAAAGAGTAGGACACAACTGAAACTACTAAATGATAACATTTCCTATGTGGTTCTTTAAGATCTGCCAAGCACAGACGGAAGGAAGGAAGGAAGGAAGGAAGGAAGGAAGGAAGGAAGGAAGGAAGGAAGGAAGGAAGGAAAGAAGGAAGTTAGGAAGAAAGGAAGGAAGGAAGGGAGGAAGGGAGGAAGGGAGGAAGGGAGGAAGGGAGGGAGAAAAAAAAGAAACAAAGAAAGAAGAAATAAGGAAAACTTAAAATAAAAATTAAAAATTAAAAAAAGATCTGCCAAGCACTTCATATATAGTCTCTTATTTGACTCTAAATGCAGCCAACTCTCCATTATCCAGAGACATAGACAACCTAAAACAATGGATAATCTCCGATTCCTTCCTATTCACCTTTGCAAGAACAGAGTAAGAGACACCCAAACTCATCCACATGTCATCTCTCTACTGCCCAGTACATGCCTGCTACAAAGGAGGCTCTTAATACGCTGTTCATTCAATGGAACCGAATTTCCTAACTTCCCAAACTCCATTTGACTACACTATCCTGACAGATCCAGCATCTCCTGGGGTCATAAAAGGGCAGAAGTGGCAAAAAAAAATTATCCAACTCCAAAATCATCTCTGAAATGGATGGATTGTAGAGCAGACAGTCCCCAAATGGAAAAATCAAGATTCAAGAGTAATTTGGAAGGGCACCTCTACCTGTGGTGAGATCAATGAAGTAGGTGTTATGGGCACTGGTAGGCAGGAAGATGTTAAACTGGTAGCACGCTTGGACTTGGCTGACCAAAGCTTCAGATAGAAACAGCTCCACGGCGGCCAGCAGCTCCTCCACCGTTGGCCTTTTCTCCGTGCTGCCATTGCCAGTTGGGTTGTTGGCAGAGGGGGGCGACCCTTCTACTTCATTCACTATCTCCATGGTGTCTAATAAGCAGAAAAATCAGATACGGGAGAGAAGAGTGAGCAGATGGTTGTGTTCGCCGATTGCTGACCCAGCCCAGAATTGCAGAACCTCAGTGCTGGAAGGAACCTTAGAAACCTATTAACCAACAGTCACCTACAGCCAGTTGTAGTGAGGGTTAAATGAGATAACAGAGCTAAAGGGCTTTGCAAAGTCCTTAAGGGGCTGGGTAAAGGCTAACTATGGTCATATTATCTTAGGCCTTCTATTTCTCACCAAACAACTCGGGGTAATGAAGAGAGAAAGGAGCCTCCAAGTCAGGAAGACTAGACCAACATTTAGTGACTGTACAAATTTCCTTCTTACTCAGTACTCTGAGCAACTCTAAGACTAGCTATCATAGAGAAGGTACCAACCTTCATCAGCAGAGACTTCTTTATCTGAGAGCTCCTAAATCAACCTACCTACCTTCCTTCTTCATTCCTCCTTCCTTCCTTCCTTCTTCCTTCCTCCTTTCTTCCCTCCTCCCTCCCTCCCTCCCTTCCACCAATCGGTCTCCTTATCAGGCCTAGTTTCAAGAAAACGAGGGTCCCAAGATGGACTTTGCATGTCTCCCCCATCAAAAGGATGACTCTTTAAAAGAAAGCTCATCCATCCTCTGAACTGATTTTTTTATTCTGGAAGGTCTGCCAACCCTACCTCAGATTGCCTTTCCCAGCCCCTTTATTTCCTATCTCAATATTTCAACTTCAGTATCCCCTAGCAACATTTTCTACTGGCCCATCTTTTGAAAATCAAGAGCCCAGTGGAAATTGCCCAAAGTAAGAGATGAGGGGCAGAAAGTTATTGACAAAGGGGACGGTTTATGAAGTCAAACTCTCTTTGGGGGTCCCAAAAAACTACAGATAAAAATTTGGGAGAAGGCAAGAGGAAGCGGAGGGAAGTAGAGCATGACCTCAGAGACGCCATCCTCAAAAGCTTAAAGATTCCTAGAAGAATCACAGGACAGTCTTTAGAGACCATGGGCTCCGATCTTTCTCCCAATGCACAATCCCTTCCGGACCTCCCTGACTGGTGGATAACCAGACCTTGGAGAGACAGGGAGCCGGCTCACTCCCAAGGCAAGTCCCATTGGGTAGTTGTTATGCTGAGCTGGAATCTCCCTCCCTTCCCCCCAGGTCCTGTCTCTGTCCTCTGGGGCTTTGCAGGATAAAGCCCGTTCCTTGCCCCGGTACCGTCTTTTCCTACATCTGAGCCACAAAAATGTGACTGGACAGAAGATGATCGCTCCAGGACGTGGTTGCTTAGCTTAGGGGACAACTCTTCTTCTCCTTCCAGTCTAATTCCCTGCAATGACCCTTTCTCACTATCTTCATTACTTTTGTTGCTTTCCTCTCTACCTGCATGAAGAATTCTGGGATGGGCTGAAGTTTCTCATCTATCCCCAAACATCTGGCTGCTAAGACTTTTTGATTTTACTCCAACACGGTTGAAAGGGCAGTTTATAGAGCTTCATCTGGTACCAGGAGAATTGAGTTCAAATCCTACCTGACTGACACCAGCTCTGACACTGGTGGGGTGAACATGCAAAAGATACTTCACTTCTTTGCTTCCATTTTCTCATCTATAAAATGAAAGGGTTGGACCCAATGTCTTTAATCCTCCATCCAGCTCAAGAGCTCTTTTCTCTTATATCCATGTTTTCTGGTCCCTCATCATTTCTTACTTGGACTATTGGAACAGCCTCCACACTGAAATTGTGAGCTCTTCCCTCCCCAGCGCATCGTTCCCAGCTACTAATATAATCCTCCTAACCCCTGACCATTGTCACTCCTTCCTTTTTTCCCTCCCCTACCTATCTGCTGTTATTCAAAAATCTTCTATGGGTTCCCTATTGTCTGTGAAATAAAATACAGCCATCTTAGCTGGGCATTCAAGGCCTTCTTTGATTGTTTGATTCTACCCCGCCCTTCCCATTCTGTTCCCTCTACCTGCTAAAACCCTTGGATGTTCTGGGTTCTAACCCAAGTCTTCCCCCCAAGCTTCATCCCTAAATCACCAATTACTACAGGAAGGAAACAGGCGTCCTTCTGGGCTCCCGGGTTCACAAATCTGGCATTACCCGAAGCTCCTCCTCTCCCCTGTATCCAGTCCCTTCCCTTCCCTCCTGACACTCTCTCTCCCATCTAGCATCCTTCTCACTTCAGACCGCCATCTCCCTTCGCCCCCATGGCTGCGCCCGCCTCCTCATACATCTCTCTGCTTAAAGACGTTCACCTCCCCAACCCATCCCCCCACAATGGCTGCTCAAGTAATTTTCCTTAAGCGCCGATCTGACTACATAATTCTCCACTCAATAGACTCCAGCAGCTTCCAAAAGCCTCTCAGAGAAAGGAAAAATCCTGCTTTAGCTTTGAAAGCCCTGTACATGCTGGCCCGCCCTCCTTCCCTGCTCATTGTCTCCCCTCCCCCTGCCACACTCTCAGTCCACCACGGCCCCCTCCTGGGTCTCTCCCTCCCGTCTCTCTCTGTCTCCAGCTGCCAAAGCCTGTGCCTAAAAAGCTGCCTCATTGTCTCTCTTCCTTTAAGATACAGACTTCTATGGGAAGCCTTTTCTGGATCCATCCCCTTCCTCCCACCAAACTTAATTAACTACTTGGTGAATTAGTTAATCAGCAACTATTTGCACGTATTCACTTTACTTTCATGCCTCTGTTGTTTAGATATGTACCAGTCTCTTCCCTACTGGAAGGAAAGCTCCCTGGGAGCAGACACCCAATAGACACCCAATCGATTGACGACTGATCCATTGATCCTTCCAGACCACCACCTCTCACTGCTGGCCCAAGAACACTCGGCCCACAGCTCTCCTTTGCCCCCTCACTTTCTACCTCGCTTTTTCCTTATTCATTCCCTGCTCACCACAAGCATAAGTTTATTTTGCACATCCGTGGCTGTACCCGGATGTTTGGGGACTGGATCACTGTTAAAGCCTCCCCACCTGTCTCGGTTGTCCCAGGAGCGTGCCCGCTGCTGCCGGCCCCGAAGAAGTGGAGCGCCAGCTGCTGGATGGCGCTGTCCAGGCCAGGCAGAGCGGGGGTCTCCGGGGGCGCCTGCAGCACGGCCTCCACCGTCAGCTCCACTCGGTCCACTTCCAGGCCCCACACCTTGGTCATGTCGTTGATCTCCAGCTGAAGGGCAGAATGGGCAGAGGACGGGAGGGGAAGAAAGAAGGTGGGGTTGGTAGCAACCGGGATAAAGGGGAAGTTGGGGGATAATCGTGTACTTTGTCTCGTCCCTGGGCACCAAGCCGGCCCTGCCCGTCGCCCAGGGGAAGCTGCGGGCTCGCTCAGAGGGAATTCACACGGGATCTCCAGCCGTGGAGCATCAGGACACCCCGGTCTCAGCCAGCCCTGGAGAAGCGTCCCATAAACCCAACCCGCTTCCTCAGAAAGTGCTCGTGGGCACAGATTCATTTTATTTTGATGAGTTGTATAATGAAAATGTTCTGATTCTCACCAAAATTTGGGATCGGGAGGGTGAAAAAAGCCTTAGGCTAGGAATCAAGAGACCTGGCTCTTGCCTTGAGCTTGCTACTGTCCCACAAATCCCTTCTCCTCACGGGGTCTCAGTTTCCACATCTGTAAAATGGGAATCACAGTCCCTACCCCCTTTCCTCACAGAAGGATGTGGGAGCTTTAAGTGAGGTGATGGGATAAAAAGTGCCGTACAGTGTGACATACAGCCATGGCCATCAGCCCTGACGATACCCTGGTAAAATGAGGGTCAGGGGCTTGGCCCCTCCCATGAGAACCTTCCATCCAGCCTGTCCCTGTTTCACTCTCCCCAGCCCTTTAGGAAAGGACAGAGAAGGATCCTTAGGAGATCAAAACTCTGAGGGTCAGGAAACCTGCCCCCCCCAGCCCCTACAGGTGAGGAGCCTTTTTCTGAGCCAGTGTTCCCCCTCAGGAGTATCGGAAATTCAGTCTGACTCTTTATGGACCACACACTATCTAAGAAGAGGTCCCAGTCAGAGATCCCAGTTATGGAAGAACGGCCTCTATGTTTCCAAATAAAGCTGAAGGAACCCCTGGGGCAATGTACACATATGTGTAAGTACACATAAGGGGAGTTTAACATGGGACCCAATGACCACTGCTACAGCAGAAGGAGTCCTGGCTCCCTGACCCTGCCTTGATCTCTCTCTCTCTCTGTTCATCCTCCCTCCCTGTCTTCTCTCTGTCTCTCTCTGTCTCTCTCTCTCTCTCTCTCTCTGTGTCTGTCTCTCTCTCTTCCCTCTTTCCCCTTCCCATCTCTCTGTCCTCTCTGTCTGTCTTTGATAATTCCAACAGACTACACTTAAGGACTTGCTTTCAGAGGGGGCAGACACCCCTACACTATCATGGCCATGGAAGTAGAAAATTAAATCTGAGACTTGAGAGAGGAAGTCAGCAACAATCATAGAGCGGGTACAATCGTGCTTGAAGCCAAGAAATGGGAGAATAGGGATGACCCCCATGGGTCACTTCTAACCCCAGGACTCTGATCACTTCCCATAGAAAATGGACTTATTCCAACTGCAGCAGAAACACTCCCTCAGGCTTCCCTTTGATGTTAGCATTTTCCTGTTCATTTTCTATCTCATCATGTCTTCCCCAAAGTCCTTGTGAAATAGGTGGAGCTAAGTCATTATTAATCAGAGAAATGCAAATTAAGACAACTCTAAGATACCACTACACACCTGTGAGATTGGCTAAGATGACAGGAAAAAATAATGATGATTGTTGGCGGGGATGTGGGAAAACTGGGACATTGATGCATTGTTGGTGGAGTTGTGAGTGAATCCAACCATTCTGGAGAGCAGTTTGGAACTATGCTCAAAAAGTTATCAAACTGTGCATACCCTTTGATCCAGCAGTGTTACTACTGGGCTTATATCCCAAAGAGATCATAAAGAAGGGAAAGGGACCTGTATGTGCACGAATGTTTGTGGCAGCCCTTTTTGTAGTGGCTAGAAACTGGAAACTGAATGGATGTCCATCAGTTGGAGAATGGCTGAATAAATTGTGGTATATGAAAATTATGGAATATTACTGTTCTGTAAGAAATGACCAACAGGATGATTTCAGAAAGGCCTGGAGAGACTTACACGAACTGATGCTGAGTGAAATGAGCAGGACCAGGAGATCATTATATACTTCAACAACAATACTATATGATGACCAGTTCTGATGGATCAGGCCATCCTCAGCAACAAGATCAACCAAATCATTTCTAATGGAGCAGTAATGAACTGAACCAGCTACGCCCAGCAAAAGAACTCTGGGAGATGACTAAGAACCATTACATTGAATTCCCATTCCCTATATCTATGCCCACCTGCATTTTTGATTTCCTTCACAAGCTAATTGTACAATAATTCAGAGTCTGATTCTTTTTGTACAGCAAAATAACGTTTTGGTCATGTATACTTATTGTGTATCTAATTTATATTTTAATGTATTTAACATCTACTGGTCATCCTGCCATCTGGGGGAGGGGGTGGGAGGGTAAGAGGTGAAAAACTGGAACAAGAGGTTTGGCAATTGTTAATGCTGTAAAGTTACCCATGTATATATCCTGTAAATAAAAGGCTATTAAATTAAAAAAAAAAATAGGTGGAGCTTATTATACCCATTTACCAGATGGGGAAACTGAGGCCACTGAGGGTGCTCAAACCCTGCAGTGACGGAGCCGGGCATCCCGACCCTCACTTTCTTCCTATTCGCCTCGTGAGAAGCTGACTCTCCCCTGACGCACTCTCCCCTCCCCAGGCCCGGGTATGGCGGGTGAACGAGACACAGCGGGGGGCTTACGAGGAGCTGGTCCCCGATCTTCAGCTTTTCCATCTGGATCTCGCGCAGTGGCTTCTTCAGCAAGGTCTTGGTCATGGCGTTCTGGGCCGTCATGCGGGTGGCCGAGTTCAGGTCCTTCACCATCATCACTGAGAGCACCGGGTCCCAGATGCGGAACTGGACGTCAGCCCCCACGGAGACCAGGGCGCCATCCTTGGAGGTCAGCTGGAAGGGAGGAGGGGTCGGAGTGGGCCGGTTCTGAGCAGGGACGGGCGCTGCTGCTGCTGCCCGTCTCCCCAACACGCTCATACCCCCCCGGGATGCCAGAGCGATGGCCGCCCGGGCCCGGTTCTGAGCAGGGACGGGCACCGTTGCCTGTCTCCCCGACACGCTCAGACCACCCCCCCAGACCCCTCCCAGGATGCCGGAGCGATGGCCATCCGGCCCGCTCTGGAAGGCCCGCGAGGGTTGTGGGCGCTGGCCCGTAAGGCACAGAGACTCACAGCCTCGATCACAGACCCCAACGACCTAACAGCCAGTGCATGTGGACCCTTGGTGTGAGGGGAACCTAGGCCTGGAGAGGGGGGCGCAGGTTTGAGTCCCACCTGTGAGGGCTGTGTGGGTCATGGGGCAGATCACACCCCTAAAATCTACAAAACACAGGGTCTGGACTGGCTGGACCCTGGACTCCCTCCTACTGAGAGAGGAGGCAACGTGCTGGGATGGGCAAGACCTCGCTGAGGTGAAGAGCTCCCTCCAACGTGTGTGGGCACTCTCTCTCCCCCAGATCTCCTCCGCCCCTCACTGACCGGGAGGGGAGACTGGTACGGGAGTCACTCCCCTTTCCCAGCGGGCCCTGAAGCCCGCCCCTCCCAGAGACCACCCTGGGGATCCCCCAAACTGCCTGTACCAGGAAAAGGTTTGTGGAAAGGATGGGAGCCGTTGTCTGCGAGAATTAGCCTCCCCCCCCCACCCCCCGTGCTTCTTCATTAGTCTCATGTTTCCAAGGGTGTGAGCTTCCCCTCTCGTGCCCCATGGGGGGGTGAGCTCCCTGAAAGCAGGAACCCCCTCTTTTCCTTCTGGGTCTTCCACAGTGGGGAGCTGGGCCTGCGGATGTGCTGGCTGGGGCAGGAACCAGAACAAGCGTCCGCTGTGAGTAAGTGACCCTTCCCCACGGTCTCTTCCTGTCCACAGACCCAGCAGCACGGGACAATGGAATACAGGCAGCCCTCCTCACCTTACAAGGAGGGACGTTGAATGCTCGTGTCCTCAGATCTACCCTTTGCCACGAGTCGATGAAAGGAAGCACGAGGACCATACCTGGGCCCTGGGGGGCCCGGATCCGGCCCAGACGAAACACGACCATCCGTTCGTAGGTAGGGACGATCTGCAAATGAGGCACACGGGAACAGATCAGGGCGCGGGGAGCAAGATGGCCTCTGCCCCAGGGACCCCACACTGGTCCTAGTACCTAAGCCTCTGACGCCCTCAGTCCCATCTAGTTTAAAATCTCCCTTCTTCCTGCTGGAAAGTCTACCTACGAGGAGGGCTTCTGTTCCAGAAACGAGGAAAGAAGCCTAGTGAGAGAATAAAGTGAGACCCAAAGAGGTCATGACTTTGCCCCACACCCCTAAGCAACTGATGGATCACAGAGCCAGGCTTAGAACCTCCCAAGCACGATCCACGACACACAATCCCCTTCCTGGCCCATCCAGCTCGGGATTCTCTAGTTGTTTTATGGGAAAAGCTGGTCATCCCCCAAGTCTCTCTCGTCTTCACCATTCTATCCAAATCCTTCCAAGGCCCACTGGTTTTTCCCACCATCTCCTCTTAGGGGATGGATTCCATACACAGCTTCCCTGCCGGATGGACCAGGTCATCTAATTATTTTCCCCAAATTGGCCTGGCAGGTCCAACTATTTGGGGGTTTGGTGATAAAGTCCAAGTTCAGCTTATCTATTGCTAGACTGATTTTTCAGCTCTTCGATATGTCACTATTCAAATGTAATAATAACTCTCAGGGGCAGCTACTTGGCACAGTGGATAGAGCACCTGCTCTGAAGTCAGGAGGACCTGAGTTCAAATGTGATCTCAGACATTTAACACTTCTCGCTGTATGACCCTGGGCAAGTCACTTAACCCCAATTGCCCCAAGGGGGAAAATAATAACTCTTTCTTATATGACACTCAAAGGGGTACAAAGTGGTCCTCATATTTGTGAGAAATTGTCCTCATTTTAGAGACAAGTCAAAGATCCAATGAGGTTGTTATTCAGAAAGGGAAGATCAAGGGATCACCAATCAACTAAGAGCTGAGAGGGACCTTCAAAAGCTTTCTTGTCCAGTTCCTTCATTTTTCAGATGAAGAAACTGAGAGCCACTGAATTTAAGTGATTTTTATTCAAGTCACATAGATGGCAAGTAACAGAAGAATTTGGGGCTTCTGGTGATAGTTATCTGGCTATTACAGCCCACAGATGTTGGACTCAGAGCCAGGTCCATGGCTCAGAGTCCACTCCAATTTTAGCAGACCACGTAGCTACTCTAGTGTTTGGAAGGCCAAAGAGTACCATTCTCTTTGGTCCATTCTCACCAGGAAGAGCCATGGTCCCTCCAGCGATTCTAGACCCCCTTCTCTGGAGCACCTATGGCTCTGTGATCTCCTCCATAAAGGACGGCGCGACCAGAACTATATGTGTGTGTCTCTGTGTGTGTGTGTGTCCCCAGCCCTCCTCAGTTTTACCTTCAAAGCAAACCATCCGGAAATGGGAAAAGTGATCACGAGCAGCAGGAACACCAGGAAGCTGATAATGCTGTGGCAGATGTAGGACGGCCAGCTCTGGGGAGAGTCTGCTGGAGAAGGAGACAGAGGCAAAGGCTAAGCAGCCATTCAAAGTGACCATGAGGGTGGACCGGGAGTGACTGCTAGGTAAGGAAGCCTCATCGGGAAAAGGATCCTGGGCTGGGAGCCAGGAAACTTCAATTCTCCCACTCACTTCCTCATTTCTCTGGGTTCCTTGAGAGTGGGGACTGTTCCATTTTAATATGGCAAACAGGAGGCAATTAAAAAATGTTTATTGAATTGTTAAGGACACCTCCATCCCTCTAGTCACACAATTTTGAGATATTCAGAGGGAGTCTCACCTTCTCTGTCTCTCTTATTATCCCTGATTCAAGCCCTCATCAATTCTCATTTGCACCATCACAGTAGCCCCCAGTTTCTAGCATCCTCTCTGAGAACAGCTGCCAAAACAATCTTCTTAAAGGACAGGTTTAATACTGTCATTCCCCTGCTCAAGAACATTCATTGACTCCCTATTTCCTCAAAACAAATAAATTCAGCTTGATATTTTAAATCCTTTTATTCTGTTCCCAGCTCACCTTTTCAGATTGATTTCAGTTCAGTCCCTTCATGCTCACGCCCAGTCCCATCCAGCCAATCTAGGCTGCCTGCACACTCAGCATTCTATCTCTCCATGGGCCTTCCTGCCCAAGGTATCTCCTGTGACTGAAATGTGCCCCCCCTCCCCTTTGCCCCTTGGGATCCTAACTTTCCTTAAAAGCTCAATTCCCCATTTCATCCTTTGTGGGAAGTCCTTCCTGATTTCCTAAGCTGATCATCTTCCCAAATTATCACGTGTACATACACAGGCTTACAGAGCTACGAATGAATGAAAAAACATTTTAAGCACTTCCTCTGTGCAAAGAGCCACACTAAGGACTGGGGCTGCAAATGAAAAAGTGAGACAGTCCCTGCCTCAAGGAGTTCCCAATCTAACAACTTATATGGGAGGGTTGAGCTGTAGCATCATCTCCATGGATAAAATCACACCGAACCATTTCCCAGCACCACGGATTTTGGTGGTTAGAACTTACTGATACATAAACGTGAGCTATATTCCCCTGCCCTAGAATGGAAGCTCCCTGAAGGCAGGAGATGTTTTCTTTTTGCCATCGGATCCCGGCCCCTTACATAGTACCTTGAAAATATGAAGTGCTTAATCTATGCTAACTGCATTAAATTGTACTGGATCTTCGGTGACTCACTTCCCTGTGTTTCAGCTTCTGAATCTGTAAACTGATGCTGTCTGAGGTTCTTTCCTTTTTCTGTAAAATGGGGATATAAATGGCTATGACTTCACAGGACTGTTACGAGAATCTAAAGGAAAAATATAAGTAAGGTGCTCTATAGACCTTAAAATGTTATATAAATATCAGTTATTATTATTTGTTATTATTGTTACAGACTTTCTCTGATTCCCAGCTACATAAAAAAGTGACTCATGCTCCAGCTTATCACCTCACAGCCTTATTTTTGTGAGAGAACTTATATGATGCAAAGGCTTAATTTATCCTTTTTCTGAAAAAATAATCTATTATTACTGTGAGGGATGTTATTCTTGTGTTTTCTGGCCCATACTCCATCGGACATCACTGAGATGGCTGGAGGATTGTTCAAATTCTTAGGGCCAGAGAGTGAATTAGCATCCACACCATTCAGCATATTGACCACATCACTGGAACACAAAGCAGGACCAACTTTCAACACCCTATGAATTGCAGTAAGATCCTCCTCCCAATTCAGAAAAATAAGATGATCATCTCATCCCCACCTTTTGTTGCTCCACCTCTCTCTCTACCTTGCTACCCCCCAAACCTTATTCTTCATCTTCACTGGGACCTCCAATCCCTTCAGCCCTCAGTCTTTTCCTGGGCTATCACCACATGCACTGGCTACACTCCTCCCTTTCTCCATCCTGATCTTCTGGGTGAACCAATTCAGCTCCACACTGCTCTGCAGGCCCTCGTTCCCTTGGCTGATTGAAGACTGTCAACACTCAGCCTCAGACCCTTCCCATCATCAGCTTCTTCTCCTTTAGGTTATGTGAATGAAGCTGGAGAAACACCAAAAACCCAACCATTCTATCAGCTCCAATAAAAATGTATGTCCCATAATCTCAACTGGGGCCTCACTTTCGCATCTCTCTAATGGATTCACTCTGCTGCTCACCAAGAGGCTCCTCCTAAATTTTTCCAATTCTCCTCTAACCTCCCGTGGCTCACCCTCCCACTTTCTCTCAGCTGAGGACCTTGCCTCACATTTCACTGGGGGAAATTTGACAGAAGTGTCCTCTCTTCCCTCCTCCTCATCCCACATCACTCAGACATCTGCCTCTATATCTTCCATTACCCCAGATTATGGGGAAAAGTGATCTTTCTCCTCACCAACATCCACAAATGAACCCATTCCATCTCATTTCCTCCAGCCAATGGCTCCTCAATCTAATCTCTACCCTCTGGCTGCTTCCCAGATGCCTACAAATACCCATATACCTCCCCTATTCATTAAAACCCCAACCTTGAATCCACCACCTTTGCTAGCCATCATCCTATCTCTCTCTTCCCATTAGTGACCAAATTTCCTTGAGGCAGCTGCCTAAAAACAGGCACCTCCACCTTCTCTCTTCTCTTCAGACTAACCATTCAACTGAAACTATTATTTAAAACTACCATCAGTCCCTTAATTGACAAATCAAATGGCCTTTCCTTGACCCCCTTCCTTCCTGACCCTCGCCAGCCTCTGACACTGTTGATCTTTCTTCTCTTTCATGGTAACTTCTCACTGTTCTGGTTCTCTTTCTGTTTGACTATCCCTTCTTATTCTCTCATCCTTTTACTAAGCTCATTGTAGGTACTTAACAAATGCACACTGACTTAACTTGAGAGGGTTTCACAGGACAAATTATAAATAGCAAGTAAAGGACTTCACTTAACCAAGACTACATTAAAATAGACAAACCTGCAAGATCCCACCATCCTCATCTAAAAATCTATTTCATGTGATAGCAAGAATCTACATGGAAAGTAAGAGAAATAGGTCATCTTTTTACATGGCAAAATCTAAACTCAACCCAAAAAATTTAATAAGATCATATTTCTGATCAATACTAAGAAACCTAACATATTCCTTCAATATATATATATATATATATGTATATATATATATATATATATACATATATATATATATATATTTTTTTTTTTTTTTGCTGAGGCAATTGGGGTTAAGTGACTTGCCCAGGGTCACACAGCCAAGAAGTGTTAAGTGTCTGAGATCAGATCTGAACTCAGGCGCTCCTGACTTCAGGGCTGGTGCTCTTTCCACTGTACCACCCAGCTGCCCCCAGTAATTTTCTGAAGGGACTTCAGATGTTTCCTGAGAATCACAGTTCATTCTCCTCAACTTTTCTAGGTTCTTGGCAATCTAAATTACTGCCATCAAAACAGAAATTATTCATCCTTTGATACTGAAAAAAATGGTTCTTGGATCAGTAAAAAGGTTCTAGAGTCTCCTAAAAAAACTGTGTGTTTTTTTTTTTTAAATCAAGAGACGGGAGCTAAGATGGCAGAATAAAGGAAATGACTTGCTGAGTTCTCCCCCAATCCCCTTCAAATTTCTTTAAATAATGACCCTAGACAAACTTGAGAGCATTAGAACACACAGAAAAATGTAGTAAAATGTTGTCCAGTTGAAGATAGCAGCTACATCCAAAGCCTCCAAGAAAAATAAGAACTGGGCTCAGGCCATGGAAGAGCTCCAAAGGAATTCTGAAAATCAAGTAAAAGAGATGGAGAAAATATTTGGAAAAGAATTGAGAGTGGTGAAAAAAGAAATATGGAAAGCTAATGAGAAGAATATCTTTGCTTTTTGCAAAATTAGCCAAATGGGAAGGAGGTACAAAAGCTCATTGAGGAAAATAATTTCTTGAAAATCATAAATCATTTTTAAATTAGCAAACAGAAATAACAAATGGAAGCTAATGACTTTATAAGAGATCAAGAAACAATAAAACAAAACTAAAAGAATGAACAAATATAAAACAATGTGAAATATCTCAATGGAAAAACAACTGACCCAGGAAATAGATCTAGAAGAAATAATTTAAAAATTATTGGTCTACCTGCAAATGATGATCAGAAAAAGAGCCTGGTCATCATCTTTCAAGAAATTATCAAGAAAATCTGTCCTGATATTCTAGAACCAGAGAATAAAATAGAAATTGAAAGAATTCACTGATCAGCTCCTGAAAAAGATCCCAAAATGAAAACTCCCAGATATATTATAGACAAATCCTGGAATTCCCAGGTCAAGGAGAAAATGCATGTAGAAAGAAACAATTCAAGTATAGTGGAGCCATAGGATAACACAACATTAGCAGCTTCTACCTTATAGAACAGGAAGGCTTAGAATATGATATTCTGGAGAGCAATGGAGCTAGGATTATAACCAAGAATTACTTACCCAGAAAAACTGGATATAATACTTTAGGGGAAAAGGTGGAAATTTAATGGAACAGAGCATTTCTTTCAAGCATTTGTGATGAAAAACCAGAGCTGAATAGTAAATATGATTTTCAAATACAGGAGTCAGGAGAAGCATAAGAAAGTAGTCAAGAAAAGGATATCATAAGGGACTTAATATGGTTTATCTCTTTTTATTCCTACACAGAAAGATGACACTTGTAACTCATTATAACTTTCTCATTATTATGGAAGTTAGGAGGATATATAGACAGAAGGCATAGGTGTAAATTGAATAGGAAAGGATAACATAAAAATTAAAGGGTGAGAAATGTACTGGGAAAATGGGAAAGGGAGAGATAAAATGGTGTAAATTATCTGCCATTAAAGAGGCATGAAAAAGCTCTGACTTATGATGAAAAATGCTATCCATACTCAGAGAAAGAATTGATGTGTCTGAATACAGATTGAAGCATACTCTTTTTTTAAAATTTATTTTTCTTGAAGAATTTTTTGGCAGGAAGGTAGATCTATGTTTTCTTTCACAACATGACTTTTATGGAAATGTTTTGCATAACTTCACATGTGCTTTCTAATAAGGAACTCAAAAGATTTTTAAGAAATGTAAAAAATTGTCTGAAATGTAACTGAGGAAATAAAAAAATATTAAAATGTTAAAGAAGAAATTGAGGACCCCCTCCTCCCTAAAATCAAGAGACCATTGTATCTGTAATCTTTGGATTTAGCAGTTCTGAAAGCTGAATCTAGCTAAGCTTCAAATAGTTAAGATTCACTTTCAGATTCAGATCTGATTAATGAGAGAACAAAACTGAAACACTTCAACAGGAAGACAGCTGTCCAGGTTTAGGAAAATTAAAACAGAGACATCCAAAAAAACAGTTTACCATTCTGGATTTTAATTTAAAAGTCTGCTTCACTATATGAAAAGGAGAAGAAATGCAAAAGCTGAAAATTTACTTAAGGAACCAAAAAAGAAAAAAATGTTTAAGGAGCCAAGAGTGAAATACATTTGTTATCATACTTTCATATCCATGGCTAGTACCAAGACCCAGAGATGGGATATGGAAAGTACTATGTGAGGAACCACACAAAGGCAGTTTGGTTGGACTGGAGAGTATGTAGCTTGGGAGTAGTGGGTAATAAAGTTTTAAATGCCAAACAGAAAATTTTATATTTTATATTGAGTAAAAAGGCAACATAGTCCATGGTCTATGAACTTCAAGAAAATCCCTAGAAGGAATGAACTGCTAAGAATATTTTTCAGGGCACTAGCATGATAGCATGATAGTGGGCAAATGCCTGATGATATTTCTATCCCTATGCTAGATTTATATTTCTGGGTGGGATTTGGAAGGCCTACCAGATTAGTCCATCAAGCAGGCTCAGACTGGGCTGGAGGTGGGATATGAGATGCTCAAACCACGCTAGAGAAACAAAAGGTAATAATACCTGATCAGGCCTGATATCCTCATACCTGATAAAACAGTATTTCCCTAAAGTCTAGTTATGAGATTCTTCAACGTCAATGGAAAATTTTTTGCAGCAATCATCCAATCTGACTGAGTTTTTGCCAGCATAGCTTTGGTCCTGAGTTACGCATTAAATAAATCTAGTCTCTAAGCAACAAGCAGGGCTTTCCAGTCATGAAGGGCTAGATTCAAACAATGTAATAACGTTTTTTCATGACTATACATTTCAAGAAATCCATATTTCTTCTCTGATAACTAATCCCATACATGTCAATCAGTTCTGGTACTTTAAAAAATGCATTTTTAAACAACATTTAAAAAAAAGAAAGAAAACTGTATATCTTTGGAATAAAAAAAAAATTAAAGGCAGAAACAAAGAAAAATACATATTTAAAGAATATAGTAAAGTTATAGAGAAAAACATTTTCTCTTTTTTGTGGGATTTTTTCCCTCTAAGAGCAAATATTGCAATATTTGTTATTTTGATTGACTACAAACACTTGGAGATGAGTGGGATATTCTGATTTCAGAGAATTGCACTTACTTTCCCTCCCAATTTGGAAAATCCCTAATTTTCCCTCCAATTAGAAATCAGATTACTTAATCCTGTAGCCTGAGGTATATTCTATTGTTTTCTTTTAATGCAAAAAAAAACCTGTCTCTCTTTGTATTTAGGATCCAGTGCCTAGCTGAGGGGCCCTATTTTTGATATGTTGTACAATTGGTGCACTGACAACAAATCGATATGCTCAGAAATGCAAACCTTTGTTTCCCAGTCATTTCAATCACTCTACCTGCCACAATTCCACTCGTGGACCACTGTTTGCCTTACCACATCCCATGACTCCTTTCTCCCTCTTTTCTTCCCTTTCTCTCCTACCTCCCACCTGGCAACCCTCAACCTATGAACCCTCAACATTTTTCATCTGTCTAAAATCAAACTGCTAAGCTTCGCAAAGACAATACATTAATTAACATTTTAGGGTAAAATCACAGGATAGTTGAGGAGATAAAATGGATTTAGGCAGCTCATGTGTAAGGCAAACCCTGTATCCAATGGCAGGGAAGGCAAAATGCTGTTCTGGGCCAGTAGCCCAGGAGATTTTAATGCCTGATGTGTAGATGGCTCCCCTTCTACTTCTCCCTGTCCACTGTTACCAATTCCCTCTTTATTTATCTTTTCTTTCTCTTACCAGATTGTGTGTTTATTAAGGTTTGTTTACTTAGTAGAGGTTATATATACATCCACTCTAATTTCTCTAGGAAGTTCAGGCAGTTCACAATTCCACCTGGAACTGAGGGAGGAGACAGGTGACAGGAGGAGAAGGAACCTCAAAATCTTTCCAACAATTAAGTCTCCAGCAAGAAACTTAAGAACATGGGGACATAGGGTGGGTTTTCTTCACTTTGTCAATTTACAAAAAGGGATGTAGAAAAGAGAAATTAATTCGGGAGATAAACAGATGGCTAAGAAAGTGGTATCTGAGGAGCTAAGGCAGGGATGTGAGAAAACTGGGACACTAATACATAGTTGGTGAAGTTGTGAACTGATCCAAGCATTCTTGAGAGCAAATTGGAACTATGTCCAAAGGGCTAGCAAACAGTGACCCAGAAGTGTTACTACTGGGCTTATATCCCAAAGAGATCTTAAAGGAGGGAAAGGGACCTGTTTGTGCCAAAATGTTTGTGGCAGCCCTGTTTGTAGTGGCTAGAAACTGGAAACTGAGTGGATGCCCATCAATTGGAGAATGGTTGAATAAATTATGGTATATGAATGTTATGGAACATTATTGTTCTGTAAGAAACAATCAGCAGGATGATTTTAGAGAGATGCTAAGTGAAGCAAGTAGAACTAGGAGAACATTATACACAGCAAGATTATGCAATGATCAATTCTGATGGACGTGACTCTTTTCAACAGTGAGGTGATTCAGGCCAGTTCTAAAGGTCTTGGGATGGAGAGAGCCATCTGCACTCAGAGAGAGGACTGTGGGGACTGAATGTGAATCACAACATAGTATTTTCACTGTTGTTGTTTGCCACTATTTTGTTTTCTTTCTCCTTTTTTTTTTCCCTTTTGGATCTGATTTTTCTTGTGCAGAATGATAATTATGGAAATAGATATAGAAGAATTGCACATGTTTAACATATATTGGATTACTTGCCACCTAGGGGAGGGATGAGGGGAAAGGAGGGAAGAATTTTGGGTCACAAGGTTTTGCAAGAGTGAATGTTGAAAATTACCCATGCATATGTTTTGAAAATAAAAAGCTTTAATAAAAAAAGAGAAAGTGGTATCTGAGAAAATATATTGGTCATAATTATAAGGATAAATAGATTCCTTGTCTGGCATGGGAGTATACCTGTCAAAGAGAGGTGAAAATGAATTTTCAGGGGACTTGTAACACTAATTTAAAAGATTTTATATTAAAAAAAGATGAAGGAAGGGTTGGAGAAAATTACTTAGGTCAATCCCCTAAATTAAATATTTCAGAGAATAACTACAGAGAAGGAAAAAAAAAAAACATATCTGAGAGACCCTGAAATTCATGAGACAGATAATTCATTGTTAGACTGTCAGATACTAGAATGAATATTTCCTATAAAAATGGTGCCAGTAAAGTGAAAGTTCAGAATGAGTTGACCTTGTCAGGGGAAGCTATATATATATATATATATATAGTATATTGGGAGAATCAGAAGGATCAAAGATGAGATAGGGTCTTTGGGTGGGCTTAATTTTATGCTGTTCAAATCTTATTTTATTATTGTTTTCTCAGCAAAGGAAAATATAACTTCACACAGGAAATAGAAGAACCAAAATGATTATAGGGGAGTTGATTTCCCAAATCAGAGGATATGTAACTACCTTCAATACATTCAAGTTACCCGGCCCAGGTAAACTACCTCCTTAGGTGCTGAAAGAAAAGGCAGAAGTCAGTGCTGAGCACCTGTTAGAAAGAGATGAAAGAAGAGACAGAGAAGCACCATGTCTTTGCAGAAGTGCAAATGTTCCAGTTTTCAAAAAAGGAAAAAGAATCTGAAATCCTAGGTCAAGGACCTTCACTTCAATTCCTGGAAAATTGTTTAGAAAGGATAATTAACATGAGGGCTGAATAATAAGTAATAAGGAAAGCAGTGATTACAAAGAGCCAAGCACGACTATCAAGAACAAATCATGGAAGACTAAGCTCCCATGAATGATTAAACTAATGGATGAGTGGAATGCTATTATTAAATTATTTCATTTAAATGATTAAACTTGTAGATGACATAGTTTGTTCAAATCCTAGAAATGCTTTTTTGATAAAGCACCTCATTATTTCTGAGGAAAAGATAAAGGGACAGAGATTAGATGATGCAATTAGATGTTCAGAACTGAGAAAATTAAATTGATATTGTTTCCATTTTTATAATTGATTTCATTCTGTATCACAGTCGACATTTTGTATAACTGTCTAAGTCATATTACTTTGTCTCTGAGGTAAATTTAAAAGTTCAGTTTCCCTATAAATCACTTTTATTAAAAAAAAAAAAGAAGAAGAAAAAAGAAAAAAAAGCAGCTATCTCTATGCCACTAGCTGTCCTTGACCAATCGGAGGAAATCTGTTAGCTTTACACCATTAGTTATCTCATTGGATGATATTCAGAATCTTAGATGGAAGGAAGAACTGTTGCTAGCCTCATATTGCTGATTTCCAGCCAATCATGTTGTGCCCCATGCCTGTAATGCTGCGGGATTTGTAGCCAATCATATTGTTTTCCCCATCTATGATGCTGCCTTCCAGTTTTTCAGTGTGCCTCCTTTTGTCTGTAAAAATGATTGGTCGGCCCTCATCTGCAGTCTTTATTTGCGTTAGTGATGAACTAAAAACCCTTTTAAAGGTAATTACTAGCCTTACCAATAAACTAAACATACTCTAAACTTTGTATCTCAGTTTGCCTTCATTTCAATTGTTCTAGAACTCATTGGATGGTTCACAGAGTGGTTATGAACAGTTCACAGACAACACAGAGGACGTCTCCAATTGAGTAGCCATGCTTGGCTCTGTGCTGCTTAACATTTCTTATTAATTATTATTAATACTAATTGTTAACTATCAGTTCTTATTAATGCCTTGAATGAAGGCATACTCATCATATCTGCAGATGATAGAATGAGAGATCACACACTGAATATCAGAATCCAAAAGTATCTTGACAGGCTGGGACAGTGGGATAAATCTAACAGGCTCAAATCAATAAAGAAAAAGGTAAAGTGGTATTTGCAGACTAAAGCTCAGCTTCATCAATAGAAGCTGCTGGTGTTCATGGCCAGAAAGCCATGATTTTGAATGAATCAGTAGCAGCCATCAAAGAACCTGGTCTTGTTGGACCTCGCCTGAAGTGCCCTGTCCAATTCTGGATGACTTGGTTTAAGGACATCACTAAGCTACATAATGTCTAAGAAGGGAATTGAGAATGCTGAGGCCCTGATGCCCTGTCAAATGAGGAGCTGGGATGTATACTCTGGAAAAGAGGAGACCATCCTGTGAAGGGAGGATTAGATCGGTTCTGCTCGCCCTCAATGGGACAGATGCTCCAAGAAAGGCTGGCTGTCAAATATAGATCCCTTTTGTGGGGATTCCCACTATTTTTTGTAAGGCTAGAGAGGGAAGATCTAGAGCAAGTGCCAAAGTAAGGAGTCTCGATTGTATCCTGAAGGTAATGGAGACCCACTGAAAGTTGAGGAGCTCTTTTAGGACAAGTCATGTTTTAGGAAGTGAATCTGATAACACTGAGCTTACTAAATCTATGCTGGCAAAGGGCAGGGCAGCCCAGCAAATACAGCATGGCTGGAGGAATCCAAGTTTTTATTCCTGGTGCTCTGGATCTTAGTAGCTACATCTGGGAAATGGGAATCATATTCTTATTCCATTTCTAAATGTAGCTCTTCTCCTTTTACAATTCCCCTGAGCTCGTCTGTAACTGGTAAGTTCTCTTTCAGAGACTCAGTTTCCCAATTTGTAAAGTGGCAGGAATCCCTGCCCTATACACCACAGGGAGATGTGGTAAGCATCAAACTGGGTAATCAGAGGAAAGTCCTTGAGAGAGTACAAAATGGGCTGTACATGCATGGGGGAGTGATTGATGGTATCAGAGGTAAGGGCCACAGTTCCCACAAATTATAAAAGGGCTTAAAATGTCCTATTTCCAAGGCCTTCTAGCATTTGTCACTATAACGCTGCTGAGTCCCCTCTTGCATGATGTCAATGGCCTTGACATTACTGATCTGGAACTGGAGGAGACCAAGCTTAGCTTGAAGAAACTGAGATAAGATGGTTAAGCAACTGGAGGTCACACGGAGGGGTAACAACAACAATGATAATAGTTAACATTTATAAAGCACCTACTAAGCACCCTCCCCCGATCCTCACTGGGAAGGAGATAATGAATGTGACATCTGTTTTGGATGCAAGGAGCGCCGTTCCGGCTTTAGCTAAGCTCGGAGGGGAGGGAGGATCCCAGAGGCGAGGACAGAGGAGACTACCCAGAAGTGGGGAGGGGGATAGAGGAAGGGGCGCACTGTGGAGGGCAGAGGAGAGCACGGTTCACTAGAACCCAGCCAGACTCTGGAGCACACGCACGGGATTCGAATCCCACCTGCGATCACCACAAACCTGCAGGCGCAGCTCCGAGCGCGGGGCTGGACAGCGCGGCTTCCAGCTCTGCACCAGCCGTCCCTCCGAGGCCTCCTGCTCCGGGGCCCCTCATCCTACGCCCCCCCGGGGGGAAGCACTAGGAGAAGGGCTCACCCATGGGCCAGATTGCAAGAGGGCCCGGAATCACTGATTCCGGAAGGGTGAATGGAGGCCTTGGAGGTGACGTCATTTCACTTGGGCCTTAACAGCCTGTGGTTTCAATGTTGCAAGTATGTTTCACAGAGGAGGAAACTGACACAGGGAGGATCGAGCGGCTTGCCGGGAGCCCGCCAGCAAAGGCCCCAAAGCTGGGCCCGGATTTTCCTGACCGGGCTCGCCCAGAGGCCAGACTAGCCCAAGTCCGGGCCTGCTCGGGAGCCGGCACGCGGGGAAGAGGCTGGTCACCATCCCTGCCCGCGCCCCTCCGCCGTCACTCACCCGCGTCCTGGCCCGGGCCCGGGCGCTCCCGGCTCAGAATGGCGGGGAAGAAGCCCTGCTTGGAGCCGTAGATGCCCAGGCTGGACTGCTGGAAGCGGTCAAAGTCGCCCAGGGGCAGGGCCCGGTAGCCCGACCTGCCGAACATGATGTTTGGTGGGAGGGGCCGCTCCCACCTGCGGCCTCCGCTCCGCGGCTGTTGCTAGGCAATGGGCAGAGAGCCAGCGGGAGGCGACAGCATCAGGTCCGGCCGCAGCCAGCCATGCTCCCGCGGGGCCTCGGCCCTCCGGCGGGGTCTCAGCCTCCGGGCGGGGTCTCTGCCTCCGGGCGGGGTCTCGGCCTCCGGGCGGGGTCTCGGCCTCCGCGTGGGGCCTCGGCCCTCCGGACCGGGACAGGGGCGCCTTCCTAGGGAAAGGGGGGACAGGGAGCAGACGCTGGGGGCCTCCCGCGCACCGCCCCCGCCCCGGCCCCTCCCTGCGTCGCGGCCTTGCAGCCCTGCACCTGAGGGAGCCCCGCCCAGGGCCACCAGCCTCCCTCCCCGCCAGGGGCCCGCGGCTTCCTGGTCGGTGACGTCATCCAGGAGCCCCAGATGGGGACAGGGGAAGAGGAGGAGCCGCGTGAGCCGCTTCTACTGCGCAGCCTGCGCACTCCCTCTAGCCAGGGAGGACTGCTGCAATGCGGGACTTGCCCCCGCAGTGGAGGGGCTGCGGCACCAGTGGGCGCGGCGGAGCGGGGACTGACAGCCCGCCCTCGGGGGGTTAGGACTGCAGATAGGATGCCAACCTTTAAAATGCAGAGTGCCCAAACATATGCAAAGCATAATGGTTACATTGTTGCAAAACCAAATAAAGGGCATGAATTATTCATTGGACCAAAACGCAGTTTTTAAAATCCACATCTAATGGATTTTAAACGCGTAATATACATGGATAAAATCAACTAACATGGAGTTATTAATTAAACCCAAAACATACAATTAAATAATTTTATAACTACATTTATTATATCTGTACAAAACCAAAATTCTTATAATGACATTTATTCCATATGAGCAAAATCAAATAAAGTGCAGAAGTTATTACCTGGACCAAAATGCAATTTTTAATGAACTTTATACATATTTTTATATTATTCATACAAATCCAAATAAAGTGTAGGAGCTATTCATTACATTCAAAAATGCAACTTTAAAAAATCCATAAATGTGATGAATTTTAACCATAAACAGTGTGTGTGTGTGTATATTACATATTATCTGTGTATAAAATCAAGTAAAGTGTAGATATTATTAATTGGACAAAAATGCGATTTTTAAATTCACCAAGTATAAGGAATAATGCAGGAAATTTATATATATGTATATGCACACACACATACACATATATATGTGATTTATATATGTGTGGATATTACTATATTTATATACCATGATATACATTGCAAGAATAGTAGGGCATAGTTCAAGCCCTGCCTGTGACACATAAATAGCTCTAGGACTCTGGGTGAACCAATCTCTCTGTAGTCCCAGGAGATCCCTCTAAGAGCAGGAATCTGAATTTTTTTTTTGGGGGGTCATAGACCCCTTTGGCTATCTAGTGACGCTTATAACCCCCTTTTCAGAATTATGTTTTTTTAAAATGTATGGAATAAAGTACAGAAAATGACAAAGCAAAGTAGTTATATAAATGTTATATATATGCACATATATAAAGATGTAGATATAGATCTATTTAATTTGCAGTCTTTTTGTAGTGACAAGGAGTTGGAAATTGAGTCTGTTCCTCAGTTGGGGAATGCCTGAATAAGTTATAGTATGTGAATGTAATGGAATATTCTTCTTTTATAAGAAGTGATGAACAGGTTGATTTAAGAAAAGCCTGGGAAGACCTATGTGAACTGATAGGAGCAGAACCAAGAGAACATTATGCACAGTAACAATATTACATGATGATCAACTGTCACGGACTTGGCTCTTTTCAACAAGGAAGTGATTCAAAGCAATTCCATTAGACTTGGCATGGAAAGTGCCATCCACATCCAGAGAGAGAACCATGGAGACTGAATGTAAATCAGAGTATAGTATTTTCATCTTTGTTGTCTTATGCTCATGGATTTTTTTTTTTCCCCTTTTGATCTGATTGTTTTTTGATTGCGGTTGTTTGTTTTTTGTGCACCATGATAAATAGGTGTTTAGAAGAATTGCACATTTAATCTATATCGGATTGTTTGCTGTCCTGTATATTTTCAGACTTATTTCATCATTGGGGCTTCTCCATTGATTTAGATGCCAACTCCCTTCCATTCTTAGAATGTTCTGGGGCACTGATAGATTTTGCCCAGAGACACACAACTGGCGTTTGCTAAGGCTTGAACTCGGGACTTCTGTCCAAGGCCAGCTCATTGTCCTTGTTTTCCTTTATCTCCAGTTCTGAGTGCTTAATTTCAGAATTCCTTCTTCTTGGCTGTGGCACTGGTTGTGAGTAGGGAGCACATTGGGTATTCTCTTTCCCATTCCCTTTTTATTTACATACCTTCTCCCCTAATTCCCATATGACAAATTTCATTTTCATTCCCAGAACATCTAAAAAGGATTCTGGCAAGAAGGCAAAGGGGTCTATTCTCCCCAGACAAAGTCTGGACTCCCCAGACTACTCGTTCCTTATTTACCGAAATTATAAAAAACGTGAAGCCTTTTGTAGGTGATACAGTTTATGGTTCCTCTTATAAACTCCTTGAGGGCTAGCACATAGTAGGAGGTCAGAAAATGAAAGCATAGCCCAGTCTTTCCTCCCTGGAATCTCAGAATCTGGTTGGGGGAATCGAGAAATGATAGGATGTAAAAAACCGCAGCCAAACAACGGTGTGGCGTTCATCCCTGCAACAGGCGGTAGCCAGTCAGAGGCAATATTCGGAGCCAGAAGTGCCCTTGGGGACCGACCCTCCCTTCTGGGGGCTGTGCAGACGGGGGCAACGCGGAGAAAGTAAATGACTTGTACAAGGTCACGCGGACAGTGAGCAGCCAGGGTGGGAGGGGAACCCTCCGCCGCCAAATGCTGCGCACAGAAACCCCATCTCTTTTGCTTTCAGAACCGCAATCGGCAGAGCAGGTGGTTGAACCAACGTCTACCATTAACTTGTGTGAGCCTCCGAAATCACCGCATCTTTCTCAGACATTCAGTTCCCAATCGGTAATCGAGGGGCTGGACTACCATTGCGGCTCTCCGTGTGAGGTAGGGGTGGGGGTGGAGTGAGGGCGGGGCGCGAGTCCCTTCCTCTCCCACATACTGTGATTCAGACATCGCGTTGGCTTTGGTGGTCAGAGAAGGCTCCATCTTGAAGGTTGAGGAGGGTAGAAGGCTTCGTTCAATGAGTGCAAGTACAGAGTTGGTAAAATTGAGTGGGTGCAGAAGGGGAGGGGGGGGGAAGAGGGACAAGGAGGAAGGGAGGAGGAAGAGAGGAGGGAGGGGATAGATGAAAAGACCGCAGTTTAAGGAGGACCATCCATTCTGTTCTCCAGCCCTTCTCCCTGCGTGTCTCAGATCCCCAGCTTAGACTGGGAGCTCCTGGCGGGCAGGGATCTGACTCCACCAGGAGCTTTTTTTTTCTCCTGCCCCAAAACACGGCTCTAGGTGCAGAAGAGGAGCTCGGGAGATTGCTGTCATCCGGGACTACCGTCTGCACTGCCATCGCGCCAGGTCGGACCGGCGCAAGGAGGCCAGATGTCTCAGGACGAGAAGGAGTCGGGGTGAGGCTGCCCTTTGCTTCCCATCCCCCACGCCATGCCATCCCCGGCCTCTCCCCGTCGCCAAGCCCCTGGGTTCAGACAGAGAAGGCAGCGCATCTCGCAGACGCCACGTCTCTGCCTGCGCTGCGGGTCTAACGCCCTAGGGGGGGGGAGGGGGGGGGCTCGGCTGCTTGACAACAACATCTGTCGCGGCTTTCGGTACCCATCTTGACCCTATATCCTCGCGTCTTTCTATCCTCCGACCCTCTGGCGGCCCAGACCCCCGGGGCTCCTGCCTCAGCATCAGCATCAGCACCTGTCTCTTCCCTTGCTCACGTCTGGCTAGCTAGAGTGTGAGCTGCATCCATCCCTAGGACCGTATAATGGCCAGGCCTCCTTTCTGGAGCCGGTCTAGTGCAGGGACCCTGCAGTATCCATTGCGGGGGGGGGGGGGATGGTAACCCCATCCTTCTCCATTTCTCCTTCTCATCTTCCTCCTTTGCCCTTATAATCCTTCCTCCTGTTAACCCCTTTCTCTTTCTCCCTGTTCTTTTTATTCCTATCTTCTTCCTCGTCGCTTCCCCTTCTTTTTCTTTTCCTCCTCTTCTTCCTCCTCCGCTTTTCCTCTTTGATTTTCCTCCTTTTCTCCCGTTTCCCTCCTCCTCTTTCATCTCCTCTCTCTCCTTTTCCTTTCCTGTCCCTCTTCCTCACCTCCCCTTCTTCCTTTTCATCCCCGCCTTTGCCTGTCCTTTCCCTCTTCTTCCATCTCCCCTTCCTTCTCTTTATTTCCCTTTCCTCCTCCTTTCTCCCCCCTCCCATCTCGCTTTCCTCCTCTTTCCTTTCCCCCTCCCTCCTGGCTCCTGCCCTGTCCCCCTCCTCCCTTCCTCCTCCCTCCCTACCCCCCCCCCTCTTCTCTGCGATGCTCTGAAAGACCGGCCTCTCGAGGAGGCGGGTTCGCGGGGCGCTCCTCCCAGATGCCAGGCTCTCCCAATGCGCATCCCGCACTACCTCCTCTGACCCTCTCTACCCCGCTCCTTCCAGGTCGCCCACAGAGAATCAAGACCATGGGGAGCTTTCCGTGACTGCAGAGCCTGCAGAGCCCACAGAGCCTGCAGAGCCCGCTGAGCCCACCGAGGCCGCCGAACCCAAGGAGCCTGCTGGAGCCCCTTGAGCCCAAGTTGAGCCTCCGCCCCCGGCCCCGAGCCCATCCACTGTGATCTGCCCACCTCCTACCGTCCCTCCTCCTCCTCCCATCCTGGTGTCGGTGGCGACAGCTTCCACCTGGTCCTTTCCCACCGAACCGGTGGCCCCCAGCGAGCCGGAAGCCAGCACCAGCGAGGAGGACCCTAAAGCGAGCTCCAGCCCAAGTGGTGGAGGCAAGCAGGCACTTTGACCTGGAGGGCGGGGGAATTGAAATGAGAATTTGAAGGATGCACCCAGATGAGACACTTACTATGTGGCCCGTTGCGTACAAAGAGCCTGCATTTAATAAAGTAACATTAAATAATTCAGCACTTAGGAGTATCAATGTGCCAGTAATTAAAGCTAAGGATATTAATAATATTCATTTAAATGAGAAGAATAAAGGGTAGCCAAAGCAAGCATAAAAGCCTCACTATAAAGCCAAATGCTTTACAAAGAGCATATTATTAAATGGTATTAATAACTACACTAGAGTATTTATTGTTAGGTGTTGCAATGCGTTAAGGATATTAACATATTATCTCATTCAATGAGAAGAAATAAATGCTACAATGCACTATAAATGCCAAAGAGCCTGCATTTAATAGCAAATACGCCAGTCAATAACCAGCACTTAGAAGCATTTACTAGGTGCTGGGGCAAATGTGCTAAGGATATTACCAATATTATCTCATTTAATATAAAATAATTAGTAGCCAGCAAGACAATGGCCTCTACTATGTGCCAAATGCTTACAAAGAGTATGGTTATTATCCACAATAAGTACATTTTCTTTCTCATTTTTTCTTTTATGTGGTATGACATATATAGAAATATGTATAGAAGAATCGTATATATTTAATATATATTGTATTACTTGCTGTCTGGGAAGGGTGGAAAGGGAAGGAAAAAATTGGATCCCAAGGTTTTGGTAAGAATGAATGTTGAACACTCACTGTATATTTTGAAAAATAAAAAGCTGTTATTTAAAAACAATAAATCAGCATTTAGAGCATTTACTAGGTGCTGGGCACTGTGCTAAGGATATTACCAATATTATCTCATTCAATGAGAAGAATAAAAGTAGCCAGCAAGCATAATGGCCCTACTATGTGCCAAATGCTTTACAAAGAGCATGGCTATTAAATGCCATTCACAATAACCAGCACTTAGGGAGCATTTACTAGGTGCCCAGCACTGTGCTAAGGATATTACCAATATTATCTTATTTCATGAGAAGACTAAAAGTAGCCAGCAAGCATAAAGCCCTTAGTATGTGCCAAATGCTTTACAAAGAGAATGGTTATTAAATGCCATTCACAATAACCAGCACATTTTTCTTTCTCATTTTTCTTATGTCGCATGAT
Organism: Sarcophilus harrisii; assembly: GCF_902635505.1. Lineage (NCBI taxonomy): Eukaryota > Metazoa > Chordata > Mammalia > Dasyuromorphia > Dasyuridae > Sarcophilus > Sarcophilus harrisii. The sequence continues at coordinate 618,318,163 of NC_045427.1, read as the reverse complement.
ATATAGAAATATATATAAAAGAACTGTATATATTTAACATATATTGGATTACTTGCTGTCTGGGGAAGGGGTGGGAGGAAGGGAAGGAGAAAAAAAATGGATCCCAAGGTTTTGCAAGAATGAATGTTGAACACTACGTTTGTATATATTTTGAAAATAAAAAAGCTGTTATTTAAAAACAAACAAACAAACAAACAAAAAAACAATAACCAGCATTTAGGGAGCATTTACTAGGTGCCGGGCACTATGCTAAGGATATTACCAATATTATCTCATTTGATGAGAAGAATAAAAGTAGCCAGCAAACAGAAAGCCCCTCCTATGTGCCAAATGCTTTACAAAGAGCCTGGCATTTAATAGCAACATTAACAATAACCAGCACTTAGGGAGCATTTACTAGGTGCACGGCACTGTGCTAAGGATATTACCAATATTATCTCATTTAATGAGAAGAATAAAAGTAGCCAGAAAGCATAAAGCCCCTACTATGTGCCAAATGCTTTACAAAGAGCATGGCTATTAAATGGCATTAACAATAACCAGCACGTAGGGAGCATTTACTAGGTGCTGGGCACGGTGCTAAAGATATTACCAATATTATCTCATTTAATGAGAAGAATAAAAGTAGCCAGCAAGCAGAAAGCCCCTCCTATGTGCCAAATGCTTTACAAAGAGCATGGCTATTAAATGGCATTAACAATAACCAGCACTTAGGGAGCATTTACTAGGTGCTGGGCACGGTGCTAAGGATATTACCAATATTATCTCATTTAATGAGAAGAATAAAAGTAGCCAGCAAGCATAAAGCCCCTACTATGTGCCAAATGCTTTACAAAGAGCCTGGCATTTAATAGCAACATTAACAATAACCAGCACTTAGGGAGCATTTACTAGGTGCCCGGCACTGTGCTAAGGATATTACCAATATTATCTCATTTAATGAGAAGAATAAAAGTAGCCAGCAAGCATAAAGGCCCTACTATGTGCCAAATGCTTTACAAAGAGCATGGTGATTAAATATCATTAACAATAACCAGCACATTTTTCTTTCTCATTTTTCTTATGTAGCATGATACATATAGAAATATGTATAGAAGAACTGTATATATTTAACATATATTGGATTACTTGCTGTCTGGGGAAGGGGTGGGAGGAAGGGAAGGAGAAAAAAAATGGATCCCAAGGTTTTGCAAGAATGAATGTTGAACACTACGTTTGTATATATTTTGAAAATAAAAAAGCTGTTATTTAAAAACAAACAAACAAACAAACAAAAAAACAATAACCAGCATTTAGGGAGCATTTACTAGGTGCCGGGCACTATGCTAAGGATATTACGAATATTATCTCATTTGATGAGAAGAATAAAAGTAGCCAGCAAGCAGAAAGCCCGTCCTATGTGCCAAATGCTTTACAAAGAGCCCAAGCATCAATAAATGATTGTCAATAGCCAGTGTCTCTAGGGAACACATTTGTGGTGCCTGGCACTGTGCTAAGGATAATACCAATATTATCTCATTTAATGAGAAGAATAAAAGTAGCTAGCAAGCATAAGCAAGTCGTGATTATAAAAGCAATGCTTTAAAAGAGTCAAGTAATTTAATAGCAAACATTAACAATAACCCGCACTTAGAGCATTTATCAGGGTGCACGCCATAATTGCAGTGCTAAGGATATTACCAATATTATCTCATTTAATGAGAAGAATAAAAGTAGCCAGCAAGCATAAAGCCCCTACTATGTGCCAAATGCTTTACAAAGAGACGCTATTAAAATGGCATTAACAATAACCAGCACTTAGGGAGCATTTACTAGGTGCTGGGCACTGTGCTAAGGATATTACCAATATTATCTCATTTAATGAGAAGAATAAAAGTAGCCAGCAAGCATAATGGCCCTACTATGTGCCAAATGCTTGCCAGTGCGTCCAAGTATTTATTGTTAAATATTTGGGCCAATGTAACCAGCACTTAGAGCATTTCAGACGCTAGGTGCTGGGCACTGTGCTAAGGATATTTATTGTCCATTTCAATGAGAAGAATAAAGAGCCAAAGCAAAGATAAAGTTTTCCATTATGTGCCAATGTTTTAAAAAGAGCCTGGCATTTAATAGCAACATCAATAACAAATCAGCACTTAGGGAGCATTTACTAGGTGATTTGCACTGTGCTAAGATGTTGCTCACGAAGAGAAGAATAAAAGTAGCCAGAAAGCATAAAGCCCCTACTATGTACAAATGCTTTACAAAGAGCATGTATTAATAAAATGGGCATTAACAATAACTAAAAGCACTTAGGGAGATTTATTAGTGCTGGGCACGGTGCTGGATATTAACAATATTATCTCATTTAATGAGAAGAATAAAGTAGCCTGCAAGCAGAAAGTCTTTACCATAAAGCCAAATGTTTCGCTGTAAAGAGTTTCATATTTAATAAAGAATATTAATAAATAACGAGCACTTAGGAGCATTTACTAGGTGCTGGGCATTTCTATTAAGGATATTACCACTATTGTCCCCATTTGAAGGAGAAAGAATAAAAAGCAGCTAAGCATAATAATGGTCTCTACTATGTTAAATGTTTCTGCAAAGACATAATATTAAATTAACAATAACCAGCACTTAGATACTACTAGGGTGCCCACCACTTTGCTAAGGATATTGCCAATATTATCTCATCAATGAGAATATCAAAAGTAGCCAGAAAGCATGTGCTCTCTACTATGTGCCAAATGCTTTACAAAAGAGTTCTCACATTTAATAGTTAAATATTGTAATAACCAGCACTTAGGAGCATTTAATAGGTGCCAAAATAAGCTAAGGATATTAAATAATATTATCCCATTTAATGAGTAGTTAAACAAAGGTAGCCAGCAAGCAGAAAGTCCTCCTATGTGCCAAATGCTTGCCAAAGAGCCTGCATTTATTACAAACATTAAACAATAACCAAAAATTTAGAGCATTTATTGTAGTGCCCGCACTATGCTAAGACAGCCACTATTATTATCCTTATATTTGTGAATAGAGGAAGAATAAAAGTAGCCAGCAGCCAGTTCCCTCCCATAAAAGCCAAATGTCATAAAGAGCACGCATTATTAAAACGGCATTAACAATAAACCAGCACTTAGGGAGTATGATTTACTAGGTGCTGGGCACAGTGCTATGATGCCACCAATATTATCTCATTTACTGAGAAGAATAATAAAAGTAAAATAGAAAAGCATACAAAAGCTCTACTATGTGCCAAACAAGCCAAAAGAACCCGCATTTAATAGAAAGCAACATTAATAAACTGTGGACTTAGTATACCACAGGTGCCCACACTGTGCTAAGGATAAGCCACTAATATTATCTCATTTAATGAGAAGAATAAAGTAGCTAAAAGCATAAAGGCCCTACTATGCCAAATGCTTTACAAAGAGCATGCAAGTGTGATTAAATATCACACAATAACTACACATTTTTCTTTTCCTCATTTTCTTTATATGTAGCATGATACATAAAAATGTATAGAAGAACTGTATATTTAATACATATTATCAATGTACAGTCTGTGGAAGGGTGGAGAAGGAAGGAAAGAAAAAATGGATCCTGCAAGGTTTTCAAAGAATGAATGTTGAACACTGCCTTTGTATATATTTTGAAAAAAAAAAAGCTGTTATTTAAAAAAAAAAAAAAAAAAAAAAAAAACAATAACCAGCATTTAGGGAGCATTTACTAGGTGCTGGGCACTGTGCTAAGGATATTGCCAATATTATCTCATTCAATGAGAAGAATAAAAGTAGCCAGCAAGCAGGAAAGCCTGTCCTATGTGCCAAAACGCTTTACAAAGAGCCCATATCATTAGCAAATACTAACAATAGCCAGCACTTAGGGTTATTTACTAGTGCCTGCACTGTGCCAAGGATATTGCTAATATTATGTCATTTAATGGTAAAGAACTAAAGTAGCTAAGCAAAGCATAAAGGCCTCTCATTATGTGCCAAATGCTTTACAAAGCTCAGCATTTAATAGCAATATTAACAATAACCAATTTAGGAGCATTTACTAGGTGCTGGGCACGCCAAGGATATTACCAATATTATTTCATTTAATGAGAAGAATAAAGTAGCCAGAAAGCATAAAAGCCCCTACTAGTGTGCCAAACAGTTTTACAAAGAGCATGGCTATTAAAATGGCATTAACAATAACCAGCACTAGGAGCATTTACTAGGTGCTGTTGCACGGTGCTAAGGATATTACCATATTATCTCATTTAATGAGAACATGTAGCAGGCCTGCAAGCAAAGTCTCTTACTATAAATGCTTTACAAAGAGCCTTATATTTAATAGCACATTACCATTGTCGGTTAAATTTAGGAGCATTTACTAGGTGCTGGGCAATTTTACAAGGAGTTACCACATTATCTCATTTTAATGAGAAGAATAGCAGCAAGCATAAATGGCCCTACTAGCGCCAGGCAACAAAGCTGCAGAAGGCAATATTGAACAATTAACAACTACACTTAGGAGTTATACTACTGTGGTGCCCACTTAATAAGGATATTGCCAATATTATCTCATTTAATTAGAAGCAATGGCATGAAAGCGCGAAGCCCCAATTATAGCCAAAAGTAAAAGAGCCTAAGTACTTAATATAATATTAACAATAACTACTTAGTACTACGGTGTTGGGCACTTGAAGGGATATACTGGTTATTTCATTTAATGAGGAAGAATAAAGGTGCGGCCAGCAAGCAAGAAAGCCTCCTATGTTAAATGTTTTACAAAGAGCCTGGCATTTAATAAAGTAACATTAAATACAACCAGCACTTTAGACATTTATTAGGTGCCCGGCAATCAGTTGGTTATATGATATTACCAACATGGTCTCATTTAATGTTGAAGAATAAAAGTAGCCAGCAAGGAAAAGCCCTCCTATGTTAAATGTTTACAAAGAGCATTATTATTAAATGCACTCAATAATAACCAGCACTTAGGAGGATTTACCGGTATGCAGCCAAGGATATACCAATATCTCACGATTGAGAAGAAGCAGCCAGCAAAGCATAAAGCTTCTACTATGTGCCAAATGCTTTAAAAAGAGCCTGGCATTTAATAGCAACATTAACAATAACCAGCACTTAGGGAGCATTTACTAGGTGCCCGGCACTGTGCTAAGGATATTACCAATATTATCTCATTTAATGAGAAGAATAAAAGTAGCCAGCAAGCAGAAAGCCCCTACTATGTGCCAAATGCTTTACAAAGAGCCTGGCATTTAATAGCAACATTAACAATAACCAGCACTTAGGGAGCATTTACTAGGTGCCCGGCACTGTGCTAAGGATATTACCAATATTATCTCATTTAATGAGAAGAATAAAAGTAGCCAGCAAGCATAAAGCCCCTACTATGTGCCAAATGCTTTACAAAGAGCCTGGCATTTAATAGCAACATTAACAATAACCAGCACTTAGGGAGCATTTACTAGGTGCTCGGCACTGTGCTAAGGATATTACCAATATTATTTCATTTAATGAGAAGAATAAAAAGCATAAAGGCCCTACTATGTGCCAAATGCTTTACAAAGAGCCTGGCATTTAATAGCAACATTAACAATAACCAGCACTTAGGGAGCATTTACTAGGTGCTGGGCACTGTGCTAAGGATATTACCAATATTATCTCATTTAATGAGAAGAATAAAAGTAGCCAGCAAGCATAAAGCCCCTACTATGTGCCAAATGCTTTACAAAGAGCCTGGCATTTAATAGCAACATTAACAATAACCAGCACTTAGGGAGCATTTACTAGGTGCTGGGCACTGTGCTAAGGATATTACCAATATTATCTCATTTAATGAGAAGAATAAAAGTAGCCAGCAAGCATAAAGCCCCTACTATGTGCCAAATGCTTTACAAAGAGCATGGTTATTAAATGCCATTCACAATAACTAAGCACCTCTAGGGGACATTTACTAGGTTCTGGGCACTGTGTTAAGGATATTACCCATATTATCTCACCAATGAGAAGAATAGTAGCTAAGCAAGCATACTATTCTACTATGTACAAATGTTTTTACAAAAGAGCATGGTTATTTAAATGCCATCTACAATAACCAGCACATTTTCTTTTCTCATTTTCTTATGTCGCATGATACATAGAAAATATGGAAGGAAGAACTGTATATTTAACATATATTGTATTACTTGCTGTCTGGGGAAGGGGTGGGAGAAAGGGAAGGAGAAAAAAAATTGGATCCCAAGGTTTTGCAAGGATGAATGTTGAACACTGCCTTTGTATATATTTTGAAAATAAAAAAGCTGTTATTTAAAAAAAAAAAAAAAAACAATAACCAGCATTTAGGGAGCATTTACTAGGTGCTGGGCACTGTGCTACATATTGCCAATATTATCTCATTTAATGAGAAGAATAAAGCAGCTTTTGTGCCATAACGCCCCTACTTTGTGTGCTGTACAAAGAGCATGGCTATTAAATGGCATTAAATAATATTGGGTACATTTTTCTTTCTCATTTTCTTATGTGTATGATACATATAGAAATATGTATAGAAGAACTGTATATATTTTTAATTGGTTATTGGATTACTTAATGTCTGGGGAAGGGGTGGAGAAAGGGAAGGAGAAAAAAATTGATCCCAAGGTTTTGCAAGGATGAATGTTGAACAATTGCCTTTGATATATTTTGAAAAGGTAAAAAGTCATATTTAAAAAAAACAATAACCAGCATTTAGAGCACTTACTAGGTGCTGTGCTAAGGATACGCTTTCAATATTATCTCATTTAATGAGAAGAATAAAAGTAGCCAGAAAGCATAACGCCCTACTGTGTGCCAAATGCTTGTATGTAAAAGCATGGTTATTAAAATGGCACAACAATAGCCAGCACTTAGGCATTTACTAGGTGCCCAGCAGTGTGTATGCTAAGTGATTACCAATATTATCTCATTTAATGAGAAGAATAAAAGTAACCAGCAAGCATAAAGCCCCTACTATATGCCAAATGCTTTACAAAGAGCATGGCTATTATATGGCATTAACAATAGCCAGCACTTACGGAGCATTTATTAGGTGCCCAGCAGTGTGCTAAGGATATTACCAATATTATCTCATTTACTGAGAAGAATAAAAGTAGCCAGCAAGCATAGCTCTCATTTTTATGTGCCAAATGCTTTGCTAAAGAATCGCATTTAATAAAACATTAACAATAACCAGTACTTAGGGAAGGCCTACTAGGTGCCCACCACTTTCATGGAGGATATTACCTTCAATATTATCTCATTTAATGAGAAGAATAAAGTAAAGCCAGAAAGTTTACAAAGCCTCTACTATGTGCCAAATGCTTTACAAAGAGCCTGGCATTTAATAGCAATATTAACAATAACCAGCACTTAGGGAGCATTTACTAGGTGCCCAGCAGTGTGCTAAGGATATTACCAATATTATCTCATTTAATGAGAAGAATAAAGGTAGCCAGCAAGCAGAAAGCCCTCCCATAAAGCAATGCTTAAATGGAAGAGCCTGCATTTAATAGCAACATTAACAATAACCAGCACTTAGGGAGCATTTACTAGGTGCCCAGTACTGTGCTAAGGATATTACCAATATTATCTCATTTGATGAGAAGAATAAAAGTAGCCAGCAAGCATAAAGGTCCTACTATGTGCCAAATGATTTACAAAGAGCATGGTTATTAAATGCCATTCACAATAACCAGCACTTAGGGAGCATTTACTAGGTGCTGGGCACTGTGCTAAGGATATTACCAATATTATCTCATTTAATGAGAAGAATAAAAGTAGCCAGCAAGCATAAAGGCCCTACTATGTGCCAAATGCTTTACAAAGAGCATGGCTATTAAATGCCATTAACAATAACCAGCACTTAGGGAGCATTTACTAGGTGCTGGGCACTGTGCTAAGGATATTACCAATATTATCTCATTTAATGAGAAGAATAAAAGTAGCCAGCAAGCATAAAGCCCCTACTATGTGCCAAATGCTTTACAAAGAGCCTGGCATTTAATAGCAACATTAACAATAACCAGCACTTAGGGAGCATTTACTAGGTGCTGGGCACTGTGCTAAGGATATTACCAATATTATCTCATTTAATGAGAAGAATAAAGGTAGCCAGCAAGCATAAAGTCCCTACTATGTGCCAAACGCTTTACAAAGAGCATGGTTATTAAATGCCATTCACAATAAGCAGCACTTAGGGAGCATTTACTAGGTGCCCACCACTTTGCTAAGGATATTGCCAATATTATCTCATTTAATGAGAAGAATAAAAGTAGCCAGAAAGCATAAAGCCCCTACTATGTGCCAAATGCTTTACAAAGAGCCTGGCATTTAATAGCAACATTAACAATAACCAGCACTTAGGGAGCATTTACTAGGTGCTGGGCACGGTGCTAAGGATATTACCAATATTATCTCATTTAATGAGAAGAATAAAAGTAGCCAGCAAGCATAAAGCCCCTACTATGTGCCAAATGCTTTACAAAGAGCGCATGTATATAAATATTAACAATAACCAGCACTTAGGGAGCATTTACTAGGTGCTGGGCACTGTGCTAAGGATATTACCAATATTATCTCATTTAATGAGAAGAATAAAAGTAGCCAGCAAGCATAAAGCCCCTACTATGTGCCAAATGCTTTACAAAGAGCATGGCATTTAATAGCAACATTAACAATAACCAGCACTTAGGGAGCATTTACTAGGTGCTGGGCACGGTGCTAAGGATATTACCAATATTATCTCATTTAATGAGACGAGTAAAGATAGCCAGCAAGCATAAAGTGCCTACTATGTGCCAAATGCTTTACAAAGAGAATGGTTATTAAATGCCATTAACAATAACCAGCACATTTTTCTTTCTCATTTTTCTTATGTCGCATGATACATATAGAAATATGTATAGAAGAACTGTATATATTTAACATATATTGGATTACTTGCTGTCTGGGGAAGGGGTGGGAGGAAGGGAAGGAGAAAAAAATTGGATTCCAAGGTTTTGCCAGAATGAATGTTGAACACTACGTTTGTATATATTTTGAAAATAAAAAAGCTGTTATTTAAAAACAAACAAACAAACAAACAAAAAAACAATAACCAGCATTTAGGGAGCATTTACTAGGTGTCAGCAATCAAAGTAAGCATATTACCAATATTATCTCATTTAATAAGAAGAATAAAAGTAGCCAGCAAGCAGAAAGCCCCTCCTATTTGCCACATGCTTTACAAAGAGCCTGGCATTTAATAGCAACATTAACAATAACCAGCACTTAGGAGTTATTTATTAGGTGCCCGGCATCAAAGCAAGGATATTACCAATATTATCTCATCTGATGAGAAGAATAAAAGTAGCTAGCAAGCAGAAAAAGCCCTACTATGTTAAATGCTTTTACAAAGAGCATGGCTATTAAAACAGCATTAACAATAACCAGCACGTAGGAGTATTTACTATAGTGCCCAGCAGTGCTAAGGATATTACCAATATTATCTCATTTGATGAAGAAATAAAAGTAGCCAGCAAGCAGAAAAGCTCCCCCTCCCCTATGTGCCAAATGCTTTAAGCAAAGAGCCTGGCATTTAATAGCAACATTAACACAATAACCAGTAATTTAGGAGCATTTCTACTAGGTGCCTGTGGGCACTGTGCCACGGATATTACTAATATTATCTCATTTAATGAGAAGAAAAGTAGCCAGCAAGCAGAAAGGCCCCCACTATGCCAAATGCTTTACATAGAGCCTGGCATTTAATAACAACACTTTAACAATAACCAGTGTAATTTAGAGCATTTACTATGCTACACTGTGCTAAGGATATTACCAATATTATCTCATTTAATGAGAAGAATAAAAGTAGCCAGCAAGCATAATGGCCCTACTATGTGCCAAATGCTTTACATAGAGCCTGGCATTTAATAACAACATTAACAATAACCAGCACTTAGGGAGCATTTACTAGGTGCTGGGCACTGTGCTAAGGATATTACCAATATTATCTCATTTAATGAGAAGAATAAAAGTAGCCAGCAAGCATAATGGCCCTACTATGTGCCAAATGCTTTACATAGAGCATGGCTATTAAATATCATTAACAATAACCAGCACTTAGGGAGCATTTACTAGGTGCTGGGCACGGTGCTAAGGATATTACCAATATTATCTCATTTAATGAGAAGAATAAAAGTAGCCAGCAAGCATATACCACCTATTCTGTGCCAGGAGCCAGCCGCTTTACAAACATCCCAGTTGAGCCTTACACTGTCTTAGGATGTAGAGCTATTAGGAGCATCCCCATTTTCCAGTAAGGCAACTAAGGCAGACAGAATTAAGGGACTTGCCCTAAATGTTTCAGTTAGTAATTGTCAAAAGGAGTGATTTAATAACAACAATAATAATACACATACAGTGGTTACTGTTATTTCATATAATACACAATAGTAGCAGTGATTAGTGTGTAATTAATTAGTGCCATTGTCTGCCAGAAACTACACTAAGTGCTTTGTAATTATTATCACCTTTGACTCACACAACCAACCTTGAAGTTCTGTGCTATTATTTCCCCCACTTTACAGAGAAGGAAAGTGAAGCAGCAGAGTTTGAATGTAGGTCTTCCTGACCCCTGCCCAGCGCTCTAACCACTTGTCCAATTGCTCATGCAAGCCGTTGCCGCAGTGGTCACAGCATTGGGCTAGAGCTAGAAAGACTCCTCTTCCTGAGTTGAAATCTGAACTCTTAACTGTGTGACTCTCTGAAAATCGTTTAGCCCTGCTTGCCTCAGTTTCCCCATCTGTAAAATGAGTTGGACAAGGAAATGGCAAACCAGTCCAGTATCTTTGCTAAAAAAAAAAAACAATTTACGAGAATTCAACCCAACTTGCTGACTCCAAACTCTGTGCTCTATTTGTATCCCCCTAATTATCTCTAGGCAGTTTGCTAAGGGAAGCTGCTGGGACTAGGAAGGAAGGAACCCTGGGCTAAAACTTAGAAAATCCCAGATCGTTGATGTAGGACAGCCAGGCAGCTAAAACCTCTTTATTTTACACCTGAAGAAAACAAGCCCTGAGGAGGTTACCCCAGAGGAGGTAAACCGCAGCTGTGAGATTTGAACCCAGGCCTTCTGATTTCGGAGTCAGTTCTCACTTAACTGGACCTAAAAATCTGAGTTTTCATCTGCAATCTGCTTTCTCCTAGCTTTGTGACCTTGGCCACAATTTTTTTTAGCCTCTCTGAGACTCAGTTTCTCCCTTTGTCAAATAAGGGGTTTGGGGTTAGACGAAATCTCTAAAAGAGCTTATCAATCTTTCTGTGAATTTGGGAGGGCATCAAGGTATGGGTTACTTTATGGCAGGGACTGGAGATTGGGTACCAGTACCAGTCAATCATCAAGCCATGCTACAGGCACTGGGGACAGCCTCAGCTCTTGGAGTTTATGTTCTGGAGGTAGAGGGGAGAAGCAGCAACACACATCCTTATTGCCATGTGCAGAAATAGATACTGGGTACCCTCGGTGGGGAAGGTGCTAGGAGCTTTGGGACCCCAGGACGTGAGCTGAATCTGGAAGGAAATCAGGAATTCCAAGAGGTGAAGTGGGAAAGGGCGCATTCTGACTAGGCAAAGATACTGAGGTAGTTAGTGTCAGGTGCGAGGAAGAGCAAAGGCCAGTTTGGGGAGATTGCAGAGTACGTGTCTGTTGGCAGTCCATATGGAAGGGGCCAGCCAGCCAAGAGCTTTGAAGATTTTATCCTGATGGACAGAGGAGCCCACTAGAGAGTTTGGAGGTGGGTTGTTGTTGTTTTAGGTAGGGAGGGGAAGGAGGATGGATTTGAGAAGGGAGATATTTGAGGATCAATTAGGATGCTATAGTACCAGTTCAGGTTGTACTCAGAGAGTACCAGCTCTCAGGAGATGAGAGCTGGCCTAATGTGGTAGTGATTGTGTGAGGAGAAAAGGGGGGAGAGATTCCAAGAGAAAAAGGGCAAATTTGGGTTAATATTTTTTAAGGGTTGAGGGGGAGAGTGAGCAGAACCCAAGGTTTAACCTTTGGAAGGTGGGAGGTTTTTTAAAAAAGGGAAGAAGGGGATGGATTGGAGAAAAGATAATTGATTCCTTGTAACACATTGATTGAGATCCAGGCTCCCATTGAAGCTTTTTGTAAATTTTTAGGAGAAGGGAGTTGGATATAAATAAAAATTTGAATTATAATTAGGAAAAAAATTAAAAAGAAGGAGTGGGGGGGAACCCCAAAAAAGTCCAACAGAAAAGTAATGATGTAGCAAAGGAAGCTGGAAAAATGGTTAAAGAAGGGAAGGGGAAAGAGGGAGACGAGCTGGGGAAAAATAAAAAAGAAAAAAGGGGGAGGGAAAGAAAAGGGAAAAAGAAAGGGAGAGAGGGAGGGAAAGAAAAAGAGAGAAGAGGGGAAGAGAGAGAAAGAGAGAGGGAAGGAGAAAGAAAGAAGGAGGAAAGAGGAAGGGAGAGAGAGGGAGGGAAAGAAAGGGAGGGAGGGAGGGAAAGTGGGAGAGACAAAGACAGAAAGACAGAGAGAGAAGGAGGAGGAGGAGGAAGAAAGAGGAGAAGGGAGAGAGAAAGATGGAGAAGTGTGAGGGAGGAGTGAGGGGGGGGGCGAAAAAGACAAATTGAAAGGAGAAAAGAGAAGAGAAAAAAGGAGGGGGGGGAGAGAGGAGGGGAAAAAAGAAAACAAAAAAAAAAATCTTGAGGAAAAAAAAGATTAAGAAAAAGGTGGGAGCAAATTTAAGAAACATACGCCATTAAAAATTTTGGGAGCCAACTTTTTCTCAAAAGAAACTTCCACATTTGACCTAGAAGGGACCTTATAAATCATCTTCAACCCCTCATTTTTCAACTTGGGAAACTTGAGCTTGAGAAAGTTAAAAGAATTGTCCAAAGTCACATAACTAATAAGTATCAGAGGGACAGCAAAGTACTGGTAAACATTTAACAACAGGGTTCCCCCTCCCTCCAAATATACACACATGTGTTGGATGTAAAAAGACCCTTACTCAAAATGACTACTCAGAGATCACTCAAAGTAGAAAGCAGAAAGATGGTTTATTGAATCCTCACGAGATAAAGGAAAGTGAAAGCTCGTGGTAGGAGGGCTCAAGAATTAGTAAAGATACACAGCTTTTATAGATTTTGGTACAAGAGATTACATCACAAGTAAAAGAGCATTGAGGAGGGGGGAGAGTTATCTTATTGGTTGTTGCTATCCAGAGAGACTGAAATGGAAGGTGTCTGTTTCCCTGAAATCACCTGATTTCTAGGAAACAGAAAATCAGGCCTTCAGGCTTTAGATAATCAAGAAGACATGTTTAAATTAATAGTCTAAATATTGATAAATGCCAAATACTGATGAATGTCATCAGCTCAGGTTAAGTAAATAAAAAGTTGGCCAAGGCTCAAATAAATATGGACCTGCACATAGTGTACTTATGTGGGTCACAGAGACACAGAAATAATGAAAATAAAATACAGAAAAAGAATTCACATATTCCTGTAAGTTCTTCACCTTATCTCTCTATTCCACACACACACACACACAACACACTTTAAGTTTCTCTATCATTTTCTTAGTTCATATAATCTTAAGTTCATCTAATCAACCAAAAAAGAAATTAAGTCCTGATTTATAAGTCCTGTAATTTGTAAGTAACCTGACTTTTTAGGACTAGAAAATCAATCAAACAAATCAAGCCCAATTTGTAGTGTTTCCTGATGTTTAAGTCTATTTGCAAATAGCAAATTAGTATTTCCTTCTTTCTACAACATAAAAGTTTATCCTGAAAATTTAACATTTGGTTCACTAAAGCTGGTTGGAGCCGCCTCCAGGGTACCCGTGCAAGAAGGGAAAGAACCCCAACCTGTTTCCTCGTCCAGTGTTCTGTATAGTTTTCCTTGCATTACCCTGAAAGGGCTCCCCATGATTTCCATTCAAGACTGCATAAAATTGATACCTACAATATTCTGCCTCGTTGCTCTCCATCTCTCAAATAAAAGGAGAAAAGCATAAATTGTAGGAAAATTTTAAGCTAGCAATAATCAATTATCCCAGCATCCTAGATTTAGTGAGAGGGAAAGGGGAAAAACATCAAGCCTCCGTGGCCAGACGCCAAGAGTTTCCCTTTGCCTTTAGATGATAGCCTGAAGGACCCAAAGATATCTAGAACCCCGCTTTCACAGAGGAGGAAACAGACCCAGGCAGGTTCGCTGGCTCCTAAGTCAGCCATCTTCCCAAAGAACCCTTTCCGCGCCCCGGATATTAAAATAAAAACCATGAAGTGGTCAAGCGCAGCCTGAGCGAGAGGGGCCCGAGTTTCAGTCCCATCTTTAACCCTCAAAACATTTTTCCCTTGCCTTCCTTCCGCCAGGAGGGGTTGGACTTTGGGGCCTTTGATATTCCTCCTTTATTATTCTCCCTGGACCCCCATAGTCCTTCCTGGTCCCTGGAACCCGGACTTGGGCAACCTCGGGCCGGGGTCTCTTGATTCTCTGATCTTCTCCCGTCCAGGCCATAGGTGAGGAGTTTTGTTTCCTGCTGTGTCACAGCTGTAAATCAGAATCGAAATGCCCCAAGCTCCTAGCGTGCTTACACACCATCTGCTCCAAATGCTTGGAGCTCCACGAGCCGGCTGGGAAGTGCCCCATCTGCCAGTACCCCCACTCCCAGGAGACCAACCTGCACTCCATGGACAACCTGTTCTTCGAGAGCCTGCTGCGGCGGATTTCTGTCTACCACAACATCATCCAGGGCGGGAAGGAAGCCTCTTGCAACCGGTGCCGGGAGCCGGCCGATTTCTGGTGTTTCGAGTGTGAGCAGCTCATCTGCACCAGGTGTTTCGAAGCACATCAGTGGTTTGTGAAGCATGAGGCCAGGGCCGTGGAGGAGCTGAGAAAAGAATCTGCCAAGGATTTCCTAGATGGCACCCGGAAATCCAACAACCTCTTCTGCCCCAACCCTACTCACCGGACTCCGTCCCTTACCAGGTAAGCTCCGGGGGTCCCGAGGGTCAGGGGCCGAACCACAGCCCAACCACGGCAAGCATGGAGGGAACCGACCCATGTTTTACATAGGAGGGAACAGAGGCCCAGGAAGGTGAAAAGGCTAATTTAAATGACACATGCTATCCGCCTCCAGAGATGAGGGGCCTATTAAAGCAGATTGTCTTCTGTTGTTTTGGGTTTTTCCTCGGAACACGACCAATAAGGAGATTTATTTTGCATATCTATACATATTTGTAAGGGGTTTTATACTTCTTGTCTTTTCAGTGGAGAAAAGGTAAAGCGGAAGGAAAGAGGGGGAGAGAGGGAGAGAGAAAGACAGAGAGAGGGAGGGAGGGAGAGAGACAGAGACAGAGAGAGTGACAGAGAGAGAGAGATATACACAGAGAGAGAAAGACAGAAAGAACAAGAGAGAGACAGAGAGAGAGAGAGAGAGAGAGAGAGAGAGACATACACAGAGAGAGAAAGACAGAAAGAACAAGAGAGAGACAGAGACAGAGAGAGAGAGAGAGAAGAGAGAAAGACAGAAAGAACAAGAGAGAGACAGAGACAGAGAGAGAGAGAGAGAGACATACACAGAGAGAGAAAGACAGAAAGAACAAGAGAGAGACAGAGACAGAGAGAGAGAGAGACATACACACAGAGAGAAAGACAGAAAGAACAAGAGAGAGACAGAGACAGAGAGAGAAAGACAGAAAGAACAAGAGAGAGACAGAGACAGAGAGAGAGAGAGAGAGAGAGAGAGAGAGAGAGAGAGAGAGAAAGACAGAAAGAACAAGAGAGAGACAGAGACAGAGAGAGAGAGAGAGAGACATACACAGAGAGAGAAAGACAGAAAGAAAAAAGAGAAGAGAAGAGAGAGAGAGAGACATACAAGAGAAGAAAGAAAAGAACAAGAGAGAGACAGAGACAGAGAGAGAGAGAACACAGAGAGAGAAAGGAAAGAACAAGAGAGAGACAGAGACAGAGAGAGAAAGACAGAAAGAACAAGAGAGAGACAGAGACAGAGAGAGAGAGAGAGAGAGAGAGAGAGAGAGACATACACAGAGAAAGACAGAAAGAACAAGAGAGAGACAGAGACAGAGAGAGTGACAGAGAGAGAGAGAAACCAGAGAGAAAAAGAAAAAAAAGAGAGAAGAGACAAGAGACATACAAGAGAGAAAGACAGAAAGCAAGAGAGAGACAGAGAAGAGAGAGAGAGAGAGAGAAACACAGAGAGAGAAAGACAGAAAAAAAGAGAGAGACAGAGACAGAGAGAGAGAGAGAAAGACAGAAAGAACAAGAGAGAGAGAGACAGAGAGAGAGAGAGAGAGAGACAACAAGAGAGAAAAAGAAAGAAAAGAGAGAGACAGAGAGAGAGAGAGAGACATACACAGAGAGAGAAAGACAGAAAGAACAAGAGAGAGACAGAGACAGAGAGAGAGAGAGAGACATACACAGAGAGAGAAAGACAGAAAGAACAAGAGAGAGACAGAGACAGAGAGAGAGAGAGAGAGAAAACAGAGAAAAAGACAGAAAGAACAAGAGAGAGACAGAGACAGAGAGACATACACAGAGAGAGAAAGACAGAAAGAACAAGAGAGAGACAGAGACAGAGAGAGAGAGAGAGAGAGAGGACAACAAGAGAGAAAGACAGAAAGAACAAGAGAGAGAGAGACAGAGAGAGAGAGACATACACAGAGAGAAAAGACAGAAAGAAAAAGAGAGACAGACAGAGAGAGAGAGAGAGAGAGAGAGAGAGACAACACAGAGAGAGAAAGACAGAAAGAACAAGAGAGAGACAGAGACAGAGAGAGAGAGAGACATACACAGAGAGAGAGACAGAAACAACGAGAGAGACAGAGACAGAGAGAGAGAGAGAGAGAGAGACATACAAGAGAAGAGAGAAAAAAAAAGAGAGAAGAGACAGAGAGAGAGAGAGAGACATACAAGAGAGAAAGGAAAGAAAAAGAGAGACAGAGACAGAGAGAGAGAGAGAGAGAGAGACATACACAGAGAGAGAAAGACAGAAAGAACAAGAGAGAGACAGAGACAGAGAGAGTGACAGAGAGAGAGAGATATACACAGAGAGAGAAAGACAGAAAGAACAAGAGAGAGACAGAGACAGAGAGAGAGAGAGACATACACAAAGAGAGAAAGACAGAAAGAACAAAGAGAGAGGCCCGGGGAAGACAGAAAGAAAAGAGAGAGAAAAACAGAGAGAGAGAAGAAAGAAAAAAGAGAGAAAGACAGAAAGAAACAAAGAGAAGAGAAGAGAGAGAGGACAACACAAGAGAGAGAAAGACAGAAAGAACAAGAGAGAGAAGGAGAAGAGAGAGAGACACACAGAGAGAGAAAGACAGAAAGAACAAGAGAGAGGAGAAAAAGAGAGAGAGAGAGAGAAAGACAAAAGAAAAGAGAGAGACAGAAAGAGAGAGAGAGAGAGAGAGAGAGACATACACAAGAGAGAAAAAGAAAGAACAAGAGAGACAGAGACAGAGAGGAAGAGAGAGAGAGAATCACAGAGAGAGAAAAAGAAAGAAAAAGGAGAGAAGAGACAGAGAGAGGGGAAAAGAAAAAAGAGAGAAACAGAAAGAGAAAAAGAAGAAAAACAAGAGAGAAAGACAGAAAGACAAGAGAGAGAAGGAGAAAGAAGAAAACAAGAGAGAGAAAGACAGAAAAGACAAGAGAGACAAACAGAGAGAGAAAAACAAGAGAGAAAAGACAGGAACAAGAGAGAGACAGAGAAAGAGAGAGAGAGAACACAGAGAGAGAAAGACAGAAAGAACAAAAGGAGAAAGAGACAAAGAGGAAAAGAGAGAGAATACACAGAGAGAGAAAGAAGAAAGAACAAGAGAGAGACAGAGGAAGAGAGAGAGGAGAGAAAAGACAGAAAGAACAAAGAGAGACAGAGAAAGAGAAAATTTACAAGAGAGAGAACAAGAGAGAGAAAAGACAGAAAGAAAAAGAGAGAGACAGAGAAGAGAGAGAGAAAACCAGAAAGAAAAAAGAAAAGAGAAGAGAGGAAAAGGAGAGAGAGAGAATAACAGAGAGAGAAAGACAGAAAGAACAAGAGAGAGAGAGGAGAGAAAGACAGAGAGAGAAAGCAGAAGAAGAAGAGAGAAGAGAAAGAGAGAAGAAAGAAAAACAAGAGAGAAAGACAGAAAGAAAAGAGAGAGAAGAGAGAAGGAAACAGAGAGAGAAAAGGAAAGAAATGAGAGAGACAGAGAGAGAGAGAGGAAGAGAGAGAGAGAAAACAGAGAGAGGAGGAAAGAACGAGAGAGAAAAAAAGGAGAGAGAGAACAACACAGAGAGAAAGACAGAAAGAACAAGAGAGACAAGAAGAGAGTGACAAGAGAGAGAGAGAAACACAGAGAGAGAAAGAAGAAAGAAAAGAGAGAGACAGAGAAGAGAGAGGAGAGACAACAAGAGAGAGAAAGCAGAAAGAACAAGAGAGACAGACAGAGAGGAGGAAGAGAGAGAGAGAAACAAGAGAGAGAAAGACAGAAAGAACAAGAGAGAGAGACAGAGAGAGGAGAGAGAGAAGGAGAGAATACACCCAGAGAGAGAAAACAGAAAAAGAACAGAGAAGGAGAAGAGAGAGAGAGAGAAACAAAGAAAGAGAAAGACAGAAAGAACAAGAGAGAGAAGAGAAGAGAGAGAGAATCACAGAGAGAGGAAAAAGAAGAAAGAACAAGAGAGAGACAGAGACAGAGAAAGGGGAAGAGAGAGAGAAATCACAGAGAGAGAAAGGAAAGGGAAAAGGGAAAAGAAGAGACAGAGAGAGAGAGAAAGACAAAAGAAAAGAAGAAAGAACAGAGAGAGACAAACAAAGAGAGGAGAGAGATAACAAAGAGAGAGAAAGACAGAAAGAAAAAGAAAGGAAGAAAGAGAGAAAACAGAAGGGGAAGGAAAGAACAGAGAAGAAAAAGAGAGAGAATAAAAGAGAGAAAGACAGAAAGAACGAGAGAGAGAAGAAGAGAGAGGGAATACAAAAAGAGAGAAAGACAGAAAGAAGAGAGAAAGAGACAGAGAGAGAGAGAGACACAAGGAGAGAAAGAAAGAAAAGAAAAAGAACGGAGGGAGGGAGAGACAGAGGACAGAAGAAGAGAGAGAAACAACAGAGAGAGAAAGAAAGAAAAGGGAGGGAGAAGAAGAGCAGAGGGAGAGGAGAGAAAAAGAGAGAAAGAGACAGAAAGGGACAAGAGAGAGAGACAAGAGAGGGAGGGAGAAAGAGAGAGAAGGGACAGACAGAGAGAGAAAAACCAGAGAAGAGAGAGAGAGGGAGGGAGGGAGAAGAGGGAGGAGGGAAGGGAGGGAGAGAGATGGGAAGGGGAGGAGGGGGAGGGAGAGACAGAGAGACAGGGAAAAAAAAAAAAAAAGAGAGAAAGAAGAACGAGAGAGGAAGAGGGAGGGAGAGAGAGACAAAATACAAGAGAGAAAACAGAGAGAAAGACAGAGAGAAAAAGGGGGGAGAGGGAAGAGAAGAAGACAGACAGAAGAGAGAAAACAACAGAGACAAGAAGAGAGAGAGAGGGAGGGAGGGAGACAGAGAGAGAGACAGAGGAAGGGAGGGAGGGAGAGAGACAGAGAGAGACAGAGAGAGAGAGAGGGAGGGAGGGAGGGAAAGAAGAGAGGGAGGGAAGGAGAAGGACAACAACAACAAAAAAACACAAACAACACAAAGAGACAAACAAGAGAGAAAGACAGAGAGAGAAAGAGGGAGACAGAGGGGAGAGAAAAAAGAGGAAAAAGACAAGAGAACAAGAGAGAGGGGAGGGAAAGAAGAAAGACAGAGAGAGAGAGAGACACAAGGCAGAGACAGAGAGAGAGGGGAGGAGGGGACAGAGAGAGAGACAGAGGGGAAGGGGAGGGAGGGGAGAGAGACAGAGAGAGAGGAAACACAGAGAAGAAAGACAAGAGAAAAGAGAGAGAGAAGAGAGAGAGGAGGGAGGGAGGGAGAGAGAAGAGACAGAAAAGAGAGAGAAAACACACACACACCACCAAGAGCTAACAAGAGAGAGAAAGACAAGAGAGAATGAGAGAGAAGAGAGGCCAGGAGAGAGAGAAGAGAGAAAGAGAAAAGGAAGAGACAGAGAGAGGGAGGGAGGAAAGAGACAGAGAGAGACAGGGGAAAGGAAACACAAACAAACAAAAGAGAAGGGTGGGAGGGAAAAAAAAAAAAAAAAAGGGAAAAGGGAAAGAGAAAAGAGAGAAAAACCAGAGAAAAGAGGAACACAAGAGAGAGAAAGACAGAGACAAAAAGAGAGAAGAGAGAGAGAGGGAGGGAAAAGGGAAAGACCCAAGAGAAGACAGAAAGGGGAAACAGAGAAAAGGGAAAAAAAAAAAAGAGAAAACAGAGAGAGAAAACAGAGAGAAAGGAGGAGAGAGACAGAGAGGGGGAGGGAGAGAGAGAAGAGAAAGAGAAAAGAAGACAGAGAAGAGAAGGAGGGAGGGAAAGGAACAGAGAGAGACAGACAGGACAGAGAGGAGGAAAAACAGAGAAGAAAAGAAGAGAGGAAGGAGGGAAAGAGAGAGAGAAGGAGAAGAACACAAAACAGAGAAAAAAAAGAGAGAGAAAGAAAAGGAGAGAGAGAGAGACAAAAAGGAAAAGAGGGAAAAGAGAGAAAAGAGAAGAGAAAAAAGAGAGAAAGAGAGAGAGAAACAGAGAGAGAGAAAAAGAGAGAAAGAGAGACAGAGAGAGGACAGAAGAGAAAAGGAGAAAAAAAGAGACACAGAGAACAAACAAAAGGAGAGAAGGAGAAAATGGAGAAAAAGAAAAAAGAAGAAAGAAAGGGAAGGGAAGAGAAAGGAAAAAGAGACAAGAGGGGCAGAAGGAAGGAAGGGGACAGGGAAAGGGACAAAGAAGGAAAACCCCCGAAAAGGAGGAATAAAGAAGAGAAAGAAAAGAAAGGAGAGGGGGGGGGAAAAGGAGCAAACCAGGGGAAAGCGAAAGAGCGGAAGAGCAGAAAAGGACAGAAAGGGGCCAGAGAGAAGGAGGTAGAGGCACCAAAAAAAAAAAGAGGGAAAGAGGAAAAACCAAGGGGGGGGAAAGGGACAACAAGGCAAAAAAGGGGTCCGAGAAAAGAAACCCCAGGGAAGAGACAAAGGGGAGAAAGCCCAGGGGGCGGAGAAAAAGGAGAAGGGCAGAAAAGGGAGGGGGGAAAAAAAAGGGGGAGGGAAAAGGGCCCCGGGGACCCCGGGAAGGCCAAGGTCAAAGAGAAGGGGAGGGGGGCCAAGGCCCCGGGGGGAAAAAAGGGAAAAGGGGAAAAAAGGGGGGGGAGGGAAACAAACGGGAAAGTTTCCCGGAAAAGGGGAAAGGAGGGCGGGGAGAAAAGGGAGGGGCCCAAGGGGGCAAAGGGCCCAAACCCAGACAGAGAGAATTTGGAACTGAAAATGAAGTACTGAATTAAAGCTAAAAGAGAGACAGAGACATAGGAAGAGACAGACAAGGACAAAGAGACTGATTTATTTGAGGTCTGGATGACCTTGGAAGGCCATTTGGGATCCCAGGGAAGGAGTACAAAATGAGAGGAGTCCACAGCTTCCCCCTGCCTGTCTAACCACAGTGATTATTATTTGAACTTGTGAGACAAGCTAACAGAAGGACTTGTAGTTTGGGGGGGAAATAGCAGATCATAAGCCCATAGGTTTGGAGCTGAAAAGGAGCTCCTGGGTCCTCTCACCATCTCTGATTTTGCAGATAAGGACAGCATGGCTCAGAGAAGGGAGGGGACTGGCTCAGCCAAGGTCACGCGTAGCAGAGCCAGGATTAAAACCAGTTTCCAGTTCTGCCTCTGACACTTGCCACCTGTGTGACTTTGGCAAATACCCGCCCTGGGGCTTGGTTTCCTCAGTCTGGGCATACGCCGAAGTCCTTCCTGTCAACAATTGCCCTTGTTGTGCCCAGATGTTTAGTCTCCAACCTCCAGGGAGAGACAACTCACTGGTTTGTAGAAAGCCTCAAGCCTGGGGGCGGAAGCATCTGGGAGCTGAGCTCCACCATTTGGGCAGATCTCAAAGCTTCTCTGGTCCTCAGTTTCCTCCTCTGTAAAAAGAAAGGGCTTCAGAGAGTGGTCTCCAAGGTCTCTGCTGCTATTCGGGACTCTCGTGTGACCTCAGGCTAGCCTACATAAGATGAGGGCGTTAGACGGGGCAAAGCTTGAGGTTCCTGCTCTGCTTCTTGTCCCGGGGCCCTTCCCACTCCAGAGCTAAGATCAAACCT
Organism: Sarcophilus harrisii; assembly: GCF_902635505.1. Lineage (NCBI taxonomy): Eukaryota > Metazoa > Chordata > Mammalia > Dasyuromorphia > Dasyuridae > Sarcophilus > Sarcophilus harrisii. Next base: position 618,295,927 of record NC_045427.1, on the reverse strand, counting down.
CCTGCTTGACCACAATTACAATTCACCCCCAGCCCCCCGAGTGTGCGAGATCCCAGAACAAACCGGGCAGCCTTCCTCTGGTTCCACCCTTTGTTTAATAGGAGGCGGTGGAGGATCAGGAGGGAAGATGGTGGCTGAGGATCGCAGAGTGGACTCCTAAACGGTCCTTTCATTCGAATAGTGTCCTATGCTTTCATAATGCTTGAGGGATCGGGGCTGGGGCTGGGGTTGGGGTGGGGTTGGGGTGGAAAAATATGGTCATTATTAACTTTCTATTTATTTTGCTGAGGCAATCGGGGGTAAGTGACTTGCCCAGGGTCACAAGCTGGGAAGTGTTAAGGGTCTGAGGCCGGATTTGAACTCGGGCCCTCCTGACTTCAGGGCTGGTGCTCCGTTGTTATTTTTTAAATAAAAAACAGATTGTTTTCATTATTTGATCGGCACACCGTATAAAATATGCCCCACACAGATACTGTCAAAACAGAACTTGGTTCCTTCTCTGGATACCCCCTGATGGCAACAGAAACAGGACTTTGTGGTTGTCCCCCTGCCGTTGTAAATAAGCTTGTCTAGTCTCGTGCTGCTCTCTTGGGTGGTGAGAGCTGGAACCAGGCTTGACTGTCCAGGAGGGTGTGAGACCTGCTAATTTGCATCCTTTCCTTTCAAGGTACTTTCAGTTGTCATCAGGCAGCTATATATAGCTTTTCTCAAATAATGTTCAAGTCACTGTTCCTTTGAACAGGACACACCTCTCCCTCTATGGCATCCCAGCCAAATGGTGACCCAGGCCCTTCTTAAAGGCCTCCAGTAAAAGGAAGCTCTCTGCCTCGGTCCTGTTTGGGGGAGCTCCACGGTTAGGAAATTCTCACTCGTCCTCCATGATGCAGCATTTGGCACTATTGCTCACTTTCCCCCCTAAACACTCGATCTTCTCAGAATTCCATGACACAATTCTCTCCTGGTCCTTCTCCCTGTCTCACCCCTTCTGCTTTGCTGATCCTCCATCACTGTAATACCCAAGGTGTGTGCCCAAGGCTTTGTGATAGGCTCTCTTCTCTTCGATCAATACCATCTCATTTGATGATCTCTTGAATTTGGTTCAGTTTTCATCCCCGTTTCTAGCCCCAATCTCTCTGCTAAGCTGCAGTCATGCATTTCCAGCTGCTTCTTGGATCTCTTGGATTAGCTATCCCATAAACATTTCAAACTCAACATGTCCGAAACAAAACTCATTATCTTTCCCCTCAAACTCTCCTGCTTCTGAACTTCCCTAATATTGTCAAGTCCAGCATCATCCTTTCATTTTCTCAGGCTTTGTCAACCTCAGGGTCATCCTTGGTTGCTCACTCTTTTTATTATTATTATTATTATTATTAATTTCTCTATTAAGGCTTTTTATTTTCAAAACTTACACATGGACAATTTTTCAACATTGACCCTTGAAAAACTTTGTGTTCCACATTTCCCCTCTTCCCCTCACCTTCTCCCCTAGATGGCAAGTAATCCAATATATGTTAAACATATTAAATCCAGTATATGGATGCATATTTATGCAATTATTGTGCTGCACAAGAAAAATCAGATCAAAAATGAGAGAAAATGAGAAAAAACAAAATTCAAGCAAACAATAACAAAAAGAGTGAGAATGCTGTGTTGTGATCCACACTCAGTTCCCACAGTTCTCTCTCTGGATATAGGTGGCTCTCTTCATCACAAGATCATTGGAACCAGCTTCAATCATCTCATTGTTGAAAAGGGTTGCTCATTCTTAATCATCTCATACAGTTAAGACATTGCCAAATGATGTCATTGCTACCCTCATAATATCTGTTATATGTGTCCTCTTCTCTCCACACATGTAGCCACAGCCCTAGTCCATCCTCATTACCTCTTACCTGAGTAGTCTTCCAGCTGGGCTCTTGGCCTTGGATAATTCATCCTCCACTCAACTACCAACATCACTTGTTTTTTTTGTTTTTTTTGTTTTTTTCTAAATCATAAGATTTGACCATTTTATTTCCTTAGTCAATAGCTCCCTGTTGCTTCTAGGATCAGATAGAAAATCCTCATTTGGCATTTGCAACTATAATCAAGTCTATCCCTACTTTTCATAAGGTAGTATTCTTCTCTTTTTCTATCTCCACAAACTGGTCCAGCTGCCTGCAGGTCCTTAATTCCACTTCTCCTTTCTGTGCCTTCACACTCAGTGTCCCCCTCCCAGGTATCAAAGCTTTGGTCTCCTGACATCTACCTCTTAGGATTGCTGGCTTCCTTCAAGACACAGCTCAAATCTACTCTCTACTTCTATGGGATTTGTTGGGTGCACAGGTATAGGTTGGACCAAGTGGCCTCTGAAATCCCTTCATGTTAAAATTTTGGGATTATTTTAGGGACAATGGTTTTATTAATGCAGCTTTCTATCCCCTCTCTCATTTCCTCTTCCACTTGAGCTGCTAGTGCTTTCCCTTTCATCTCACCTGTGTGTATATGTATATTGGTATATACATATGTGTGTATATATCCATACATATGTACATGTTTCATTTTTTGCCCATTGTCTTCTCCCATTAGAATGTATATTGAGAAGAAAATTTTTTGTACTTGGCATAAGTGCTTAATAGGTGCTTCTTTTTTGAGATCTTTTTTATCTTTCTTTGAGTAATTTTTTTATTATCTATTTTTTAATATTATTATTTTCCTCAGTTACATGCAAAACAATTTTTACATTTGTTTTTAAAACTCTTGAGTTCCAGATTTTCTCCCTTCTTCCTCATCTTCACCCCCATTAAGAAGGTACATGTGAAGTTATGCAAAACATTTCTATGTCATGTTGGTGAAAGAAAACACAATTTCCCCCCAACAACAACAAAAATAAAACTCAAGAAAATAAAGTTAAAAAAGAGCATGCTTCAATCTGTGTTCAGACACAATCAGTTCTTTCTCTGATAGCATTTTCCATCATAAATCCTTCAGGTACTTGTGGATTGCTGAGAATAACAAAGTCATTCACAGCTGATCATCCCACAACATTGCTTTAATAAGTACTTCTTGACAGATTAACTTTCTACATCTATTGTTAAGTCTTTCCATCTTCCAGACCAAATAAGTCTAATCTTTTTTCCTAAATGTCAGCTCTTCAGTTATTTCCATAGTTGTAGGCTTTAAAAAATGTAGGCTTGGAATGGACCCTAGAGATCCATTTATAGGATAGACAAGTCTATTATTTTATAAATAAAGAAACTCTGGCCCCAGGAAGTATGATGGTTTGGTCAAAGTCACAACCCAAGGAAGAAAGTAGGAGGATCTGTATTCAACTCCATATGTTTTGGCTCCTAATCTACTCACAGCTTCCAAATCCTGTCTCCCTCCAAGCCTTCACTTTCCCAGATTGAGCATCCCTGATTCTCCCAGTTGGTTCTTGAATGATATGATCTCTAGCCCATTACCTGCCCTGCTCAGCCTTTTCTAGGTGTGGTCTTTCTTGTCAGTGTTATTCCAAAGAGATGGTTTTCAGAGTATTTCAGTTGTGATTTGACGAGTACAGAGTTTAGTGGGACTTGTTGGATGCACAGGTACAGGTTGGACCAGGTGGCCTCTGAAGTCCCTTCATGTTAAAATTCTAGGATGATCTTGGGGACAATGGTTTTATAAGTACAGCTTTGTGGAATTAGCCACATAATATAATAATATTGGCCACCATAATATAATAATAATAAATAATCACATATATAATGCTTGTTTGTGCCATACCCTATGTTAAATGTTTTACAAATGTCATCTTGTTTGATCCTTACAATTTGTTATTCTTGTTGAGGAGTATGTTATTCCTTGTTTGGGAAAACTGCAACAAATAGTTAACTGATTTTGCCCGGGGTCATACAGTGTAAGTTTTTGAAGCCAGATTTGAACTTAGATTTTCCTGACTTCAGGCTCTATTCACTGTACCATCTAGCTGCCTCATGAAATTGTATGCCGTACACAAAGATGCCTGGTTCCCTTTTACCTGAACTCTTACTCTGTCTTCACAATTATTTTTTGTATTTGTATATATTTGCAATTGATTACTTGAATTCAAGTGTTGATTTTTACATTTATCTCCATCAATTTTCTAATACTATTTATCTAATCTTAACTGTTTATCTTAATACTGTAATATCTAATACTGTTTTGACCTCTCAGGGTTGTTTTTGAATACCTTTTCCGTTCTCTGACATCTTAGCTGTTCCTTGTGTCATTCAAAAATTTGAGAAAATATACCCCTGTGATTCTGTGGAAATTGCTCTGGAGGAGCCTGGGCTCAAATACCTCCTTTTAACAGTGACTACCTGTATGACTTCGCAAGTCACTTTATATCTCATTCCAAATTTTCTCCTAGGTAAAATGAGTTGAAATGGTTGGTTTTAGAGATCCCTTCTAGCTGTAGAACAGTAGTCCTGTGGTCTTTCAGGAGGAAAAAAAATAAGCATTTATTAAACACCTACTATATATCAGGTACTGTGCTAAGTGTTTTGCAAATATCTCATTTGGTCTCCTGACAATTCTAGATTTTAAGGGCTATTTTGTTCTTCATCTTATAGTTGAGGAAATTGAGACAGACAGAGCATAAGTGATTTACCCAGGATCATACAATTAGCAAGGTCCGGAGTGAGATCTAGACACAGATCTTCTTGACTCCAAATGTGCAAGAGAATAAGGTCAAAGATAGTTCTCAGGGAGAACATTAACCATACCTTGACTTTTGATCATATACTTAACTCGATAAATCTGACATAGCTTTATTATCATCTAATACACAACTCTCTCTATCCCATTCCTAAGATGGAATATCTTGCAAGGGCTTGTCTTGCAAGCACTCCAATGTCTTATTTATTTCCATAGTATTTTTCTGATCTATGATCTATAATCTTGGTGTGTATATATATATATATATATATATATATATATATATACTAAATTGGATTAGAAATAGAGAACTGAAAGCAGCTCATTTAACCCGGTGTCCCTCAGGATACTGAGGCACAGAAAAGTGAAATAATATTAATAATAATGGAATTATAATTAAATAATATTATTAAACTAAATTAAATCAAAATAATTAAATAGCTCTTATAATCCATTTACTACTTATAATTTATAAAGCACTTTACAAACATTATCTCCTTTGTTCCTTACAATAAATTTGGGAGATAAGTGCTGTTATTATCCTCATTTTACAAATGGGGAAACCGAGGCAGAGAGAAGTTAAATGACTAGTCTGGGATTGCACAGCTAGTAAGTGAATGAGCCTGGATTTGATCTCAGATCTTCCTGACTCCAGTCAAGGACTCTATTTATTGTAGTATCCAGCTACCTCAGATGATGTGCCCCAAATCCTACAAGAGGTAAATTAGAGAAGGGGCATTTTGAAACCTTTTCCTTTGGTTCCAAATGAAGCACTTTTGCTACTACACCAAGTAAATCTGTGTTAGCTCTTGAGCTTTCCTTTCCTTTCACAATACTCACAAAACATCATTTCTTTAATAACATTGTAGAATCTTCCTATGAGATACTTAATCCATAGAAATCAAGAAAATTTTGATTTGGGAAATTAGAGACTACCTAACTCAAACCATCATTTTACATAGGAGGAAAAATGAGGCAGAAAGAGACAAAATGATCTGAGCAATCCCAGAGAGTCAGGAAGGGTCTTGTTGAGGCTCAGTTCCCTGCTCACTCCATTTTATTCTCTCTTTCTCCCATTTGAATATCATTCTGTCTAATAGAGAAAATAAGAAAAGTAGGTTCTGGGTAAACTGACCTTGCCTCCCCTGTTCCCTGCATCCTAAGCAAGATTCTGATCTTTTCCTTCTTCCCCTTCTTGCGCCTAGAGCCATCCTCTAAAGCTCTCTTTGTTTTCTGGCCATTTATCACCAGCTCCTTCCCCATTTTGTATTTTGATTTTCATGACAGTCTTTACAGAGGCCCAGCTTTTTAGTCATTCCTCCTCAAGTACTTTGTTTCCATAGATACCCTTTTAAATTAAAGCTTATCACTGAGTTCCCTGTGCATCTATATTAGTCTGTAAGACAGCCTTCCTTCTCTAAGTATCTTTTTTCATCTTCCAAGATATTAGCTTCTGAAAAATACTGAGTTCTGTTCTTCTTCCATATTATAATGGAATCTGAGTTAGATTAAAGATAGAGCAAAAAAAGAGTGTTTTTTCCTCCTCCAGCTTCTGCTCTTAACTCTAGAATGGTCACAAAGTGTCTTATACTTCTAATTAGATAATTATTAATAACAAGAAATTACATTGCTTAATTGCTTCTTTTTGAAATGTTTTATGGATGCGCTTTGTATTTTTAAAACATCACAGATACTTCTCTTTGGTTATTTGTATCTCTTGCTGCTGGACTTTATTGGTAATATATAAAAATGCTGATGATTTATGTGGATTTATTTTGTATCCTGCAACTTTGCTAAAGTTGTAAATTGTTTCTAGTAGTTTTTTAGTTGATTTTCTAGGGTTCTCTAAGTATACCATCATATCATCTGCAAAGAGTGATCATTTGGTTTCCTCATGATCTACTGTAATTTCTTTAATTTCCTTTTCTTCTCTCATTGCCAAAGTTAACATTTCTAATGCAATATTGGATCGTAATGGTGATAATGGGCAACATTTTTCATGATTTTATTGGGAATGGTTCTAATTTGTCCCCATTATATATGATGCTTGCTGATGGTTTTATATAGATGCTCTGATCATTTTAAGGAAAACTCCATTTATTCCTATACAACTTGGTAGGAATGGGTGTTGGATTTTGTCAAATGATTTTTCTGCATCTATTGAGATAATCATATGATTTTTTTTTGTATTATAATTTTTAATTAATTATTTTATTTTAACACATATTATTTTATTAATCATGTTGGGAGAGAAAAATCAGAACAAAAGGGAAAAACCATGGGAGACATTACAAAAAAAAAGAAGTGAACATAGCAAATCATATGATTTTAATTTGGTTATTGATATGGTCAATTATGCTAATAGTAATTCCTAATATTGAATACCTGTATTCCTGGTATAAATCCTACTTGATTATGGTGTATTATCCTGGGGATAACTCTTTGCTATTACACCTTTGGTCTCCAACCTTTCTGCAAGAGATAAGATGCCATATTCATCATTCTCCAAAGTCACAGATAGTCACTGTGTTGATCAGAATGCTGATGTCTTTCAGTGTTAGTCTTCTGCCCATTATAATAATCTTTGTTTAAATGTTTTCTTGCTTCTTCCTCCTTTCTTCTCTATCTGTTCATGTAAGTGCTTAAGCACTTTACATTGAATGTTACTTTTGATCCCCCAAACAACATGCAAGTGCTTTTATCTTGATTTTTAGAAAAGAGGAAATGGGGATTGAGATAGAGTAATGATGCCCTATGTGCCCCAATGTCTAAGAATTGGGATGCAAAATAATATTTTAAAGGAAGAGCAGTGTTCTTCCTACTACACAACACAAGAACATACCTGTTTATGTCATTCAGTTAAATTCACCAAACATTTATTAAGCACTTATTCCATACAAGCCACTAGGGAAGATATTTTTAGTCCTGGGAAACTACAAAGTTTAGGGAGACGTCACTGTTTGTAGATCGATGTTCTCATCCCTATAAGTACCCCTTCCAGAGATGTAGATTGCAGCCCATCCAGCCCTTCACTTCCTGTACAATTTTTCTTCTTGTCCCATAAATTTATTTTTACTTAATAATATATGTTAAAAACATAATAATATATTTTTTGTAATTACACGTGAGGATAATTTCAACATTCATTTTTGTAAGATTTTGAATTACAAATTTTTCTTCCCTTTTTCCTTCCCTCCCTCCTTCCCCAAGATAGCAGGCAATCCAATTAGATCATGTTAAACTTATTTCCTGTTTAGAAAAATTATACATGTTTAGCATATTTTGCATTAATTGCTGTCTAGAGGAGGGAGTATGGGGAAGGGAGGGAGAAAAAAATTTGGAATACAAGGTTTTTCAAAGGTGAATGTTAAAAACTATCTTTACATATATTTTGAAAATCAAAAGCAATTATTTAAAAAATATATATTCCCATCTTAGTCATGTTAGGAAGAAAAATAAGAACAAAAGGGGAAAGAATGAGAAAAAAAAAACAACAAAAAAGCAAGAATCATACACTTCTATCTGCATTCACTTTTTGTTTCTTCTCTGGATGCGGATGGCATTTTCTACCACAAATTTATTGGAATTGTCTTGGATTACAGTATTGCTGAGAAGAATTAAGCTTATCATAATTGATCATCACAATTTTGCACTTATTATGTACAATGTTCTCCAGGTTCTGTTCACTTCACTCAGTATCAGTTCACATAAATCTTTCTAGTTTTTTTTAATCTGCCTGCTTATTATTTCTTATAGCCTAATAGTATTCCATTATATTCATATATCACAGCTTGTTGAGCCATTCCCAAGTTGATGGGCATCCACGCAGTTTCCAATTCCTTGTCACTAGAAAAAGAGCTGCTATAAATATTATTATACAGGTGGATCCTTTCCCCTTTTATGATCTCTTTGGTTTACAGTGATATTGCTGGGATCAAAGGGTTTATTTTATAGCCCTTTGGGTATAGGTCCAAATTAGTTCACAATAATGCATTAGTGTCCCAGTTTTCCCACATCCTCTCTAACATTTCTCATATTATTTTTCTGTCATCTTTACCAATCTGATAGGTGTGAGGTGGTACCTCAGAGTTGTTTTAATTTATATTTCTCTAATCAATAGTGATTTAGAGCATTTTTTCATGTGACTAGAGAAAATTTCAATTTCTTCATTTGAAAAGTGCCTGCTCATATCCTTTAACTATTTCTCAATCCTCCCATAAATTCTTCCATGGTATCCACTTGACATGCGTATGGCCTTTCTTTTAGGTCTTTTGACGTTTTGTGGAAACCCATGGAGTAGGTCAGTTGTACACTGTTCATTCCTTGTTTATGACATGTGAACAGCCAGTAATACATCTCTCCTATATATACATATATATAATATCACTGGAAAATTATTGTTGAAAAGATGGGCCTTTGTTTCCAGGAGAAACTTGTGGCCATTAAGATCAGTTTCCCAAAGGCAGCCCAGCCCACCCTCCTCATTCTGCTCATCATTTGTGTTGCTCAGTTCCTTTTTCATGAATAAAATGTACCTTAAATATGTGCAATATATGCTGCTCATAGACCAGTTCTAAAGGTTGTGCATCCAACTGGATGCCACAGTATGGACGATAGACACTATTTAGTCACTTGACTTTTCCAGTCAAGTTAGATGGGACTCAACAGAGTAGCTGGGTGGTTCTCATTTAGAAGGTTTCTTGATGTAATCCAGGATTTGGTGTAATGCACTCATTGCCATCTGTGAAAAGGAGCATCTGGAAGAGATCACTACTTCCTTTTCCTTGTGCACATCTCCCTATCTTATGCCTCACTTTATGGTAATGTCACCAAATAAAATTATCCCTGTGGTCAAGGAAAATATATTAATTTTAACCTATAAATGTCTTCATGGCTTCACTTCATTGGAAGAGAGATTTTGCTCTGTCAAAGCAAATTTAAAAAAAATAATCTGTAAGTAATATTCTCTCAAATTCTCTAACTTATATTTATAACATCTTTTCATCAATTTTATAATTGCCAAAATGTGATCTTTTGTAGAACATTATTCTTATACTTTCATCAAAGATGTTCTCTCCCTCTCTCTGTATATACACACACACACACACACACACACACACATATATATGTGTGTATGTATATATACATTGTTCTCATATAAATTTTGTAGAAATGAAAAAGTAGTCATATGAGCTAGTAGTTATTTATATTTTTGGTTACCTTCTTTTGGGTAACAACAGGTTTCAAGATATTATTAAAAAACTTTTGATAACCTTCCTTCTTCCGGATATTTTATGGATTAATCTTTCTGTGCCCCCAAATATATGGCATCCAGCATGAGTGTCTGCTGTCTTTCCTGCTTTATTACAGCTGCTCTTTTCAGTTTCATTTTTTTAGTGCCATTTCTAAATTTTCAAAGGAAACCAATTATATTTAAATACAGTTATAAAAATATTTATTAGAAAGTTCAAGGGCCCTGGAGTAGCTTGATGACACACTGGACAGAGAACTGGCCCTGAAGTCAGGAGGACCAAAGTTCAAATTCAGTCTCAGAAACTTAACACTTACAAGCTGTGTGTCCTGGGCAAGTCCCTTACCAACTGCCTTGCAAAAAAGGTTCCCATATTAGGAACCTCTGGGCTATGATAATATTGACTCTTTATCCATTTCCCAATTTGTCAGGCTTAACAAGCAGTGTCTAACCTGTATTGCACGCCAACTTAGGTCATTTTAATTCTTTTGTTTAATATGGTATTGATTTTGATCTTTGTGTGGTCATTGATCTGGCTGTGTACATAGGCAGTTGACACAGAAACAACTCACCAATAACTAATCATTTCTGGCAATTAGAATAGAATCAATCATTTTCATTTTTTATGTTATTTTATTTCTGACACAGCTAATACCACCCAATTTCCCAACTCTCTTCTTGAAGAAAAATATTCATGATATATAAGTTTTGGAAACCAGTTTGAAATTATGTGAAATAAGTGACCTATCCCTGTCCTTTGACTTAGAAATTTCACTTTTAGGAATATGGCCCAGGGAGGTCAGTGATAAAAATAAAGGTGCCCCCAAAGGCCCTGCACACATTACAAATATTTATAGCAGCACTTTTTGTCATAGGAAAGAGCTGGAAACAAAATAGATGCCCACGGGTTAATCGTGGTAAGTGACTGCAATAGAGTGTTACTGTGCTTGTAAGAAGTGATGAATATGACACATGCAGAGAACCATGGGAAGATGCATCTGAACTGATGCAAAGTGAAATAAGTGAAATAAGAAAATAACAATCATTCCAGCAATGTGAATAAAAAGAACAATAACAATAAAACAATAGGCACTGAATGTTGTGACGCCATCAGGACCCAGCTTGGTCCCAAAGAAGTAACATGAGAAGGGCCTTTTCCTCACTTCTTTGCAGAAATAAAAGACTGCAGGCGAGGAACATGGCATATAATATCAGACATTTTCTAGATGTTGATTGGTTGTAATTAATTGGGTTTTCTTCCCATTTTAAAAATCTTTGCAATAAGGACTGGCTCTCTGGAAGAGATTGGGGAAGAGAATGAATTGGGAAATAGAAGTGATATAAATGCGAAAGATATGAATAGAAATTATTTATATTTAAAGTAATTTTTACTAATTTGTTTTTTTTCCAAGGCTTAGATTTCTGCCCTTCCCCCCTGGCATCTTTTTTCTTTCCCCTCCAAGAAGTATCTCTTATAACAAATAATTTTTAAAAATAAATAGGAAGGAGAGAAAAATACATACAACCACTCAATACATTGAAAAAATGTATCAATCAGCATAGATATAGAGAGATATATAAATATTGGCTGGATAGATGACTAGTGTCAATCACTAGATATAGATAGATCGATATAGGTAAATCAGTGTAGATAGAGAAGATAGACACACAGAGACATAGGTAGCTAGCTAGCTAGATACCTATATAGATAATATATCAGGATATAGGTAGGTAGGTAAATATCTGAGTGATAGATAGGGAGATAGTAAAGTAGGTAAATAGATATATATCAATCTATAAATTGGTTGGTAAGTAAGTAGATAAATCAATAGATAGGTAGAGTAATAGATAGATATTTGATAAGTAAGTTGGTGAATAATAGATGGATAGAGATAGGAAGAGAGATAAGGAAAATAATCAATAAAAAGGCAAATAGTTCAATGATCCAAGGTAATCCCAATAAACTTTGGATGGAAAATGCCATTTGAAACCAGAGAGAATATAAATATGAATATGTCGGTACATGCTATGTTCACTTTTTTTATTTTTCTTCTATTTTTTTTCCTCTCGTGGTTTTTCCCTTTTGTTTTGATTTTTCTCTTCTAACATGATTCACAAGGATATATGTAAAAAAATTAATTTACATGTATAACCAAAAATGTTGTTTTTACATGTATCTAGGGAAAATAAAAATTAAAAAATAAAAAGGCAAATAGATTGATAAATGAGTAGATCAATAGAAGATAGACAGACATACTAAAACAAACTAGATTTACTCATCAAGCAAAAATAGATCTCCACCTTAGCATATTTTCTCATTAGTTTTATTCCTTAACACACTCAAGTCTGTCTTCTTGGGTGGGGAGTTTTTTTCAGGGATACAGATGGCAGCTCATCATGTCTAGTGCATCCTGTGTCTCTCCTTAAAACATAAATTTTTAGCAGTTAAAATCCTAATATTTCAGTATTATTCTTTACATTTCTTTGCCTCTAACTAAATTGTTGGAAATTACATTTGAATCTGCCTGGTTTGTTTTTTTGTTCTCGAGCCTGCCTGCTTTCTGAACTCTAGGTTGCCTCTCTTAAGCAGGCTCCCTCCCAGAAGTGGGGGAGACCTCAGGTGAGACTTAGGCCGGCCTGTATCTAAGCTGGGATGCCTTCAGGAGCCTCCACCTGCCCCTGGTCATCCAGGAGCACTTGTTATGGAGCCTCTGGGTCTGACTTGTGATTATGAGAAAATTTCTCCCTACTTAGAGCCCTCCTTCTTCCTTTTCTCCCCAAGTTAGAGCAGACTCCATTCTAGGAGAGCAGTCTCCTCTCTTTGTGTCTCCCCTTTGTCTTTTTAAAATGGAGATAAATGATGGGAACCAGTCCTCTTTCCCGGAGTGTGCGACTAAGCAGAGCTCAGAAATCTGATTTTGGAGGAGAGATGTTACATAGGTTTTAAAACACAATTAGCTTGTATGATATTAGTCCAAGTTAACCCTTTACCTTTCTTCACGAGGTTACCCAGTGTCCTTCTATACAGCTTCATGACTGCTGGACAGCAAGTCAGACCCAGAGCTTTCTAGTTCCAATCCTCAGTAATTGATTGTGTGACAGTGAGTCAGCCATTTTCCTTTTTAAGGGATCCTCCGATCCGATTCTTAGGCCACGGTTTTCTCTCTTTCTCTCCCATTTTTACTGCCATCTATATCTTTAACCAGGTCATTGGTTAAAAACTGTCAAACAGCACAGGACCAAAGGCAGATCCTTGGGGTGCCATGTTAGCAGCTCCCAAGTTCACGTTGAGCCATCGGGCCTCAAAATCCATCAGCTTGTATTTATAGAGGCTTGGGCATCAAAAGGCACTTTAAATCCATTATCTTAATGGGATTTCACCATGAACAAACAAATAAATAAAAATTAGCTTCTGAGAAGAGTCCAGGCAGGCATTTAATGGCTTTGTTTAGGGATAAAAAATTCCCAAGAAGGGAATGAGCTACTTTAGGAGGTGATCAGTTTTCGGGCACAGCAGGTGTTCCCCAGAGAGCTCTTTTTTGGAAATTCTGTAGATAAGATTTGTACTAATGGTTAGAGGCTGGACCGGATGACCTGGGATGGGTGATTTATTTCCATACAACTAGCAGTCCAGATGGAAGACCCTCAGAACTGAGTGCGCCATCCTGGTGTTTTTATTCCTGCAGCATCTACTGCCGGGGGTGCGCCAAGCCCATCTGTTGCACCTGCGCTCTCCTGGACAGCAACCACAAGGACCAGTACTGCGCCATCAGCTCCGAGATCCAGCAGCGGCAGCAGGAGCTGGTCAAGATCACCAGCGAACTGAAGACCCAAGAGCAGACCTTCAGCGAGGCCCACGAGAAGATCCAAGAGGCCATCACCAACCTGGAGCAGGTGAAGAAGGACACACAGGAGCTGATCCATTCTCAGATCCAAGTCATGGTGGAGAAGATCCAGGCGCAGGAGAAGAAGCTTCTGGAGACCGTGGAGGGTCAGTATCAGGAGAACCACAAGCAGATGGCGGGGAAGCTTCAGCACCTGACCAGCATGCTTCAGCGCATCCACAATGGCGAGCTCTTGGTGGAAAAGCTACAGCATTACGCTTCGGACCAGGAGGTCCTGGAGATGCACTCCTTCATCCGGGCGGCTCTGGAGAACCTCAACAAGGAGAGGCCTGTGAACCTCCAGACCGCAGTCAAGGTGGAAGAATTTGCAGAGTGCAAGGCTAAGCTGCAGACTCTGTTTGCCCGAGTCGTCGAGGACAAAGGTAAAGGTGCCCCCCAGACAAGTAGCAAAGGACTGGGGGTTCTTAGCCTGGGGGAAAAGGAGGCTTGGAAGGGAGTGGGACAGGAGAACTGCCGGGGGTCTGAAGGGCTGCTGGGGGTCTCTGTAACGGAGCGTTACGGCTCCAGGGAGGTGCCTTTGGGATTCCTATGGGAACACACAAACAAACTACACTTAGGCAGACCTGTCAGAGGCTGGTCCCTTAGGCCGCCATTGTGAGAGCTCTGGTACTTGGGGAGCTGACAGGTTCCAGGATGCCCCAGAGTCAGTGACAAAGGTCACCTTAGGAGCTCTGGGCCTCTTAATAAGCTTGATCTCTTCTTCTCTAGTTTTTGAAGCGGCTAATCTTGAGAAAGACAAAAAGGAGGGATCCGCAGAGGCTCCACGCGCCCCCACAGATGGCAATTCGGTGAGATGGTCCTGAATGCGCGGGGTGGGGAGGGGGTGCCAGGATGGAGACTGCCTGTCTTAAACATGAGAATCTCCCCTTGTTTAAAACAAACCCCAAATACTTTTCTTCCCAAATATTTGCCTCTTGGGGAGGGGAGCGGAAACTGAACGCAGACTGGCCACACTCTGGAGCAGAAAGGAGATGGAAATGAGAAAACTAACAGACCTGCGGATCTCGGTTCCCTTCTGGTTTCCTCTTTAAGCCAGTTATTTTCATGAAGCATTTTTTTTTTTTTTTATTTGAAAGGCGCTATGGCAGTGTAGATGGAGAGCTGACTTTGGAGGGTTCAAGTCTTGCCTCCATTGCTAGCTATGTGATCTTAGAAAATCAGTTTCTCTACCTCAGTTTCCCTACCTGTCCAGGAGAGATAATAATAATATCTTACAGGTTTGTTGAAGAGTACTTTGCAGACCTTATAAGTACTAGCTGTTATTGTGATTTGAAAAACTGCAAGTGACTTTCTAAGACAAAAGGAATTGATATGCCAGAAATCAGGGAGATTAGGGGAGAAGAGGCCTTTAGATTTAGAGCTGAATGGAACAGAGGACCCTGCAGAACTCAGAACTGATCCCCTGCCCTGACTCCAGAACGGCACCATGTTCCAGAGACAAAATGACAAGGGAGGGAGATCCTCTGTCATGTCTCCAGAAGGGAACGTGAGCCAGCACTTAGAAACAAGGTAGTGTCTCATATTGGGTGAGAAAAGACCCAAGTTCAGATCCCACTGCAGCTCCTTAATCAGCTGGATAATTAGAGATCCACCTCCCAGAGACTAGTTTTCTCCTCTGTAAGACGGGGATCATAAATCTCTGCTTCTGCCTCAGGGTTCGAGTTGTTCAGCAATGTTATGTTCTGCTACCCAAAGCTGTCCTCTCTCCATTAGTTCATCTGCTTCCCTACAAGATCCAGAGCCCAGGCTAGGATCTGTGAACAGCATTTCATGTTTATTATCAGCTCTTTTCCCCCCTGATTTTGCAGCGAGATGAGAAGAAATTGCAGAAACAGGGACAAGCCACAGAAAATAAGGCTGAGACGGTAACCCTTCCTGCCCCTCCCCCTGTAAGAACCTCTTCTGCCTCCAGTTCTCTTCTTTGCCCCTCGGGTCCTTGAGCCACGTGGTCCCTGGAAGTGGCCAGTAGCCTGGTTGGGGACTTGGGCAGGAGGGGGATGTGAAGGTCCGGTTGGGAGCCTGGATCAGCGAGAAGTGGAGGAGGAAGCATTTCTGGGAGGGGAAGCAGAATGTGACTGTAACCCCAGCCATCGTCTGTCCCCCTTGGCAAAGCCCCCAGCTCTGCCCTGAACCGCTCAGCCCATGGGAGCCTGGTCAGGCTGACCGTGCCTCCAGCACGTGAGAGAGAAGCCGTTGGGTTCTCAGGCTTGGTGTGGTGTGAGCTTAGCCCCGGAAGGCCAGGCTCTTGTGGGGGTAACACCCTGCCCCTCACAAGGGCTCCCGTGTTCCTCCCTGGGGAATGAGGGAAGATGCTCATCCTTTGGTCTGGAAAAGGACCATGGTACCACAGAGGGGATGCCACGGCGTGAGGTGAGGGGGACTGGGCAAGGTCTCCCGCCTCACTTTCCCCTCCAGAGCCCTGGGGATCCAGGGGCCAGGACACTGGAGGTGCCCCTGGATGCAGTGGGAGACCTGGGCCTTTTAAGCTTTAAGTTAAGGCCTTCACAGGTCTCAGCTGGGGTGAGGAGGCCGGGAGTGGTAATTAAGCATCAAGCTTGTGTCCAACACAGGAGCGGACGGACGGACGGAGGAGTGCGGGATACGGGCTGTGCCCTCAGGGAGCGGCTCGCGGCCTGGTCTCGAGGGACAAGGCTCTCGGAGAGACAAAGCAGAGACAGGGCCACAGGGCTTGGTGTCTGCTAGTTACAGTTACAGTTATATATATAGTTTTATTTATATATGTAATTTTATATATAGTTAGTTAGGGGGGAGTCAGGGATCCCCCCTGAATCCGGGGATGGTCAGGGAAGACTTTCTGGAAGAAGCCAGGAACATAAGAACAAACAGGATTTGGGGGGGAAAGAGAGGAAACCATAGAAAACCATTTCTGGAGCGTGAGGAAGGCCCCCTTTCCCCCCCACCATCCCGCCCTTCCCTGGGCCGCCCGCTGGGCTACAACATGCGTCCCAGTGTCCTCTGTTCCCTTCCAGCAGGGGCAGCAGGCCAGCTCCCAGTCCAGGAAGAGGAAATCGGCCCACGGGAACAAAATAACTGCGCGGAAGATGATCAAGAGGGAAAGTGGGGACAGCGAAAGGCACAGGGCAAGCAAGGTCTACAAGCAGCCCCAGACCGGCTCCTCCGGGGCGAGCCAGCCCGCCAAGGCGGGCGCCGGCCCCAACTCGGCCCCCGGCTCTGACGCGCGCCCTGCAGGGGAGTCCAATAGCGGCGCCCCCTCCGAGGAAGGAGGTAGGCAAGGTGAGATGGGAGAGGCAGGGGCCTCTGTGACTAACTCTCTCTTGCAGCATCCGAGGGCCCGTCTGAATCCGGGGACCTCACGCGCCAAACAGTAGTAATAATTATCGTGATGCATTCATGGAGCAGTTTGTGTTGGCCGAGCACTTCTCTCACTACCCTCTGCGGTGGGCACCTAGCCGGGCACGGGGGCAGACTTGGGAGTCGGGATTCAAGTCTTGCCCGCCACAGGTTCTTATTAGCTGGGTCCCCCTGGGCAAGACCCTTTGCCTCAGTCTCCTCATCTATGAAATGGGTATAAGGAGAGCACAAGGTACCTCACAGAGTTGTTATGAAGTTCAGTTGAATAATTTTATTTGAATTGAATTGAGTAAGAATACGAAAGTGCTTCACAAACCTCAGCATGCTACATACACCTTAGCTATCATCGTCATCATCATCGTTGTCATTATTAATTTTCACCTGCTTACATTTAGCCGAGCAAACTGAGTCCTGGCTCACGGCTCACAGCTGATGAGCGTCAGATGAAGCCCGAGTTTCCTGACCTCCAGTTTCAGGCTTTCTCCTTCCACCCTGTTGTCTGCTCAGGCGCCGGGACACCTGGCTCCCTAGTGTCGGGCCCCCAGGCTAGCCGGATGAGGAGGTTCATGGAGGTATAACGAAAGACTGGTCCCTGGGCAAGGGCTGACGTGCGGTTCCGAGAGGGAGATGAGAGAGAGAGCGTGCTGGGAGTCAGGAAGGCCCCCGGGCTGGGCTCCACACTGGATCACCCGGAGGGAGGCTTGGGGGAGTCTGAATGCTGGGTACCCCAGTCCAGAGGCACAGCCCGGATCTGCTCAAGGAGGGGCAGCCTCAGGTCGGGGAGGTGAGCAGCCAGAACTTCCATGTTATCGGTTCCCATTGGACCCAGGAGTGGCTGCTGCACTTCCAGGCTGGGAGAGATGGGGAGAGACAGTCTCTGAAAAGAAAAATGAAAAGGAAAGGCTTGTTCCCGCTTCTCGAGGGGAGGAACCGCACCTCAGGAAGGGCCTTCTGAGGGGAAGTCTCTGATAAGCACCGGGTACTCAGCCCCCCCAGAAGGTTGTGGTCATTTCCAACCTGGAGACCACCTCCCTTTTCTCAGTTCCTCTTCCTCAGCTCCAGCTGCAGGCCCCGAATCTGGAGGGCGATTCCACCATCTTGTGGATAGTAGAAAGTCCACCAGGTGGTCTCTTAGGGCCAAAGGAAGGCGCAGAGCCCACCTCAGAGTGGAGACTGGTCTTCCTAGGGGAGCCTTCACACATGTGCAGACCCCTGTTCTCTCCCTTCTGGGTCTATGGCTTTCTCTCTCCTCCTTTCTTTGTCTCCAAGCTGGGCTCTTCAGTTCCCAGTGAGGTGCCCTGCCTCTCCAGCCTCCGAGAAAGAAACCATTTGTCCACACTCTTTTCCCTGCAGCCCGGCCCTTTCACTCAGGCCGGACGGCCTTGCCTTCAGCCCCAAATATGGAAGGCTGAGGTAGCAAAGCCCTATGAGGTTACTGCTACTAGCCAAATGAGGGCTGAGAAGAACCTTAACCAAAGGCAAGAATGAAACAGGAAAAACGGATTGAAGAGACCAGTGGAAGCCAAGAGGCTAGGATCCCATGGTCAGTCACCCAAGGATGTGAGGAATGGGAAGGAGTCAGAGAACCCAAAGGCTTCAAGCTGGGTTTCCTGGGATCCAGGCGGTCCCACTGACAAATCCCAGATTCCCAGCAGCCCGTCTCTCAAAATTCTCCAGCTTTCCCCCCATGTATCTGGTGAGCTTTGCTCTCTAGTCTTTGTGGGGGGCGCTGGGATCCCCTGGCTCCCCAAACCGTTTAGCGTGGAGTGAGTCAATATAGTCATTGCAATCTTAGCGTGTAATTCATTTGCAAATACAAGTCTTCTTTGAACATGGTGACAGTCTGGCCTGCCACAGATAGCCCACAAGACTGGGCCAAGGGAGCAGGGATGGGAAGATAGAGGGAGCTTCTTTACAAGGCTACAATAATAATCGCCCCCTCCCCTCACTGCTGCCCACCAGCCACCCCTCACCCCGGATATGACCACAGCTTTTATCATCACTCTTCTGATCTGGGAACCTCCTGGTCAACAGTTTTGGAACAGCACAAGCCACAGCCTCCGACCAACCTAGACACCTGTGAATGGTCTGCTTGCTACCACAAGGAGATGAGGAGAGAGACCCAGTAGCAAGTCCTGGGAGAATCACTGCTCCCTCCAGTCCAGCTCAGGTCTTCCTGAGGCAGCCCAATCCATGTCTTTTTAAAGATCTGGTTTGATGCAGGATACCCCAAGCTTCTTGGGTAGAGCACTAGAGTATTTAATGTAGAGGAAAGAAATCCTCAGCTGAGATCTTGCCTCAGATGCTTACTGTCTTTGATCTTGTATGATGCATTTAATTTTTTACCTTCTCAGTTTTCCTCCTCTGTAAAACAGGTATGATAATAGCACCTACTTCATGGGATTGTTGTGAAGATAAATGAAATAATACACATAAAATGCTTTGCTAATCTTAAGCCATTATTACTTAGTTCTTTGGCAGACCTGATACATTATGAACCAATCACTTTGGCAGTTTGAGGCAGTTTAGGAGCATGGCAAGAGAATATCCCTATGGTGAGCATCGTCTGTGCCCTCCTCCTCTGATGGTACATCCTAATTCCTGTCACAGTGACAAATAGCACAGCATCAATCAATCACCTGATGTTAACTGGGGGCCCCTTATTGCTAGATGCTGAGCGGGAGTTTGAAGACTAAGACTGGTGGCAAAAAAGGTCTAATGACCAATCAAGATTCAAAATCAGAAAATGCATCCAACTCTATTTATTGGGAACAGTGTGGGGTGCAAAGCTCAGGTGATTTGCTCTCAGGGAGCTTCCCATTAACAAGGGAAAGGAGAGGATGTATCAAAAAATGACCTTAATTTAAAGTAGGAAGTGACATGAGAGGAAAAAGATCAATACTTAGTGCCTTCAGTGCTTTTCTCTGTATTGTCTTGCTGATCTTCTATCCACTATAATCAATAGGATAAGAAATAACTGTGTGATTTATAGAAAAATATAGATCCAAGTGGAAAACGTGTGTGTTAGCAAGCTATGATATAGTCTCAGGGAAATTCCTGTGTTAATTAACTTAGAAGTATAACTAAATCATTAGAAAGTGTGTACTTAAATATGAGCCATAATAATCATACTTCTATATTGATCTTCATTTTAAAATGTAGTTGTTTGCCCTGAGCTTCTGATGAAAAAGCACCATTTTTCTTAAGAGCCTCCTTGAGTTAAAAAGAATTTGCAAGGGGCAGCTAGCTGGCACAGTGGATTGAGCACCAGCCCTGAAGTCAGGAGGTCCTGAATTCAAATCCCTCCTCAGACACTTAACACTTCCTAGCTGTGTGACTCTGGGCAAGTCATTTATCCCCTATTGCCTCAACCAAAAAAAAACCAAAAAAAAAAAACAATGCATCGCAGGCAGCTTTTTCTTTTACCCTGCATGAATCAAGAAAACTAAATAATTGAATTGCATATCTCAGGCTCTCAGACCTGTACTGGGTGGGCTGTAGTCTCCATCTTTGTTTCTCTTGAGAAGTTGGATCCCATGGGAAGTGCAGTGTAAAATAAGTGTCTGGGGTTTGGACGGAACAGGTCTGAATCACTGTAACTGGTAAACCATTAAGAGATTTTACCAGTAAACTTGCCTTCCAACTCATAAAACGGGGCCTGTGGGGAATGATAGATCCAGTCAACCAAATATGGGTGGCCATTCATGTCTGTGCTTTTTGTCACTTGTGTCAGTCTTATAATCAGCATATTTTCTTAGGAAAATTACTTTTGGAGGTTAACCCTTGGCCTCTACCCCATTTGAACATCTCCAGATGGACTGTGTTAATGTGCCCAAATCAGGCATTCTTGCAGACCAACTCCCTCATCTAGGACTACATCAGCCTTTGTTGCCAAGATTATTCTCCGAGAGATTGTCCCCAGATTTGCCCAACCCTCATCCCATTGTGTTTTCATTGATTTAGATGGAGGAACTCATTTCACAGTCTTTT
The DNA here is from genome assembly GCF_902635505.1 of Sarcophilus harrisii. Classification (NCBI taxonomy): domain Eukaryota; kingdom Metazoa; phylum Chordata; class Mammalia; order Dasyuromorphia; family Dasyuridae; genus Sarcophilus; species Sarcophilus harrisii. The sequence continues at coordinate 618,274,786 of NC_045427.1, read as the reverse complement.
TTTTCTTAATAGTTATTTTATTTTTCCAAATACATGTAAATATAGTTTTTAACATTCATTTTTGTAAGACTTTTTGATCCAGATTTTTCTCCCTCCTTCCCAAGACAGCAGCCTTCAATGTAGGTTAAATATGTACAATATTTTTAAACATAATTTCAAATTTGTCGTGTTATATAAGAAAAATGAGACCAAAAGGGAAAAACCATGAGAAAGGAAAAAAAAAAAACAGATAACAAAAGTAAAAACCCTGTGCTTCAATTCATAGTTTTTCCTCTGGATGCAGATAGCATTTTCTATCCCAAGTCTATTAGAATTGTCCTAGATTACCACATTGCAGAGAAGAGCTAAATATATCACAATTAATCATCACCTAATCTTGATGTTATTGCATACAACATTCTCCTGGTCCTGCTCACTTCCATCAGCATCAGTTCATGTAAGTCTTTCACGATTTTCCTGAAATCTACTTGCTCATCATTTCTTATAGAACAATAGTATTCCATTATATTCATATATCACAACTTGTTCAGCCATTCCCCAATTGATGGGCTTCCCCTCAATTTCCAATTCCTTGCCATCACAAAAAGAGCAGCAATATATATATATGTATATATATATATATATATATATATATTTTATTTTTAACAATAATTTTTGAAATACATGTGAAGATAGTTGTCAACATTCACCCTTGCAAAATCCTGTGTTCCAAGTTTTTCTTCCTCCTTTCCTCACTCCTCTCCCCTAGACAGCAAGAATCTATGTTAAACATATAGTCTATACTTATTTCCACAATTATCATGCATCACATACTGCACAAATCAGATCAAAAAGGAAAAAAATGAGAAAGAAAGAAAAAACCAAGCAAACAACAACAAAAAAGGGGCAAATACTATGTTGTGATCTTCATTCAGTCCCCACATCTTCTTTCAGGATGGGGATGGCTTAGGGGTATTTTTTAAAAGCATAATTTAAATCATTCCATGTTATTATCATTGGCATATTATTTAAACCAAAACCCAATGCAGTTACAATGTAGCTTCAAAATTCTCAGCCCAATTGACTCATTGGTGGCAATAACTAAACTTCATTTTTCTTATACTAGGAAGGTTAAGTAACTTGCCAGGGTAACACAACCAAGAGGTTAGAATGATTCTTTATTTTATCCATACATTTTTACTTTATTTTCATTTTTTCTTTTATGACCAAATTTCCTACTTTTGCACTTATTTTGAGATTATTGTATTTATTTTAGTAGCACACTGACTTCATTTGTCTCCTTTTCCTTTCTATTTTATATATGTTCAGAGAAATAAAGTTTATTTTGCTGATTTAGTTTCATATTACAAATGTTCATGTATTGTTTTGTTATAATTTTATTTAATACTTAGACCATTCATTACTATATTTCATGTTAGTATTTCTCTTAGATTTGTCTGAAAGAACCAAATTGAAGTAATTTACAATTACTGTTAAAGCATTTAGGTTTTTTTTCTCAATCTGTCTGTCAATGCCTATGATAATATGCCATTTGGCCATCTACATTGAATATTGATACTACTCCATGGTCTATTATGCCTTAGAGCATAATAATAAGTTTCTCTATTTTTCTTTCTTGACTAATTTGATTTTACTATTGTCTCACCCGAGACAAATCCATTGCTTTTACTTTTCTAATGACCCTGAGATCAACTATCCTGATGATGATGTTCTCCTGACTACTCAGGTCCTCCACCATCTTCCTACTAATTCTCATATTTTGGTTATTTCCTGCTTTTAGTCCCTCAACTCATCCTGAACCACCCGAACTTCAAGCCCCCCATCCATTATTTAAAAAAAAAAACAAACCCCTTCTGGTAAGGGCTGCCCCTTTTTTTATCACCTATGTAAAAGTGCCCTCTCTAGAACTATATGCCAGGCTTAGCCTGTAATCAATCTAATTCTCAATAAATTGATAAAATAATTGAAGGGGGAATGGAAAGTGAAAAGCCTTCAGTGCTTTGCTCTATATTGCCTTGCTAATAATCTTTTTTCCACTATAATCATTAGGGTAAGAAATAACCGTGTGATCTATAATAAGAACATAGTCCCAGCTAAAAAACGTGTGTGACCAAACTATGATGTAGTCTCAGGGAAATTCCTCTGGAAGATGGGTCTTCTTGACAATGAGATAAATTAATCTCATTGGTAAAATGAAAAGATGAGAATCATTGACCTTGCACTTAGTTCTCTTCTAGTTCTATTACTCTATAATCTTTTGAGCATACTTTGAGTTTGTGCAGATCAGTTAATCTCTTTGGGCCTTCATTTTATCATCTGTGAAATGGGAGAGTTGGGCTTGATTGACTTCCAAGGTTGGTTTCCACCCTTTTGTAAAGGTGTTGTGCCTCGAGTATGGCTTGACCTAGTGAAAATATGGATGAAGGAAGATGTGATCAGGACTGGAAAGGATGGGTAGGAGGGAAAGGATGCTTAGAGATGGAAGGGGAAAGTGACAAAGAGGTTGCAAATAAAAGGGAATGTGTCAGTGATGTAACAGGAATTCCATAGGGTACCATGGAAGGGACAAATGGAATTGGTGTAGGACATGGGAGGTTATAGTGGCAATGGATTGAGATGAACAAAAGTGCATTTGGGGCAGGAAGCAGTTTACCCACAGGCAACCTGGGGTTTCATTTCACTGGGACTGAGTGAAGAAGAGATGGCAAGAGTTGTCCCCCATAGGGAATGAGAGCAAACAGATGGCGATGAACCACATCTCTGCTGACAGCTGAGGATCCAGTGCCCTGGCTCTAATTCAGCCCATCTTGTTGTCCATCACCTCACTGTGTCTCATCCATGGCTACTGATCGATTACTTCAGTAGGTAGCTACTGACCGATTCCCTCATCCATTAATCCCAGACAAAGTTCACAGATTACATGAGGTGCCCAGAATCACACAGGAGAAAAAAGGTGAAGCCTAGAAAGACCTCCATGGAGTAATGTCAAGCAGAAAGAAAGAAAGGAAGAAAAAGAATGGGAATGCACTTATCAAACCTAAGTGACAAAAAATGAAATGGACAGTCAAACAAGGACTGATGAGGAAAATTATAAAGGCTGAAAATAATTAATAGCATCTTATATGTCTCTCTATATAACTATAAATATATAAAATATTACATAAATGTGTTTAAATAAAAATAGTTGCAATTTAAGTTTAATTGGTAGAATTTGTGTTTGATGTTAGTTATAATAATAAAGTTTTAAAATTTTAAGAGAAAATTACAGGTCTTGCTATCAAGAGTGCCCTGAGTTTTTAACCCCAATTCCAATGATTTAGCAGTTATGTAATCTTGATCTAACTCAGTTTCTCATCTGTACAATGGGGATATCAGATCCCATAAGTTTAAAATGGAGGCAGAAATCGAAAGACAATCAAAAATTGCGATGGAACTTAGAGACAGTAACTGAAAAAAAGACTTGTCATATAATTAACTGAAATTTGTTTATATGGAAATAATTGCCAAGTCAGCTTACTTGGTAGAATTGATGTTTAGCATTGCTTATAATACATTAAAACTTAAAAAAAAAAAAAATCACTGGATTCATGTCAGGAAAAATTTGGGTTTAATCTCCGTTTCAACACTTACCAGCGGAGTGATCTTGGCCATGTCAACTTTTCTGAACCAGTCTCTTTACCTCTCAAACAGGCATACTAATATTTTTGGCACATACCCTATAGACCGCTAGTAGAAAATGGTTTGTAAACTTGCTGTAGAAATCTGATCTCTTATATAATGTTTTATGATTTTTAAAAATGTCACTGTTACTTATATGGTTCACACCCCCATAAAACCTACTCTTATAGCAAATACAGTCAAGCAAGACAAATAGGCATATTGACTGTGTTTGAAGATGTTTGTCCCACTCTGAACGAATTGTCTACTGCCTCTTTGCCAAGAGGCAAGGAACATGTCATGCTTTAACCATCCAGTTTTCTGAAGTCAGGGCTGTACTCTGCCTCGATCACAGTTCTCAAAGTCTCTCAGCATTGTCGTGGTCATTGTGCAAATTGTTCTGGTCCTGTTTGTTCCACCCTGCCTCAGTTGCCATAATTCTTTGCATCCCTCACACCTGTCATCATGGTGCAATGGTGTTCTGTTGTTGGTCCGTGTCTTTGTTCAGCCATTTCCCATTCACGATCGAAGCCCACACTTTGTCTCCCAGCACACCCCTAGGGCTTACTGACTCCCCTTTCCATTTTGTAGATAATCCAATTGTGGTAATCAGCAGCTCTGAAGAGACTGAAGAAAGTCAGGTGAGCCTTTTTTCTTCCTCTCTCCACTTGTTCTGAGACATTCCCCCATATTCTTTTTGGAAGAGGGCAGGAGTCACTCCCCTCCATTAGCTGTGATGTGTCCTAACTTCTCCAACATGTCTAAACTCTCATATCTATGGTCACAGACTCAGGTGAGAAGATTCCCTGAACATTTGGGCTTATGCCCAGTACAGGAGGGGCAGGTGTCGAGGTAATGAGCCTTCCTTCCAGCCTTAGGGGTCAGGTCTTATAAGCTGTTCCTTGTTTCCACAGTACTTTCCTCCACTTCTGAGTTTCTCAAAGAAACAGCTGTTTTCCCGAAGGGTTTCCATAGCCATAGTACCTGGGAACTCTGGGGCATGGGAGGGATAGGAAAGGGGGGGGGGACTTTTTTGGTGATGAGTTTTTGTGAGTTGGAGGCTGCCTGTAGTAAATATCTGTAACACAGCAAGGGGTTTGTGAATAGGATCATGTCTCTTGTGTCTGTAAAAGAGCTAGTCCGTGGTTGCAATGAATGGAAAACCGAGGGGATGCTCATCTATTGGGGAATGGAAGAATTGGGGTACATGCATGTGATGGGATAGTATTATGCTATAAGAAATGAAAGGGATGGTTTCAGAGGGATCTGGGAGGACCTCTAGGAACTGATGCAGAATGAAGCCAGCGGACCCAGAGAACAGTTTGTACAAAAACAGCAACATTGTACAAACAAACAGCTTTGAAAGACTTGAGAACTCTGATCGACACAATGACCACCTGTGATTCCAGGGAAACCCTGAGGAAGTGCTCCCTATCTCCTGACAGACAGACTGCAGGTTGAGACTTTTTTGGACATAGTCTAAGTGGAAATTGATTTTTGCTTGACTGCATATTTTTGAAGGGTTTTTATTTTTATTTTTTTCCAATAGTGGGGATAGAGAGTAGAGAAATGGGAGGGAGAGAAAATAGATTTTTACCAACTGAAATAATAAAGAAACTGGAACTGACTTTTGTGAACTGATCCTCCTGGCTCACCCTGGACAGTATCTGGGCCTGGAAGGTGAGAGTAAGAGGCAGCACTAGGTAGCTAGAAGCACGATGACCAGGGAGAGCAGATTACTCTGGGTTAGGAGAACACTTGTTAAGCCATGTTTCTATTTGAGCACCAACCAGGATTGGGTGAGAAACAAGAGGACTTAGAGCTTTTACGGGGCATGATTTGTGAGTATTTGGAAGGGGAAGCGGGGGGCCGCTAGGCCAAGGAAAGTTTTTGGTGAGTGGAATGATGCTTGGTGATCGGTTCTCTGTAACTTAACCAGGCTGGCCCTCCAATGGCGGACAGTTAGCCTTTCCTAGAATGGTAGAACTGCCATAACTTGAAGTCCCGGGTTCTAAGTCCTTAAGAGAATCCAGGGTTGCCTTGATGTCCCAGTGACACATCAGAGGAGAACCTTAGTAATCTCCAGCATCTTCGTGAGACAGTCACGTAATCTTGCTGCCCTTTGCTTTCCTCCTATCCACGTACCTTGTTCTGGCTCTATTCAGGAGGTTGGGATGAGTTCGTTTTGTTGATCCCTTTTATTTTTATAAGACAGTCAGCATCCTGATATATTCCCCCCACCCCAATACACAACTCCCCTTCCTTTTAACGAAAAGAAATACTTCGGCAAAACCACGGCACATTCCGCACCCACAGACCCCTGGAAGGGGGGCTGGCACCCCTTCCTGAGCTAGTCACCATGGTTGCTGTGTTTCAGTCCTCCAGTGATTTCGGGGACAGCAGCGACCCCGAAGATCTCATGGAATGCTCAGGCAGCACAAGGCCTGCTCCCGGTCACCCCAATGAAAACCTCAGAGAGTGCGGCCAGGAAAGCCGATCCCTGGTGTTCTTTGACCTGAAGATTGACAGCAAAAGTGAGTCTCTCATCAACACCCCCTTGCCCCTCCTGCTTCACCTCCAGGGTCCCAGGAGGTGAAACAGGTCACATGGGTATTCTTATGTCATCTCAGAACGGGAAAAGCATCCCCAAGCTGGCCTGGTGAGGTGGTCAGCGAGTGGATGCTATCCACTGGTCCCTAAGGGTGTGGAGTATCAGAACGAAGGTCCTGGGGAAGGTTCATGGATGGATTCCAAATTCCACAAGTCAACACTTTCATAGTTCCAAGGGATTTAAAGCTGGTTGGGACCTCAGGGAATCATCTGATCTGATTAATTTCTTTCTGAAAATTGAGACCTAGAGATTCCAGCAATTTGCCCGATGTCATCCAGGCAGGAAGTAGTCCAGGTATCAGCACCTCTGCCCAAGGGACACTTAAAGATCTTAGGGTACGGTTCTGAAATCATTTTGGGGAGAACAAACCAGGGAGGGGCAACTCACTCCCCATCTCAGTTTCCTTATATGAAAAATGGATGTTTGAACTAAATGGTAGTTAATACCATGAGTCAAGGCAGGTTCCCCAAAGAATTAGTTCTTCCGCTCAATTCACCTCTTCCTGAAAATAGAGCCCTCGAAGGGCCAGCCATTTAATCCTTTTCATCCCAAATTCTCCAAGTGATGCCCAGAAACCTCATTTCTGTGGTGTAAGTCCAGGGTCCCGGCTGGCCCATCTTAACAAGAATGCCTTACTTTGGGAGAGCAACATGAAAATCAAAGGGAACACTTTCTTTCCCATTACAGTCAGCTGCAGTATCCACTGCCAGGGGGGTCTGGTCACTCTCTCTAAAGGGTCACTCTCTCCAAAGTAGTCCCCAAATGGACATTTATTCTACCAGTTTTTCTTATGCCAGTTGTAATCAAGGTGTTCATGATGCTATATGTAAATTGAGGTTCTAGAAACTAAAATATTTCCTTCCTCCTGTTTTAAATTATATTGTAGAAAATAACATGTATACAAGTAAGTCGATACAAAACAAACACAAAATAGTTTAGAAAGACCCCAACAACTTGGGGAAGGGGGCAAGGGGATCCCAGAAAAGCCCCATATAGGAAGTACCTCTTGAGTCATTAGAGCTCCATGGGCTATAATGGGGGTGGGAAAGGATGGGCATATAGAGACAGATTTTAGACATCCCTGTAAACTGATGAAGAGGAGAAAATTTAAATGCTTTCCAAGTCCTAAACTCTAAAGTAAGCCCTCTGCCCCTTGCTCTGAGACTGCAAGGAAATAAGCATTTATATAGTACCTACTGTATACCAGGTACTTTTTTTTTTTACAAATACTATCTCATTTGATTAGCATGTCCCAGACAAGCTGGTAGATTTTATGAGGGTCAAATGAGACAATATTCATGAAGTGCTTTGCAAACCCTAAAATATCATTGAAATGTTGAATAATATTGTTATTATTTTCATTGTTGTTAATATCGTTTCCTCAAGCAGGCAACCCAAACTGGGAGCAAAGCCCGGTCTGTAATGAGGTTCTAGTATAGTTAGAAGAATCCCTGGGGGACACGTCTTCAGTGCAATACTGAAGAAGAGTAAAAGACTGCAGAGGAGATGGAACTCCCCACATCTCAGGGGTTGGAAAAACTAACTGACACTAAATGTGTTAGAGACCCCTGGGGACAGTGGGTGGTCAGTGAGGGGCGCCTGGTTCGGTCCTGGTCTTTGGTCCCTTACTCGCTGGTGACTTTCTACGGCCCCCTTGTCCCCCCTTGGTATCCTCAGCTATAAAATGGGGATAACAATCACAGGCTTGTGAGGATCATATACGATACTATTTATTCTTTAAAACAAAATGCTTAGCACATAGGAGGCCTTTAATAATTGTTTTTCCCTTTCAGTTAACAAACCTTTATTAAACACCTGCTCTGTGCCGGGCATGGTGTGACCGGTTCCCCCTGAATTTCCTCAAAAACCTTCATCAGAGGGATCGGGTCTTACAAGGAGGGTTGGGAGGCGCTGGATCTGGGACCGCACTGAACAAGGGCAGGGAAAGTTCTTCTACTGGGGCAATTAAGGTCATGAATAAACTCAAGGGTCCTCATGGCTCCCTGGGCATAAGGGTTGAATGGATTGCTCGGATCCACTACCATTGGCTGAGCCAGAACTGGAACCAAGTCAGATTTCTGTTTTTACCATACCTTCTGCCTCCAACGTTTGGCATTCACAGGTGTAATAAATCAATTTTACCTTCCCCCACCCCTCCCCATGCCTTTTCCTCCCTCCCTTCCTTCCTTCCTTCCTTCCTTCCTTCCCTTTTTTCCTTCCTTCCTTCCTCCCCTTTTTTTCCTTCCTTCCTCCCTTCCTTCCTTCCTTTCCTCCCTCCCTTCCTTCCTTTCCTTCCTCCCTTTCCTCCCCCCCTTCCCTTCCTTCCTCCCCCCTCCTCCTTCCTTCCTTCCTTCCTCCTTCCTTCCTCCCTCCTTCCTTCCTTCCCCTCCCTCCCTCCCTCCCTTTCCTTCCTTCCTTCCTTCCTTCCTTTCCTCCCTCCTTCCTCCCTTTCCTCCCTCCTTCCCCCCCTCCTTCCTTCCTTCCCTCCCTCCCCTTCCTTCCTCCCTTCCCCCCTCCCTTCCTTCCTTCCTTCCTCCCTTCCCCTCCCTCCCTTCCTTCCTCCCTCCCTCCTCCCTCCCTTCCTTCCTTCCTTCCTTCCTCCCCTTCCTCCCTTCCTTCCCTTATTGCCTTCCTTCTTTCTCTCCTTCCTCTCTTCCTTCCTTTCTTTCCCTCTCTTTCTTCCTTCTTTCTCAGTAGATGATGGGAGTCGGAAGGGAGAAAAAATGAATACTTATGACCGAAATTTTTTTATTTTAGAAAAAATCTGGTTTTTTGATTCCTTTGGGTGTGCCCAGGTGTCTCACTCTTGGCTTCAGATGCATGGGTTAAAGAAGGGGGGCCGTGGGGGGTCAGACGCTTTTAATGTCTTGCACTTCCCCCCTTTTTCCCCCTTTCCCTTGCCGCTCCATGCCTTGCTCCTGTCTCCTCTTTCTCCCCTCCTTTCTTTCTCTCTCTCTTCACTGCCTTTGTCTCCTCCTTTCTCAACCTTCTCTTCCCTCTCCCTCCCCATTTTCCCCCCCCCTTCCCTTTTTTGCCCCTCTTTTCCCCCTTTTCTTTTTCCCTCCTTTTCTCTCCCTCTCCCCTCCATTTCTCCGCCCCCCTCCGCTTCCTCCTTCCCCCTGCCCCCCCTCTCCCTTCCTCTCTTTCTTTCCCTCCTTTTCTTTCCTTCTTCCCCCTTCTCCTTTCCCTAACCTTCCTTCCCTCCCCTTCCCTCCCCCCCTCCCTCCCTTCCCTTCCCTTTTGTTCCCTTTTTTTCCCCCCCTTTCCATCCTTTTCCCCCTTTTCTCGGGTCATTCCCCCTTTTTCCGTTTTCCCACACAGCCCCTCTTCCATCTTTTTTTCCGCCTTTTTTTTTTATGTTTTTGGCTCTTTTTTTATGTTTTTCCCCTCCCTCCCTATTCCTTTTTCCCCTCCTTGTTTCCTTCTTTTCCCTCCCCCTTTTGTTTTTTTTTTTTCGTGGTATTTCCATTTCCCCCCCTGTTCCCCTTTCCCACCCCCCCGTTTTCCTTTCCCTTTTTTGTTTTTGGGCCCCCCTTAACTCTTCCGCCCCTTCCTTCCCCTCCTTTATTCCTCCCCTTTTTTTTGCTCTTTTTTCCCTCCCCTTTTTTCGCTTTTCCCCCTTTTTGGGCCACCCCCTTCCCCATTTTGCCCCCTGCCCCCCAACCTGCCCCTCCTTGCCTTCCCCCTCCCTTTTTTTTGCTTTTTTTCTTCCCCTGCCCCTTTTCCCTTTCCCCTGGTTTCCCCCCCCTTTTTCTTTTTTTTTCCTGGGCCCCTTCCCCCCATTTTCCCTGCCCCCCCCTTTTTAACCGCCCCTTTCCCTCCTTCCCCCTTTTCCCCTTTTCCCCCTCTCCGGGTTTTTTTTCCTTCCCCTTCTTCCCCCGTCCCCTTCCCTTTCCTTTTTCCCTTTTTCTTTTTTTCCCCTTTTGCCTTTTTCCTTTTCCTTTTTTTTTCCCCTATTCTCCCCCCCTTTCCTTTCCAAGCCCCCCCCGCCTCTCCCCTCCTAGCCTTTTGGCCCCCCCCTTTACCCCTTCTTGGGGGCCCCCCCCACCCTCCCTTTCCTCCCTCTTCGGCCCCCCCCCCCCCTTTTGCCCCCCCTTTTTTTGGGGCCCCTTCCCCCCTCCATTTCTCCCCCCCTCCTTCCTTTAACAGCCCCCCTGCCCCCCACCCCCCCCCCCTCTCCCCACCGGACCCGGGGGGGGAGGCGGGGGGACAACCCCAACACCCGGGGAGGTCCAGTTTTGCGGGGTCCCGGGGCGGGGAAATTCCCCCCCCCGGGCCCCCGCAAGGCGGGGGGCCTTGGGAAAATCACTCTTCTTAAGGCCGGAGCCTTCCCAAAAGGGGTTGGGCCCCGGGGGCTTCCTGGCCGTCCGGTCCCCAAAACCCGGGGGGCCCGCTCGCGAAAAATGGGCCCCTGTGGGACAAAACCCCCGGGTGGCCCCTCGGCCCCGGGCCTGGCCCCGGGTGGTCCGTCGCCCGGGGGTCCCAGTTTCCCCTCTGCCCTTTGCCCCGGGAGCTCACGGCCTTTGCCCCGAAGGCCCCTGCCATGCGGCCCCAACCCCCGGGGCAGGCGTTCCACGGGCCCCATGGGGGCCCAAAACCCCCTTGGGGGGGTTTCCCGGGTTTCTCGGGCCTCGGGACCTCCGGCCCTTTCCCAACAAACCGGGGCGGCCGGGCCCCCAGAGAAAGGGGGGGCCCGGGGGAAACGGGGCGGCCTTCCCCCCCGCCCCCCCACGGAAATTCCCCCTTAGGGTTCCCCCCCGGGTTCGGGTTTTCCTGCCGGGGCTTCCCCATTCCCCAATTTCGGGGCCCAAAGGGCCCGGGCCCTTTCCCGGCGGGCCCGGGGAAGGGCTTTGGGTTCTATTTTTTGGGGGGGGGAGGCAGGGGGCCCCCGTGGAGGGGGGGACTTTTGGTTCTGCAGGGGGGGGGAGGGCTTTTTTTCCCCCCGGGAAAACCAAGGTTGTCGCAGCCTCCTGGCCCTGGAACAGATCCCAGAGAGGCTCCGCTTCCGCAGCCGAGGGCAGCTTTTAGGCGGGCAGGGGCCGCGGCCTCCCAGACTGGCGGGTTTATCAGGAATCGGGGCCTGGCTCCACCGCGTGACTGACCTCGAGCCGAAAGTGTTCTGGCGTGTTCTGTAGGAAAGACAAAAAGCCCCCTCCCCCCTCGGTGACCTCACTCCCAGCATGCAGCGGTTCCATCGGCACCCCGGGGCGGGGATTTCAGATTCGCAGATTCTGTGCGGTGACATTTACACCCAAAGAGTAATTCACCGCTCTCTGTCTCACGTCTTAAGTCTAAGCCGAGCTCACAGAAGGCCGCCTTTGCCCCGTTAACGCCGAGCGAGATGCCCCCCCCCCCCTCCTGCCGCGCGTCCCTGCCCAGCCCCCAACCCCCTTGTAACGCGGGAGGGCAGAGTCCGATTTTCACCACAGCTTTTCTCATTTGGGCCAAAATCCTTACTTTGATGTTTGTGAATTGTCAGAATTAGTAGAATTCTTCGTTTCTCCCCGTGCTACAAACTCGTGCCTCTTCCTCACTTCCTTGTTCTGTTACCGGGACCGCGCCGTGCGGTCTCTAGAGAAAGGTTTCGAGCGGAAAGACTTCGTGGCGAGATCCGAGTCATCTCCCGGAGCAAGAAGAGACGCGAATGGTTCCCGTTGGTGGTTGCGAAGTGGTCGGGGTGTCCCTGTTTTTGTTTCGTGCACGGGTGCTTAGCCGCAGCCGGTGTCTGTATTGTTTTGTATTCTATTGGTCATAGTGAGATTTGTTACTTTGTGCATGTACTCATCTGGCTGTCGGTATCCAAGAGGAGAAGGAGCCTCTCCCTCCTCAGTGGCCTACAGATAATTTCGTGTTACTTCGGGGTAGGCCGGGGGATTATTCAGTCTAAGGTGAGGGTGGGGGTGGGGGGACCTTGTGATCTGACCAATTGTCACTGTCAGTAATAGCTGCAGTATCTTCTTCCTCTATTGAAACCCTAAGTAGTAGTGGAACTAGGTTGTGTTCTCCAACTTTTGTCCTGTGCAGTGTAACAGTGTAACATCCTTCTGGTCAGAGAAACCTGTTGTGTATCCCAAAGGGGAATCTTAGGTCCCACAACTCCTGTGTATCTTTGTTCTATTATCATCATTAAATGATTTAATCCTTGCAGCGAGTGTGAGTAAGTTCTTTCCAGAAAGAATGGAAAACGGCCGTCGTCGGATTAGAAACTGAAATCACCCGATATCGCCCTTTCCCTGATCTCCCGCATCCAAGCGGATGCCAGTTCTGTGAGGTCTGTGCCTATAATTTACCTGGCTTTGTGAAGCCTTCTTCATCCCACCCTTTGTCATCTTACATTTGGACAGTAGTCTCCAACACAAAAGTATTCCCCCTCCCCAAACCAGAATCATGGTCCTGAGGTAATAGTCCAACTCCCTGACTCAAAAACCTTCATTGGCTGCTTGCTGTTTACCAAATCAAGTCGGCACCAACTTAGTGGCCCCGTCTCACCTCTGCACCCTCTTCTCACGCCTTTATGCCCTGTAAGAAAGAAGAGGCTGCTTCTAGAGAAAAAGATTCCAGTTTGTTTAAGGTGGGTCTGGATTTCGGCAGCCATACAGAGGCTGCTAACCAACTGATTTGGATGGGAGACTGCAGCGGTGAAGTCCCTAGAAATGGAAGCGGGCCTTTGAAACGTGGAAATTTCAAAGAATTTATGGCGTCTCCATCCCAATCTGGGTACGTGGGTCAGGGAGACTGACACTCAGATCTCCCATAAGCTCTCCTTTGCTTGAGAGTGAAGACACAGTCTTACAAACACAAATCCCAGATTCACCCCCAAACAAGATTCACCCTTTCTCCTCAGATCCTCCCTTGCCAACTTTGCTCTTGCAGTCGAGGGCACCACCATTTTCCCAGCCAACCAGGTTTTCTCCACCTTGGTGTCAACTTCAGCTATTCAATCCTACTCATTCTGTGGATTTCATATATTGTCAGTTCTACCCACAAAAAACTTGCCTTTCTCTGTACCCACAGAATCGCCCAGTACATGCCCTCATAAACTCAAGCCCGGATTATTGCAATAACTGCTGTTTGGGAGCCCACCTCAAATCTCTCCCCCATTTCAGCAGCCAAAGGGATTTTCTTAAAGTACCATCACCAGTACTTTCATTATTCAATAAGCTCCAGGGGTCCCCTGTTGCCTCCAGGAAGAAAAATAAAGTCTGATGTTTAGCATGGAATTAACATATTACTGGGTCTCTTCCTACCTTTTTAATCTCATATTTTACTCCCCTGTACAAACTGTGGGCTACATGCTGCTGCTACACACACACACACCCCTCCTCTCCTGACACCATGATTCTTTACAGTCTGACTTCCATACCTGGCAAGTTCTGGTCTAGTTCCTCCCTGACTTTTTTTCTAAGACTGGCTAAAATGGAGCCACTGAAATTTTCAAGGTGCCTTCCCTCTGAAGTGGTCTTCCATTTACACTGTGTACAATAAATCACAAATCACACACAAATAAAGTGATTTATATAACATCCTTCTCATTATATTGTGAACTCCCTGAGAACAGGGACTCCATTTTGCCTTTCTTCATGTCCTCAGTGCTTAGCCCAGTACCTGCTATATGGTAGCTACTTAATAGATGCTCTCCTTGTCCCAGCCTCAAGGATCTGCATCTTACTGGCTTCTTCCAGCTATTTTGATACCTAAGCTGAGCACCTCACTTATTTCTGCCCCGATTAACCGCTGGAGAAACTTTAGGATCACAGAAGTTCTAAGCTGAAAGGAACTTCAGTAGCCAGCTTCCCCAACACATATTTGCCTGTATGTATGTGTGTATATAGGTGTGCATACATATACTCAGAATCCCCTCTTCAAGATCCCTCTAAGTGGTTCTCACTCGTTTTCCCTGAAGCATTTCAACCCATTTTGGTATAATCAAGCCCTGATTTACAGGATTTGCCCATTTCCAAGACAGAAACTGAAAATTTAACAATAAGATAAGGATAATGCTGTCTCTATGCCCTTCCAAAAGGTAATCTATTTCCAGATAAAAATTTTATCCTTAATGATTCTCACCCTTTTATGCACAGTCTTAACACAACCCTAACCCTGAGAATGTAATTCTACCTTAGCATAATAGACATCGCCTCCTTTGCTCTAACACCCAACATAACCTTCCTATGACAAATCCTGACCTGAACTTTTGTGACTGATCCCAAACAGACTCTTCCTACAGGCAGCTTAACTCTTTGGAGAAGCAAGATGGTACCTTATGGTCAAGAAACTCTGGGCAAGACCTTGAGACTTCTCAGTGCCTCAGTAGGATGCTCCTAAAAAAGCTGAAGGATGGTTTTGACCTGCTTCGGTAAAAGGCATTTCTTCCCTGAAAGTTCACTAGGCCCATGGAATGGCAGGTTTGGGTGTAAATGCCCATATATATTCACACACAAATCGCCACATATGCAATAAGTTGTTCACACTTCCAGCACCTTTGTGATAGCACTTGTGCAATTGCTATTTGTAGATTGAGAAATTATAGGAAGATAAAAGGTCACCCAGAATTCAGCGCTAGGACAAAGGGCAGTGAGCCTTTGCTCTGGAAGGGGACCATGGCAATGGGGAGGTTGCCACGTAACTGACCAAAGTCTCTAGGGCTCGCTCTCCATCAGTCAAGGGCAAGATATAGATCCAGACCGCTGGGGATGGCCCCGGATGCAGAGGGTGACTTTGACCTTTTTAAGCTGAGGTCTTCAATGGGTCTCAGTTTGTGAGGCAACACCCATTCAGTGATTAAGGCTGGGTAAGAACTGAAGATTTGGCAAGAGCCTGACCAGCGTGGTTTCCCAAACTGCCACAAGAGGTCTCTGCTGCACCATCTATTTATGTCACAGGGAGTCCATTCTCAGGAACTCTGGCTTGATCAGGCAAGATGGGATGGGAGGCCAAAGGGATGGGAAGAGAAGAAAGAGGGGATGGTTTGGGCCCCGATTGGGGTTAATGAGGATTAGGGGAGACAATCAGGTAGCACCCCTTTATGGGAGGTCTTCAAATAAATGTTAGGTAAACACTTACTGGGGAATCTTACAAAGGGACATTATGTTCATAACTAGGCTGGATTAGAAAGCCCCAGAGGTCCCACTGGGCTTAATTAAAAAGGTGGGATTCCTGCCTCTATTCTAATTAAATACGAGATTTGAAGCAAAGCATGTTCACTCTCTAGCTCTCAGGTTCTTGGTCTACAGGAGAGGAATCCACGACTTATTTTGTCTCTGAGAAGTTGTGCCTGAGTGTTTTACAGTTCAGAAAAGATGCTTCTTTCCCCCCCTCCAGCTCTTCCCACCACCTTAGAGCCTCCATTGCTAGAGCTCCAAGAAAGGAGTTGATTTTCTTGTACCCAAATGAAAGACTACATTTATCCTTATGAAGTTCATCTAGTTAGACTGAGACCCATGTTCTAACCTGCCAAGATCCTCTTGGATCCTATTAACTCTAGTGCTACAACTATTCACCTTAGCTTAGCATCATTTGCAAATCTGATGAGTGAACTTCAAGCCTTTGATAAGAGACAAGGTACACCCTCTTCCTCCAGAGTCCTTTTCATTTCATTTAATCCACCTGCTGATCTCACCTACGTAGGTATTTTGGTTAGGTAGAAAGAAAATGCTGGAGGATGGTGGAAGAAGCAGCATATTGCCATAATGCTCCCAAATTCACCTCCAAACAACCATAAAACTGTGTCCCAAAACAAATCCTGGAGCAGCAGAACAAGCAAAAAGATGAGATGAAACAATCTTTTAGCCCAAGAAATGTGGAAGAGCAATAAGAAGGGTCTGTATCATTCCGGTAAAAGGGAAGTTCAATCCAGGACAGGAAGTGTCCCAGTAAGCCAGCAGGAAGTCCCACTTCAGCACCACATAAGCTGCCAGACCCCTACAGCTTCCAGTAGCACCAGCTAGCCCCCATCCCACTCCTTCAGTGCAGCACGGACACAAAGATCCCCTCCTGGGTCTCAGAGCAACATCAGTGCAGTCCCAAGTTAACAGCCAGGTTCTCCTGCCACCAGCACAACAAGTCACCTAATACTTTTATATCACAGGTATGGAAACTGAGGCTTAGAAAAGTGAAAACATCTTCTTCCAAGGTGACACATGTTTTAAGAGGCAGTTCTGGGATATGGGCACTGGGCTTGAAAATTAGAATAATTATAATACTTACCTCTCAATGTTATGCTTGCCATGTCCTACTTTTTCAAGCCCAATGCTCTTTCCAACCTGTCTCAATGCTTTACAAAAAAATTACTTTTCTAAAACCATCCTACCCACTCTTTTTATGAGTTAATGGTGGACTTTAAGGCAACTGAAGCAAAAATGGAACTATAATGATTGACTTCTAGGCAGCAGAAGCAAAATGAAATTATGAGAGTAGACTTTCAGGTAGCAGAAGCACAGATGCAAAGATAAGGTGGACTTTCAGGCAGAAGAAACAAAAGGGAACTATAATGGTAGACTTTCAGGCAATGGAAGCAAAGATGCAGGGATAATGTGATTGTCAGGCAGCAGAAGTAAAAATGAAACTATAATGATGGGCTTTCAGACAACAGAAGTAAAATGAAGCTATAATGATGGATTTCTAGTCAATAGAAACAAAAATGAAACTATAATAGTGGACTTTCAGGCAACAGAAGCAAAATGAAGCTATAATGATGGACTTCCAGGCAACAGAAACAAAAATGAAACTATAATGGTGGATTTTCAGGCAACAAAAGCAAAATGCAGCAATAATATGGACTTTCAGGCAACAGAAGCAAAAGGAAACTATAATACCAGGCTTTCAGGAAGCAGAGACACTAAGTCTGGCACAGATATGCTGAACCCCTAAGAGCAGAGGTCCACCAGATTACCAGTAATAGGGTTGATCCAATGAGTGGTGGGCTGCTGCAGTTGAGCAAAACATTTGTCAGTCTCTCTGTTATTATTCTTGTGTGTGGGAAGGAGCAGAGGTGTCAAACTTGGCCCAGGCACTAGAATCAGATTAAAATGCAATTGGGAAATGTATGACAAAATAATTAAAAATACACTATTACCTAGATGATATGAATATGTGGCTTTCTAAGTCAATATGTGGAGCTTCTATTTGAGTTTGCCAACACTAGACACTGGTCTAGATGGGGAAGTGATTGCACAAAGATGTATCCTTACCCTTGGGCTGTTTAATATGAGTCTTAATTACTATCAAGTACTAAAACCATCATCAAATGACTTTTCTTAGAGTCTAAGAGATGAAGCCTATGGATCCCTTCTCAGAAAAATGTGGTTTAGCTACGCCCAGAGAAAGAACTCTGGGAGATGACTAAAAACCATTACATTGAATTCCCAATCCCTATATTTATGCCCACCTGCATTTTTGATTTCCTTCACAAGCTAATTGTACAATATTTCAGAGTCTGATTCTTTTTGTACAGCAAAATAATGTTTTGGTCATGTATACTTATTGTGTATCTAATTTATATTTTAATGTATTTAACATCTACTGGTCATCCTGCCATCTAGGGGAGGGGGTGGGGGGTAAGAGGTGAAAAATTGGAACAAGAGGTTTGGCAGTTGTTAATGCTGTAAAGTTACCCATGTATATAACCTGTAAATTAAAGGCTATTAAATAAAAAAAAAAAAGAAAAATGTGGTTTGGTTTTTTTTATATAGCTTTTTATTTATAAGTTATATGCATGGGTAATTTTACAGCATTGACAATTGCCAAACCTTTTGTTCCAGCTTTTTCCCTCCTTCCCCACATTTCCTCCCCCCGATGGCAGTTTGACCAATATATGTTAAATATGTTAAAGTATAAATTAAATACAATATAAGTATACATGTCCATACAGTTTATTTTGCTGTATAAAAAGAATCGGACTTTGGAATAGTGTACAATTAGCCTGTGAAGGAAATCAAAAATGCAGGCGGACAAAAATAGAGGGATTGGGAATTCTATGTAGTGGTTCATAGTCATCTCCCAGAGTTCTTTCCCTGGGTGTAGCTGGCTCAATTCATTACTGCTCTATTGGAACTGATTTGGTTCATCTCATTGATGAAGATGGCCAGGTCCATTACAATTGATCATCATATAGTATTGTTGTTAAAGTATAGAACGATCTCCTGGTCCTGCTCATTTCCCTCAGCATCAGTTCGTGTAAGTCTCTCCAGGCCTTTCTGAAATCTTCCTGCTGGTCATTCTTACAGAACAATAATATTACATAATATTCATATACCACAATTTCTTCAGCCATTTTCCAATTGATGGGCATCCACTCAGTTTCCAACAGAAAAATGTTTTTTAATGTTTCAAATGACTTGGAGAATGGTTATCAATTACACATTTATCCAATCTGAAAATGACACAAAAGTGGGAAGTAATAATTAGCATCTGAAGTTACAGTCACCGAATCTAAACCAAACTTGTTAGTTTAAAATAATAAAGATAAAATTGAATTGAGACAGATACAGTGTCATGCTAGTAAAAAATTTAACAACCACTTCTCTTGGGAGGAAAAATGTAAACTTTTAATGAAATTTGCATTATTAACATTTTCTCTACCACTTTCTCAGTTCTAGACAATCAACAAAATAATAAATCAAGCCCTGATTTGAAGCCATTTGCCACTGTAAATGCTCAGATGGAAAAGTTCACAACCGGCTCTTGCAAACCACTTCAACCTGACTCCAGCATACTCCTAGAAAGATGTAAAGAATAGGTCCTAAGTGGCAAGGCAGATAGAGTCCCAGAATTAGAAACTTCATATTTGGCCTCAGATACTTACCAGCTGTGTTATCCTGAACAACTCACTTAACTTCTGGGATATGGGCACTGGGCTTGAAAATTGGAATAATTATAATACTTACCTCCCAAGGTTGTGCTTTCACAGTTTACAGTTTACACATCTGTAAAATAGAGGTAATTATGGCCCCTACTTCCTACAGTCTCTGTATTACATGAGATAACATTTGGAAAGTGCTTAAATATTATGTATATCCTAGATAAAATCTTAGAAGTGGATTTTTTAGAATCAGTTTCGCTGCCACAATACAAGAAATATAGGGTCATGTAGCATTTCATCTGAAAAAGATTTGAGATTTTGGTGAACTGCAAACTCTCCAGGAGGCCACAGTGTGGCACTGGAGCAAAGGCTCCACCATTCTTTGCCCCACTCAGACCACATGTGAAGCAAAATGGTGACCTCTAGGCCCCCCAAATCTAGAGGGAGTACCAGGATAATAGTAATTAACAGTTACTTTAGAATTTTAAGATGTGCAAAAGACTTCACATGTATTATCTCAGATGATCATATAATAACTCCAGGGGTAGATGCTATCATTATGTTCATTGTACAGGAGGGGAAATTGAGATTTAAGTGACTTGCCAAGGGGATAGTGAACATCTCAAACTCAAGATCATGTAGAACTATTTAAAGAACAAATAAAGTTCAACCCAAGGAAGGAGACTTAGAGGACAGCAATTTTTTTTTTTTTAATATTCTAAGAATTGTCACAAGGAAAAAGGATAAAACTTATCTATTCTATTTGTCTCCAGAGGGCAGAAATGGAAGCAATGGGTAGAAAGCGAAGAGAGGAAAATTTTGTCTTTATGTAACCTACAGCTTCTGATGAAATGGAGTACACATTTCTGATGAAATGGGAGAGATAAAGATTACTTCTTTTTGGAAAGAAATGGCTGCATTATCACCTGTGTGTGCAGCAAAGGTTGGCCATGTGCACCAGAGCATCCAAGTAGGCAGGGAAGGAGGTTAGGAAGGAGCTGATGGATCCCTTCGAAGAAGAATGTTTTTAAAGGTTTCAAATAAAATACAAATGATTCCAGAAGAAATTGATTATATTCAAATACACTTATCATTTTGTTTTCAAAAGCTCATAGACTCCAGGTTAAGAATTCTTGAGTTGAATCCTTCTTATTTAATGGAAAGGGAAACCGAGGTTCAAAGAGAACAATTAGCCCAGTCATACAACAAATTAGTGGCAAAGGTCCCCTAATTACTAATCTTGGATTCTATTTTCTACTTTCTTTATATACACGCTTCCCTTCCATTGTCTTTCTTTCTTTTCCTCTTCTTCCTCACATTTTCATTCCCTCCCTCTCTCTCTTCTTCCTTCCTTTCTCCTTTCCTTTATTGCTTCCTTTTCTTCTTCCTTTCTCCCTTCCTCCTTTTCTTTCTTCTCCTACCCTTCTTTCTTCCTTCTTTTCATGTTTCTCCTCTCCCCTTTTCTCCAATCCCTACATAGCTCTCACTGTCTCTTTCCCTCTCTATTTTCATCTCTCTGTACTCCCCACCTCCTATCTTTCCCCTCTGGGGATCTCTATGTCCCACTCTGTGTGTCTGTAATTTTTTGACCTTATTTCTCATTCAGTTTGCTAGAAATTTTATGAGTGGGGCTTCCCCTCCTTTATCTCTCATCTTGTATGGGTGTCACAGTTCCCAAACAATCAAGGGCAGAATGATTACCAGCATCCCCTGCCCCCAGCACTACATCTTACCAAGCCAGAATGGAAAGGAAGGTCATTTTTTGGTGCTAGAAGTACAGACAGGAGGGATAGACTCATCCCTGGGAGAAACAAATAAATCCGTCAAGTCCCCAGCTGGCTAGGCAGATAAAGGTCTCTCATAATGAGACTGTCTTACATATCGCCCCCGCTCAAGTTCACCCTTCCCATCTGCTCTTCCTTGTCTTTTTCCAATGGAGGGTGGCTCCTGGAGGATTTTGAGGAGGGCTTTAAGAAAACACATGTAGGTGATACCTTTGGGAAAGAGTGCCACCCTCAGGGATTGATCATATTCATATGAAAACAAGAATATGAATAAGAGGGGTAGGTGACCCAGTGGGTAGAGGTCTGGATTTCAGATCCTGCCTCTGACACTAGCTGTGTGACGTGGGCCAGTAACTTAACCTCCTGTCCCTCAGTTTCCTTATCCATGAAGGTTGGACTTAATGCTCTCAAAATATCTCTTGTAGCCTCTAACTGTGATCTGTGAGTGATAAGATAATGATAATACCCTAGTATTCATTCTTATGGTGCTTTATATTTCCCAAGGTCTTTTCACATATAGAGGCATGGGATTATTGAGGAGGGTAATCACACCAAAGAAGTCAAGGCACTTCTCTTAACATTACATACAAGTTCATGACAGAGTCAGAATGAGAAACTAGATCTCCTGATCTTCATCAATTCATGGCGCAAATTGCTATCTCTATGAGTCTCAGTTTCCCTAATTGTAAACAGGGATAATAGGGAGTATCCACTTACAGGGTTGCTGCAAAGTCAAATGAGATAATCCATATGTATGGATGGGATTAAAACCAAACCATATGGCTCTGATACTTGGAATTAGGAGAAAACACTTCTTTAATAAACCCACCAATCAGAAGTGAGTATGAACAGAATCATCTTCTTGGATCAATCAAAGCTGTTGTGTTAGAGGCTAAGTCATTCCTTAAGCAATTCTATAAAAGGGACATAGAATGGAGGAAGAAGAGAGTCTGAGACTTGGACTTGAGAGGTTCTGTAAGCATCAGGGTTGAGCTGAGGGAGTCAGAAGAGAAAGCCGTCCAACTAGTTGGAGAGCAGAGGCACAGACAAGGCTACCTCTCTCACATCCATCATTCCCATCCTTCTATCCTAGTGGGAATGATTATGCATTAATCTTAGATAGAAAGGACCAGGTAATACCTGCTGGACCCTGGGATTTTGGAGCTGGGGTCCCTGAAGAGTGGTAAAAGGGCAGCCCCAGAGACAAGCTGAAGATCTCAGAAATAGCTTGGGAAATGGAGCCCCTAGTTTGTGGGTGTTAGAATAACTTAGATCAAGTAAAGGATTTCAAACCAGGTGAGATTCCTAGTGTTCATTTCTTAGTAAAGGACATCATGGATATAATGTCACAGTATGTCAAAACAGTGGGAGCTATGGGGAGGGGGAAGGGAGGAATGCTTTACAACCACTTTTCCCATTCCATCCCTGGAGTCTGAGCACAGTTTGATTTATAAGAGCTCTAATAGAAGCTTTTTTTTTTGAACTTCCCATACCTAGCCTGGCTGACTCATCTGATTTCCCCCAACCAATGAGATCACTAGGAAAGGGGGAGGTGAGGGCATATCCTGCTTGGACTGGGTTGTAAGAAATGAAGGGCAGTAGGGGAAAGAAAATGCTGACCTTTCAGAAGCTAGAAGAAAGAGAAGGGCCAAATTCCCTTCAGTAGCTGTGCCATCATGGGCAAATTCTGACTGTTTCCATTCCCCTACTTCTAAAATGAGTGAGTCGGACCAAATCATCGATAAGGTCATTTCTAGCGATAACATTCTGTCTCTGCTTTTGTCAGGTCCAACATTCAATCAGTGTGAAAGAATTCCCTGATGCAGAAACTTCCCTTACCAGAGCATGCTAACATTTAGGATTAGGATTGCTTTGGACACTGTGAGGTTAAGTTAAGTGACTCAGATACTAGTTATGTGCTAGCTGTGTTCCCTGGGCAAGCCCCTTAACCCCGCCTCCACTGTTCATCTACAAAATGAGTTGAAGAAGAAAATGGCAAACTACTCCAGTATCTTTGCTAAGAAACTCCAAATAGACCCCCAGAAAAGGGGACAAGACTGAAATGACTCGACAATATCTTGCGAACTACAGGCAAGACATAGCCACAAGCCAAGAAATATGAGACAGGACCTGAATCCTGATCTTCCTGACTCCCATACCAGTCCTATACCTACATTATTTTCATAATTAAGTAATTATTCAATATGTAACAAAATAAAAACATGTATGATATTAATAGGACTCCATGGAAAAACACATTAAACAGTGTCCTGAGTTTATAGGATAGATTGCCAATGAAATAACAATATCATTCATATTCAAGAAATATATAATTCTTGGCATAAATCAAGGAAATATAGAAAACTGCATTTTTGAGCTTGACTTTGGAGGCCAAATTGAACCAACGAGGTGAAGATGACATTCCTTAGTCTTCAAGGCATAAGGAGCATAAAAATATCAAAGATAAACTTGTGGTTGGAGCTTTAAAGTGGACCATCCAAAATTTGGAAAATATTCTAAGGAAAACCCACACAAGATTAATGAAATATAGGTCATTCCTCCCTAGTATCCTAAGAAACTATAGAAAGATTAGCAGTTTCCCATCAAAAAAGGAGAAATGACATTAGAAAACATCCTCAGAGTTCAAATTAAACAAGCCAAAAAGCAACAGAAATGCTTTTGGAACATACACCTTCTTATTAAGTAATAGAAGAGGAATAAGTGTGGAATCAAAAGGTCCCCACTGGATGACATCCTCATGAGCTCATCTAACAGCATATTGACAAATAAACATCAAACAAATAGCTGAGTCATGAAGATTTGTTTATGGGAACAGATGGGGTTTGTAAAAGCAAATTAGGATGAGGTCATTACCAGCAAAAATTTCAAAGAGATTATGCTCAAGGAGTCTGGATTTAGTGATCAATATAAGTACAAAGAAATGGTTAAAAAAAAAAACCTGTCTCTTTGGTGGACATGGATATTGTCTGATACTAAATGGGGCGTTTCTCGCCATTTTTTCCTGGAAGGTAGGATACCTCACTTAGGAGTTAACAAATAGATGATCCTATCTCTTGTCCTACCATGTAAAAAGAAATTGTGACAGTTATGTCCCTTGTGGATAGATTGGTGACACAGTGGATAGAACACTAGCACTGAAGTTAGCAAGACTTTTATTGTGGCTTCAGATACTAGCTATGTGCTAGCTGTGTTCCTTGGGCAAGCCACCTCAACCCTGTGGATCGTTCATCTACAAAATGAGCTGAAGAAGGAAATGGCAAACTACTCCCGTATCTTTGCTAAGAAACTCCAAATAGACTCTAAGAAAAGGGGACAAGACCGAAATGACTGCACAATGTCTTGTGTCCTCATAGGTAAGATCTATGACCCACAAGCCAACAGCTGTGACTGGCTGCCATCGAGAGGAATTGCTTGTGTTCCTCCTTTGATAATGATGCTCAGTGTGTTTTGACATTATTAGATTAGAGTGATCACTTTTTGTCTTGTTGGGATAATTGAGTAGAAAGAGTGCCAGGTTTGGAGTCAGGAAGACCCATCTTCATGAATTCAAATGTGGTCTTAGACACTTACTAGCTTTATGACCCTGAAGCTGCTTTCCTCAGTTTCCTCATCTTTAAAATGAGCCGGAGAAGGGAAGGTCAAGAACTCCAGTACCTTTGCCAAGAAAACCCCAAATGGGCCCAAAAAGAGTCAGACATGATTGAAACAAAATTCTAACTTTCCCATATTAATGAGAAAGAAACTGAAGTTCAGGGTAATGGAATACCTTGCTCAAAGCCATATAAGGCAGACTGGAGAAATGAAGCTATTTCTCTTAACTCTGTGCTCTGTGATTTTTCCATACTAAATGTAAACCTACTTTGAAATGGCGTGACCTATATGTACAAATGTAAAGAATTATTGCAGATTTAGAGCAGGAAGAGCCTGATTTCTTCTTATTGGAGATGAGGAAACAAGACAAAGCATGTGAGTTGAAATCACGCAAATGCAAGTGATCAGGGCCATCTCTTAGATGCAAGTTAGACAGATGTTGAAATCTTCCAGTCAGGCAATAAATTTCTCATCTGCATTTCCTCCCCTAAGCATTTATCATGTTCTCTGTACCCGAGATTGAAAGGTTTCCTTGAACAGTTCTGGTATCCCCGCCCCGCCCCCTTGCCAAGGACTCTGGAACAGCTGTAGTCAAGGTCATCTGCCCATCAGCTTGACTCCTCCATCAAAGGCTTTCCCCTTCCACGGTCATTGCTTCATGCTTCCATAGAGGTCAGTTCATCAAAGAGCCCAACTTTGTCCTCCTAATCTCTAAGCCACAGTGTCTTGTTGGCTGGTTGTTGTTGGTGGTGGTGGTTGGGAAGAGGGGGCAGAGAACAGGACTGGAAAGGAGAGCAAATAGCTGTCTCTACAGAGCCCGGAATAATAACTCACATTTCTAATAGCACTTTAAAAAGTGTTCAAATTTCAAGTTTTCCATTTATTTCCTATATGATCCTGGGCATGTCATTTTTTATTGGGCCTCAGTTTTCCCACTGGTAACATAAAAGATCTGGACTGGTTAGATGATCTCTAAGCTCTAAATGAATAATCCTGGGACTTCTCTTACAAATACTCTTTTCTGAAGATTGCCTCGAGGAGACAACATGATATAATGGAGAGAGGTTTTTCTCAGTCAGCCTCAGACATTTATTATATGCGTGGCCCTGGGCAAATTATTCAACCTCTCATCCTTAGTTTTCTTATTGTAAAATGAGGAAAAAAGAATTATTTCCTTACCTCACTTACCTCATGAGGCTCCAATGACATGACTCAGCACCTATTGAATAATGTAAATGCCAGTTGTTAATATTGCATTTTGAGAGAAGGTAGTTGAATTGTTATTAGCCTTATTTTCCCCCTGAGGCAACTGGGGTTAAGTGACTCCACCAGGGTCACACAGCTAGGAAGTGTTAAGTATCAGATCCTCCTGACTTCAGGACTGGCTCTCTATCCACAGGGCCATTAGCCGCCTCTTATCAGCCTTATTTTAAGGGAGATAACCAGAATAGTTCAATAGAAAAGCAGATATTTGGCCACACCCATATTTCCTGGCTCTTATTACATTCCACATTCCATAACATTAAGCTATATCTAATAAATACCTCTACCTACCAGTCTCAGATGTGCAGAGAAGAAGTCCTAATCTGATCACTTAAAGATCACCAGGAAAATCACCCAACCCCAAATCAGTTCCTCTCAGAATTTATTAAAAATGGATGGATCATATATTGGATTTGACACATATTTTAACACATTTAATATGCATTGTTCTACCTGCTATTTAGGGGAGAGGGTAAAGGAGGGGTAATTTGGAACAGAAGGTTTTGCAAGGGTCAATGTTGAAAAATTACCCATGCATATGTTTTGAAGAAAAAAAAAAAGCTTTACTTAAAAAAAAATCAGAAGCAAAAGAAAAAAATGTATGGGAAATAAGTCATTGTTTTTAATAGGACAGAGATGGTTTGTTTGCAGCAGTCCCTTTGGAGGTCACCCCTTTAACTGGCACCAATACTTGTAGGTTGGGGCTTAATGTGACTTCTTCCAGGGCTGCAGGTATAACTTGGAGGGGCTGAATTTCTAGTAACATTGTACCCGAGCCTCCCACTGGTGTAACTCCACATTTGGGATACTTTCTGAGCTTTACATCTTACCCATCTGCATTTCTTTAATAATCACACTGCTTTGTTTGAAGAAAGTACAAAAGAGGGAAGGGGAAGCCCAGATTACTTGGTAAGTTAGGAATTAACAGCCCATAAGAACTGAAGAACTCAGAGGAGGCTGATCAATGAAAAACAGAAAGAGTGGTTCTGCTGAAGCTCTAGAAGTAAGAATCCAGGAGCATCACTGAAGGCTGGGCAGTATTTGGGTAACCTCTGTCCTGGTTGTAATGTTGGTACTCCTCAGTTAGACCAGTCCATGCTTTGTGAGAGGGGGCTAGGACCTGTGAAACCCTTGGAGACTTACACCGGTTCGTTCCATCATGGTGGTCTTGGGTTGCTGCTGTTGTCTACCCTGGTGGCTGTGTGTGTGTCTGTGCTCTGTTTCCCCAAGAGCAGGTGGTCCCAGGAATCACTGGCGTTCCCCAAGATGTGGATGGAATTGTGAGACCCATAGCTAGGTCCTGGGCTGTTTAGGAATCAGGAAATTAGAGGATTTTAATAGTGGCCATATGTCCTCCAGATTCAGTCAGAGAACTATGGATGTGATCCCCTCCCCCTTCCAGTCCAGTTCCCCATCCCTCGGGACAATTATCCTGTGGTGGGTCTACCTCTTTGTTTAGAACAAACTTGGCTATTCTCACTTAGGGATGGATTTTTCTGCCTTTGAACTGAAAAATTCAAAGAAAATTAAAAGAACAATAATTAGTCTTTGATTGTTCTTTTGTGCTTTTGAGAAGGGACCAAAGTGACTTTCCCTGAAGTGGGGAAAAGAAGCAGAGTCCAGGAGCCGGCCAGTCTGGCTTGTTCTAAATATTTCAGCAAAGTCTAAGAGAGGCAAACTTCTTTTAGACCAGAAGGAGGTTGACACAGCTAAACTGCAGTTGTACTTGACCTGTGAAAAATCATGAGGGCCAGGCATTCGGCCTGGGGGCTCTAGCTGGATAATATAGGCAAAAAAACCTGGGTGATATCCAATCTGTACTTGAGAGTTTCTTTGGTACCTATTATTGATGTTCTACAACCTATGCTTGTTATTTGTGGATTATTTATAAATAAATCCTAAAAAAACATTCTTGTCTAAAGTACAAGAGAAGTAAACATCAAAAACAAGCTATACAGAGGAAAAAGGATAATTAGGTAATTTATTGAACAAGTTTTTATTATGTTCCTACTATGTGCCAGGTATTACATTAGACCCTGAAGATATGAAGACAAAAGTAAAGCTGTCGTGCCTTTAAGAAGCTTTTATGGGGCAGCTAGATGGTACAGTGGATAAAGTGCCCCACCTGAAGTCCACCTGAGTTCAAATCCAGCCTCAGACACTTAATACTTCTTAATTATGTGACCTGGGCAAGTCATTTAAACCCAATTGCCTCAGCAAAAAATAAAAGAAACTTTTATGATGGGAGAAATTGCCATAAATATATATACAAACTCATGTGGAGGGGTGTGCCTCCCAACTGGAAGGGGGAATAGGATGAGCTTCCTACAGAAAGTGGAACATCAGCTAACCTTTGAAGGAATGAGACCATTTAAAAAAATAGTATTGAGATATTTTATTTACTTGTAGGTTATGTCTCTAGAAAGTGACATCAATGCTACTTCTTCCAGGATTTCAAGTATAACTCTGAGAGGCTGAGTTTCTAGTAACATTGTACTTGAGCCCCCACTGGTGTAGCTCCAAATTCGGCCCTACTAACCTAAGTCTTATTAGCATTTTGGCTAAGTCTCCAGATGACCCAGAACATTCTAGGTTTTCATAAAATTTGTTTAAGCTTTATGATATGAATGCCTTACACATATGGTTAGATTTACATATGGAAACTCTGAGGGTCTTCCCTTTCCTAGGCCATCTTTTGTCTCAATTCTTAAATCTCCTTTAATTACTAAGTAGACATTGCCTCAAACAAATTGAGACATGGGAAGGACTAGCTTGAACAAGTCAAGGTTTCTCACTGCATCCAGGGTCATCTCCAGTTGTACTGATCTGTGTCTTGCCACTGGACCCAGATAGCCCTGGAGGAAAGAGTGAGGTTGATTACTTTGTATAGTCCTCCCTCATTTCAATTCAATTTACTTATATGTCAAAATCTGACCCTACTGATGTTATCAGCCCTCTTTGAGAATGAAGGATGAACAATCTACTAGTAACAAGCACAATATAACAAATACATCCCTCGGCTGAACCTACATGACTTAGCTTGGGGCAGATAAAGTTGTAGAAGTCAAAGCCACTCAATCCAAAGGATCTATGGGAGAGAAAACTTCAATTCCTAAGCTGTTTCTGTGGTCCAGTTTGTCTCTGAGGGTGCATTCACCTTTTTTTCTGCCCTTTTAATACCTCTCCAGGGCCTTGATTCCATAGTCCTACAGTCCACCAAACGTAACCTGGTCCTTCCTGTCCAGGTTTAATTTACGTTTACAAGACTTTTTTATACAAATGAGATGAGAGTTGGTGAGACAGGTGAACTCTGGTAACAAAAACATGTAAATACTAATAAAGAATTTAATAGGTATATCCACATGAGCATGCATGTGAGGCAAATGGAGAAAGCCATAACTCATAATTTCAACACTGCAAATTCTTTTTTCCCTTTGTGAACTCATTAAGTTTTCTGAAGAGCTTTGGTAATGAAAAAATGACTCAGATAAGAACCAGGAAAATAATGACCATAATGCATATGAGGATGTCAGTGGAAAACAAGGACAAGGATAACAAGAAGAAATGACATTCTATACTCATAAATGCCAGACTTAGCTCCAGAAAGGAGATGAGAAGTTACACCTCCCTTTCTCTTTTGCAGAGCCAGGGAACTATGGGTGTGGAGTTTTGCAATGTGCTGGCAGATTCAGTTGATTTTTGTTTAGTTTTGCAAAGTGACTTTTCTCTTTTTTCTTTTTTTTTCCATTTTATCTCTAAAAGATTGCTTGCTGGATTGAGGAGAGGAATAATTTTAGAAATCAAGGTGATACGAAAACAGGTAATAAAGAGATCAGGTTGATTTTTTTTTCTGGTGGATTTTATAAAGAAGCCACAGTCTTTTCTTGGTTTCAGTCCAAGGAACAATATGGGAATTTGGTGGAGTGGGAAGGGGGTGGAAGTGAGTTTCTGGCCATGTGTGACTCAGGGGCATCTGTGATATGATGATTTAAAGCATTTTAATTGCCTGTAGAAGCCAAAAACCCTGGTAACTCAGGTGTGGCTGGAAATGAGTAGGACTACAAGAGTCACCTACTCCATGTCATCCATTTGGAGACTGCTGGTGAGGATTACTTTGAGCTGGTCAGAAGGGGTCAGGTAGGAAAGGGGCAGTAGCCCTATCTCCCACCAAGCCACAGCAGCTTGCACACATGGCTGCTTTTGTCTTGTACATGTGTTTTCTCCTCTTGTGTTTATTATTTTCTGGAGAACCTCTTGAGGAGGTTCTACGCAGTGACATTATGAGTATTACGCTGTCTGGACATACTGCAGAGTGACCACTGATACCTTCTCCTTCTCTGACAAAAGGGATCTGAAGAAAGAGTGGTGTAATCGAACAGGACAGGCTCATCCTGGCAGGGATTCAGCTTGTCCAGCAATTTACTCAGCAACGGATTCTCATTTTCTGTGTTCTGTATGAGAAGTTTTGTACTGCATATGTGTTTCTGCTTAAAGTGGGGCTGTCTGCATTTGCTTAGCTCATCTTATACCGATAGGTGCTTTCTCAGAGAGAAAGACAAAAAAGACTTCTTGAGGGAAAAGGTATTTTTCAATTTAGCACTGAAAATGCTTCACAATTATTTTCCAATTCTTTCCCAATTGATTTCCCATTACTCTCCCTTACTTATTCTATATCCTTGCCCAAATAGCCTGCTTTCTCCTTCCTTTCCAAGACATCCAGTCTCTTATTTCCATGCTTTTTTTTCAAAGGCTGTCCACCTGGTCTGGGGTGCATCCCCTCATCACTTTTGCCTCTTGGAAGCTCTGACTTCCCACAAGGAACAGACAAGTACCATCTCTTAGGTAAGGCCCTTCCCAATACTCCCAGATGTAAATACTGTCTTCCAGGGTCCAAATTATTTAATTTTTGCCCATGCTTTGTATGTTCTGAATGCTGCATGCAGAAAGGAAGACTGACTCTGGATTGGTGGAGAGGATGTTGAATACAACGTAAATTGAATACCTAAATTCAGGGTGGAGTTAGTGCCAGAACTTTCCTAGGAAGTAACATATATAGTTTTAGATACTCTGGAAGCTGCAGATATATAGAAGAAATCAGCTACTCAATTCCCTTTTATGTCCTTGGTTTCCAACTTACCTCCCTAGAGATTTGGTTTAAGCTGAAATCTTGTATCACTGCTAAAAAGACAGCGCTCATTCACTCATATTTATTTTCTGCTATAGTTCTAATCTATAGTATTTCTCTGATAACTATTTGCTGTTTGCTTAGATAAATGAGCATAATCACTATTTCCTATTTGTAGTAATTTTTTCCACAATCATCATTACATCCAAATTTTAGGGTGTAAGCTTGGGTTAACCCTTCCCCTTAAGTGTTTACCAGGCTTAAGAGGGGGAAAGATAAACAGAAGAAAACAGAATAGAGGTAAATAAACACTTAATAGTCATGATTGTGAGTGTAAATGGGATGAAATCACTCATAAAAAGAAAGCAGATAGCACAATAGCACAAAAGAAATCAGAATTCAACAATATGTTGTTTACATGAAACAAACATGAAACAGAAAACAAATGCAGTTAAAATAAGGGATGGAAACAAAATCTATTGTGCTCTATCAGAGGTGGGGGAAAAATGAGTAGCAATCATGATCTTAAACAAAACAAAAACAAAAGTAGATGTAATTAAAAGAGATCTATTCAGGTAAAAAAGGTGTCAATAGACAGTGAAAAGGATCATAGCCAATATTCAACATATATTCACTAAACAGGAGAGTATCTGAATTCTTAAAGGCACAAACAAAACCAATGCAGTCAAAATTAGGAGGCAAGCAGGAAGCTGGGGTGAAATTTTACAGCAAAATTTTCTAATAAAAGTCTAATTTCTCAAATATATAAGGAACTAAGTCTAAGAAACATTCCCCAATTTATAAATGATCAAAAATAGGAACAGGCAATTTTCGGAAGAAATCAAAGTTATCAATAGACCACCAAAAATGTGCTACAGTCACATTAGAGAAATGCAAATTAAGACAGTTTGAGGTACTGCCTCACACCTATGAGATTGATTGATTAACATGACAGAAAACAAAAATGGCAAATCCTTCAAGGGATATGGAAAAATAGGTACTTCAATGCATTGTTGAAATTGTGAAGTGGTCTAACCACTTTGGAAAACAATTTGGAATTATGGCCAAAGGGCTATAAAATTGGGCATAATCATGGCTAATATAGAAATATGTTTTGCATCACTTCATATGTGCAATCTATATCAAAATGTTTACTTTCTCAAGGAGGAAGAAGGAAAGCAAGGTAAGGAATTTGGAATTCAAAAATTATTTTCAAAAGCATTAAAATTGTTCTAAAATGTAATTGTGAAAAAAGTTAAATTAAAACATTCTTTTAAAAAACTGCACATACACTTTGACCCAATAATAGCACTGTTAGATCAGCATCCCAGAATGAGCAAAGGAAAATGAAAAGGACTTATATGTACAAAAAGATTTGTAGTAGCTGTTTTTGTGATATGAAAGAACTGGAAATTGAGGGGATGTCCATCAATTGGGGAATGACTGGCAGGTTATAATATATTTCTTACTGTTGTAAGAAATGATGAGCAAAGGGTAGCAAGGTGGTGCAGCGGAGAGAGCACCAGCCCTGCAATCAGGAGGACCTGAATTCAAATTTGATCTCAGACACTTAACACTGCCTAGTTGTGTGACCCTGGGTAAGTCACTTAACCCCAATTGCATCAGGAAAAAAAAAGAAATGATGAGCAGGGTGGCTTCAGAAAAACCTGGGAAAACTTATGTCAACTGATGCAGAATGAAATGAGAAGAACCAAAAGATCACGATCAATTATTCTGATCAATATAATGAACCAAAACAATTTTGAAAGATTTGTGATGAAATATTCTATTTACCTCCAGAGAGAGAACTGAGTAAGACAGCTGATTAACTCTGAAAACACACTGACATAATTTTTGGGGGGGGTTTGCAACATGGCTAATATGGAAATATATGTTTTACTTTATATCATATATATAATTGATATCATAATCCTTGTCTTCTCAATGGGAGAGGACCTAGAGGGAGAAAGAGAATCTAGAACTCAAAAAAAAAATGTAATGAATGTAAAAAAATAAATAATTTTTAAAAATTGTCATCAGGCTTTTATTTTGAAGCAGATTTGTATCCTTACACCAAAAATATTTGAAGAGCCATAGAGATATAATTCTTTCTGGTAACTTCTTTTTTTTTAAATTGTATTTATTTATTTATTTTTTATTTATTAGCCTTTTATTTACAGGTTATATGTATGGGTAACTTTACAGCATTAACAATTGCCAAACCTCTTGTTCCAATTTTTCACCTCTTACCCCTCACTCCCCTCCCCCAGATGGCAGGATGACCAGTAGATGTTAAATATATTAAAATATAAATTAGATACACAATAAGTATACATGACCAAACCATTATTTTGCTGTACAAAAAGAATCAGACTCTGAAATATTGTACAATTAGCTTGTGAAGGAAATCAAAAATGCAGGTGAGCATGAATATAGGGATTGGGAGTTCAATGTAATGGTTTTTAGTCATCTCCCAGAGTTCTTTCTCTGGGCGTAGCTGGTTCAGTTCATTACTGCTCCATTGAAAATGATTTGGTTGATCTCATTGCTGAGGATGGCCTGGTCCATTAGAATTGGCCATCATATAGTATTGTTGTTGAAGTATATAATGATCTCCTGGTCCTGCTCGTTTCACTCAGCATCAGTTCGTGTAAGTCTCTCCAGGTCTTTCTGAAATCATCCTGTTGGTCATTTCTTACAGAACAATAATATTCCATAATATTCATATACCACAATTTATTCAGCCATTCTCCAACTGATGGGCATCCACTCAGTTTCCAGTTTCTGGCCACTACCAAAAGGGCTGCCACAAACATTTGTGCACATACAGGTCCCTTTCCCTTCTTTATGATCTCTTTGGGATATAAGCCCAGTAGTAACATTGCTGGATCAAAGGGTATGCACAGTTTGATAACTTTTTGAGCATAGTTCCAAACTGCTCTTCTGGTAACTTCTTGAGGTACTCCTAACTACCTTGAGGTATTGACCTATCCTTCCTTCTGTTCTCTTCCCCCCCATCCTTCCATCTCCTATATCCCCTATAGCATACAGCAAGTGGTGCAGGAATTGTCCTGATCTCTCCTTCCCTCAGCAGAGGAGAGTTAGTATTCAGGTAACATCCATCTGTGCTGCCCTTGAGCCATTTTTATACAATATAGACACCCTTTGTAAGCATGAACAACCTTCATGGGCATTTATATCTCTCTTACATATATTTTATTTATAACTCATGTAAGACACTTTACCAGAGAGATTATTGATGCAGCCATCATATTGGGACCCAGGCATTACCTCATTTCTCCCAAGTTTCCATAGCTTTGGGCCCTGAAAGGAACCTTATTCTACAAAGAAGTCAAATGGCCAAGGATGCAGAAAAGCATCTGAGAGAGAGAAGGAAAGTAAAACCATAAATTACACCTTGCTCCTCTTCTCAAGCCAGTGAGAAACTAAGAGGCTTGGACCCTGACTCCATAAAAGAAAGAATTGATAGCAAGTTGTGCTGAGATTTTGTGGAATAGAGCAACATGACAGACAGGTAGGGAAGCTGGGATTTGAACCCATATCAACTCCAGATTCAGTGCTTTCCTCATGGTGCCATGTTGGTTCCTTAAGGCATAGTTCTTCTGGTTTTCATTTTAGTATGTGTCCTTTGAAAAAAAAATAACATTTTAAAGATGTGATTAATAACAAATAAGATTAAATGTAAATATGACTAATTATAATTGCTTTATAACTATTTGCACTTCAAATAATTTCAACATATAAACAAAGATAATAATCTTTCAGTCTTCTCTTTAAGTCTCCATTGGGATTATTTGTCCATTCATTCTCTAATTTTCTACTTTTGTCACTGAAGTTCCTGTGGGCTTTTTTCTTCTAGTTCTGGGATGTTTTTTGTTTGTTAGTTTTCCTGTTTTGCATTATCTTCTAAAAATTTATCTGGGGTTTTTTTCTATCTTCATATATTGTCATTCTTAATTTGATTAAAGTATTCCATTCAATTTATGCACCTCAGTTTCTTTAACCGTTTCCTTATTGTTGGAAGTTCAATGTACTTTACGTGACTTTGTAGAATAGAATCTATCATAGTTCCATGATTCTATATAGACCTTAGAGGCCTTCATTTCACAGATGAAGAGATGGAGGCCCAGTCACTTATATGATTCATCTGAGGTTGAATAGTAAATATCAGATGCGAATTGGAACTAAGGTCTTAGTTCCTGAGTCAGGATATACCAATGCAAAGCAAAGATTTTTAAAACAATTTATTATTATTATTATTAGGCCACGACAAACCCAGAGAGTGACCTACATGGAAATTTGCACCATAACACAGAACTTTGGAGCTAAATGGGAACATGGAAATCTTGTACTTAACCCTCATCATTTTAGATGGGGAAAATGGAGGTCCAGGGAACTGATATTATTTGAACCAAGTGTCACCGTTACCTTATGGCAGGGTTGGAATTCACTCTTAAGTTCAATGCTCTTCCTATTGAACCATTTGGTTCAACACATATTTTGATGTGCTGAAATTTTTTTATATCATCTGTTCTCTCTCTCTCTCTCTCTCTCTCTCTCTCTCTCTCTCTCTCTATATATATATATATATATATATATAATTTTCTCTGTCCTAGAATTTAGAAAATTCTATGGATTTCTGAAATTCTTTTCCTCAAAAGGACAAAACTTATATTACTAACTTCTTCTATAGTTGTGAGTCCCCAATAAAAACAGAAAAATACTTTGTAAATTATAACTGCCCCCACCAAAATCAGGAATTTGGGGTATAAAAAAGATCGACCATTTGTGAAATTGATTTTCTATAGAAAGCTATTATTCAAATTCCTTTAATTCTTAATTTGTGGAGAACATGCTTTGTTTTTCATTACTTAGCCTTACTCTTTATTAGGAATTTTAAAATGAAATGCCTTCTTTTGATTTTATCCATCCAAAAACCAAAGGGAAAAAAAGATAGAGGTTATAAATTTAGAGTTACAGTAATCTTGGAAGTCATCTACTTCTGTCCTCTCATTTTTAAGTGGAGAATGGTCCGGAAAGGTTAAACTGTTTTGCCTAAGATCCCACAGGAAGATAAGGAGCAAAAGCTGGGATTCAAACCCTGTTTCTCCACTATAAATCCAATATGCTTTCCACTATGCCATGTTGAGTCAGACATGCAAATAGTTAGGGAGACACTTCCCCCATCAAGGCAGGCCTTGTTCAAGTGCTGAGTTATTTATACAAGCTGCCTCGCCTTCCTGCCAGAGACAAAGTGGGAAATTCAGAGCCTTTGCTTCCATGCTTGCAGACACTTTCAGGAGCCAAAACAACCAACTAATGAGCTTCCATCATTCCCAAAATAACCCTGGAGGCTGGGGTAGACGTTCCTTTGAAACTGTTTTCCTGGAAATTTTTCTCTTGTTTTTTTTCTTGAAAGTCACTGATTCGCTGATGCTGGTCATTCATGGGGATGAACAATCCAGGAAGGGTTCAGTTTGAACAAATGCTGGATTAAGAATCAGGAAAACTGATGTCTAGTCAAGGATGTGCTTGTAAATGTTTAACAATCAGCTTTCCAAGGGAGGAAAAGTTCTCAGAATATACTTTTAAGATTAGTATGTATATTGGACTACTTGCCATCTAGTGGAGGGCATGGGGAAAGGAGGGAAAATTGGAACACAAGGTTTTGCAAGGACTAATGTTATAGAATTGTCCACGCATATGTTTTGAAAAATAAAAAGCTTTAATTTTAAAAAATCAATATGTATTATCAACATTTTCCATCACTTTCTTAAGTCTAGACAGTCAACAAAATAATACATCAAGATTTGATTTTTATCATTTGTTGATTTTTAAGATATAAAGGTGAAAATTTAAATCATTGGCTTTCTTGAGTCTTTTAAGCTACTGGAAGAAGGACCTTGAAGCCATCTAATCTAACATCCTACTTTTATAGCATTCTCAGTCTGTGAAAACACTTAACATGTTGGGAAACTCCCTATCAACAAGAGGGTTCTTTCCATTGATGGGTAATCTGATCATTGGACTAGTTCTCCTTGTGTTGAGAATCAAATATACCTTCCTCCAACTTCCACTCCCATGTTCCTCTTTTGCCCTTGGGGACCTAACAGAACACATGTAATTTGTCTTTCACAGGACTGCCTTCATATAGTTGACCTTGTAAGGACTAAGGACTACCATTCCATTCCCTCTTCTCTAAGAATTGTATCTTGGTTCTAGCTCATTTGAAGTTTTCTTGGAAGAGATATTCCAATATTTGCCATTTCCTTCTCCAATTCACTTTGTGATTGAGGAAACAGAAAAATGGAGTTAATCCATTCCAATAGTAAATATCTCATTCCAGATTT
This sequence comes from Sarcophilus harrisii, assembly GCF_902635505.1. NCBI lineage: Eukaryota > Metazoa > Chordata > Mammalia > Dasyuromorphia > Dasyuridae > Sarcophilus > Sarcophilus harrisii. The sequence goes on along the minus strand of NC_045427.1, from coordinate 618,237,564 downwards.
GAACACAGGTCTTGTTAACTCCAAGTCTAGTGCTCTGTCCACTAAACCATCTAGTTGCCGCTATTATTCTTCGATTTGGCTTAATGAGTCATTACCTAGTACTTGTGACACAGGATCCTCCATTCTCAGGATCTTTGAAATTCATCCTATCCTAAGAATGCTTCATTTACTGGTTCATTCTGAGGTTCAACTCAATGCCATCATATGCTTTGCCTTTTCTAATTGACTGTCATATTGCATACGTAATTATGTGCGTGAGATTTCGAATATGACTTCCCCTTTTTCTATGGAGAGAAGTGTATTGACTTTGTGTTAGCTGTTTGCTTCTCAAAGACAAATAATTTGGGCATTTTTACTGTGATCAGAGTGGTTGAGATTGCTGAAAACAAGGCCTCCTCCTAAGCTGAAAAGTTGATGCATACAGAAACTCTCAGTTAACCAGAATATTAAATTGACTAGAAACCAACTAGATCAACTACATTCCCAAACATTTAGGATAAACTAAAATTTATTGCCTCCTGCCATCCTTCTCAAAGTATAGAATCATAGAATGCTAGAATGAGGACCTTGGAAATCATTTCATCCAACAATCTCTTTTTTATAGATAGAAAAAGAAATCCAGGAAAACAAAGCCCACAGTCAGTTTGTAGCTTAGCCAGTTCAAGAGACCAGATCTCCTTTCTCTGGAAAATAGGTACAGTTTATCTGCAGTAATGAAGACAGAGCTTTCTCTGGTCTTGGTTCTTTCTTCATTACTGCAGATAAACTGTACCTATTGAAAGAAATCCCTTTGTTTTGATGAGCAACCATCCCCATAAGAGCTTCTTTTTGAGGAATAATAATAATTCATATTTCCATAATTTGTTAATATTTGTATAACATTATACAAGTAGGTAGTGTGGCTATCAGCATCCCCATTTTTGATTACAAAACTGAGATCCTGAAGGTTCAATGATGAGCCTTTCATCACAGTTAGGGAGTGTGTGAGGAGGGATTTTAGCTCAGCTCTCCTGACTACAAAGTGTCCCCCTCTTTCTTTAATGGAAGCCACATATTATTGTCTAGAACAGACTATGGTCATCTTGTCCTGGGTAATAGAATGTGTGGTGTTTCTTCGATGAAAACTCTGCAAGTTGTTATAATTACATGAACAGCAACAGAAGGTGCCATTGTTAATTTTTATGAAAATAAATGGCTTCGCTAGTGTGTTAAACTAATCTCCTCACAGCCCTTGGGGCTCTGCACGCTGTGGGTCTGATTGGATGTTATTAATAATGTCTAGCCTTATTTGAACCACTCAGGAAATATCTCCTGAGTTGTGCCCCACTAACTGCTACCAGTTGCTTCCTTTGGGCTATGTCACACTCCGCTCCCTTTATGAAAATGGGCTAATGCGTTTTTCTTTCTCTTTCCCTGGAAAATAATTAAAATCGCAGAACCCAATAAATACTTAACTAGATTATAGTTTTAATTAAAGTCCTTCTGTAGAGGCAGCTCAGCTGCCATTCACCTCAGGCAGGACAAGGGATGAAATGTTTGTACCGGTGGACAACAGTGAGCCAAAGAATCAGGGAATTCTTTGCCACCCACCCTAAGGATCATGGCACCTTTTCATCTGACTCGGAGATGAAACTTTCTTCTCTTTATGGTATGTCCTCTGTTAGCAAACCTGGAATATCATATTCCAGAAAGCAAAGGAATTAGGGTTACAACCAAAAATTAACTGCTCATAGGACTCAGTGTCAACTTTCAGGCAAGGTAATGGATCTTCAATTAAGTAAGAGACTTTCAATCATTTCTATGGGGAAAAAAGCAGAACTAATCAGAAAATTTAATCTACAAACACAGAACTCAAGAAAAGTGTAGAAAGTTAAACAGGGGGAAATGTATATTATGGAAGGGTTGAAGTGTTTACATCCTGAACACAATTACAAAACACTTCTCACACAAATAAAATCACATATAAACAACTGAAAAACATCAATTGTTCACAGCTAAGCCAAGCTAATATAATAAAAATGAGAATTCTGCCTAAAAAAAAGATATGTCCTCTGTTAGAATATGATTTCCTAGAGGAGGGACTGTCTTACTTTTTTTTTATATTCTTGGGCATTGGTACAATTCTTTGCACAAAGTAGGTGCTTTTAATGAACGCTTTTAAAATTCATTCGTTCATCTATTTTTGACATTTAAGATCTTTCCTCCAGGTCTCTAGGGTCCTTGTTCCTCTGGAAACCATTGACTAATATTTGAATCAATCAGAGATATCCACAAGGTGTTTTTTGATTGAATTTTTCCTATGTAGAGTTATGCTTTAATAATAATAATAATATACACATGCATAGAGAGAAAACACCTTCATATTTTCAAAGTTTGCATGTATTCATTACAACAATCCCATTAGAGCAGGTGCTATTTTATCCCCAATTAATAAATAAGGAAACTGAGGGTGCTATAAATTAAGTGACTTGCTCAGAGTTCTAATTTTTCTCATTTGTAGAATGGGGCAAAGTTATCTTTTTTCCTCTACTTCAACATAGTTCCTATAAAGAAAGTAATTTAGTAAACCATGTGGATGTGAGTGACTGGGTCCTCAAAGACTACATCTGTGAAGCATCAGCCCTGGTAACTTTTTTTTCCTTACCAAATTCTAAATTTTTTAATATAATCCCGTGAAAAAACACTTGATCAGCCAGCCTAGTGAATACCAGAGAAGTCCAGTACCAAAAGACTGGCTACAAGTGGTTTTTCTCACCTATACCAACTTTTAGAAAACCATATGTCAAGGAAAGGACAGGTTTCAATCAGTGTGAGTGGAGGTTAACTCCACAGGATGGAATCATAGACCTTTGAAGTTTTATTATATCAGCCCCCACTCTCCCAAGTGTGTGTTCTTATAGAGAAACAGGACACACAGAACAAATTTAAAAGAACAGTTGTCACTACCACAAATGTTACATTTATGAATGACTTCCTGGGATCTGGAGGTAACTGAGGTTCATGAAACCATCCAATGGTGAGGATAGGAATGGATTTGGAGGGGGGAAATTAATCTAGGATTAAATTTCCTGAGGGAGATTTATTTTTATAATACCTTTTTATTTTTCAAAATGAATGCAAAAGTAGTTTTCAACATCAACTCTTTCAAAACCTTGCGTTCTAAATTTTTTTCCCTCTGTCTCTCTTTCCCCCCCTTAGACAGTAAGTAATCCAATAGAGGTTAAACATGTACAGTTCTTCTAAACATATTTCCACATTTATCATGCTGCAGAATAAAAACCAGATAAAAAAGGGAAAAAATAAGAAAAAATAAGCAAGCAAAAAACAACCCCAAAAAGATGAAAATACTATGTTGTGATTCACATTCAGTCCTCATTGTCCTCTTTCTCGATGCAAATGGTTCTCCCCATCACAAGTCTATTGGAATTGGGCTGAATCACCTCATTGTTGAAAAGAGGCAAATCTGGAGGAAATTTTTAAAAGAAAGGACCATGGTTTTCTGGGGATACCATGAAAGGGCACTCAAGTTTAAGGAGAAGGATATTTTCAAAGATTCTAAGTCTGAAGTGAATGCAATTCAATTTAACTTGACTTATCACACTTATCACATGCCTATTGTTTGCAAGGCATTAAACTAGATGATGAGAATACAAATATATTCCTTATATTCTACTAGAGAGATGAGCCCAAAGAAATAATAATAATTAACATTAATACTACTTTTAAGGCTTGCAAAGCCTTTCATCAAAACAACTTGTATGGGATACAAATAATGCAAGTAATATCTCCCCATTTCACAGATGTGGAAATTGGGTAAGTGAATTAACTGGGTTGGGGGGAGCATAGCACAGCTGGTAAGTGTCAAAGCAAGAAATTGAACTTGGGTTTCCTGGACCAAATCCAGCAGTATTTCCACTCTATCAAGGGTGGGAGGAGGCACAAAAGAAATGAAGACAAGAAACCTTGATGGAAAAGAGAACACCTTTAGTTGGAAAGAGCCCAAAAGCTTCCATGAAGAATATAGCCCTTGCAAGAATGAGAAAGTTACTAAAAGATAGGAGGGAATATAGCATGTATTACAGGCATATTGGACCATTTTCTGAGTTTGCAGTCCATTTGGCTGCAATATCAGATCCATAAAGATAAGTAATACAGCAATCTATGTGAGGAAAATATTGCAAGTATTATTACTCCCTATTTCACAGATGAGTAACCTCTGTGAGAAGTCTGGAAGAATAGATTGAAGACCATGAAGCATGCTATCTTTTACATAAAGATGACAGCCTTAGGGGGTAGAATGAGATATATGTGTGTATATGTATGTATGTATGTATGTGTGTATGTATAAATATATCTCATACACACATATAGGTGTATTTATTTGTGTATATATATATGTGTGTGTGTGTAAATATATAATGTATTTATAAATAAAATACATATATATATATATATATATATATATATATATAAGAGCCATTGAAGGACTTTATATGTGTGTGTATATGTGAAAGCACTCATATATGAGGGAGTATATATGTATACACAGGTATGTATGTACTATGTGTGTACATATATATGGAGAGAGCACTACTGAAGGATTTTATGTGAATTTATGTATATATAAATGTTTTGTATATATGTTAATGTATATATGCATATTTATATACATGCATGTGTATTTGGAAAATATACACATATGGATATAAACCCATCTGTATGTATACATCCCTAACTATATATACATATACACAAGCAGTCACTGAGAAGTTTTGATTGACTGCATATTAGTTACAAGAAATGTGTTTATCTTTTCTATCCACTGGGAGTGGGAGCAAGCAAAACTAGATTTCCATTATTTTTTTTTTAAAATAGAGAGTTGAGGTTGCCCTATCAATGAGAAATGTTGTATTCCCTTTCAGATGAGATCACTGGATTTTTAGTTTTACTTAACTGCTTTATTATGTCAGGAGAGCCTTCTCACAGAGTGGAGTAATAATTTGGAGTGGGAATTTAAAAACAAAATACATCAGTAAGACTAAAAAAAAAAAAGGATAGAAATCGGATTGTGGAGGGCTTCAAATTCGAGGCTAAAGATGCTGCATTTTAACCTACAGGCAATGAGAATCCATTGAAGATTGTTGAACAGGTAAAGGAGATCTGGATAAATTAGCCTGGCTGGAATAAAGGGTAAATAATTGATGAAATGTCTAGTAGCCAATAGGAATGGTCCTTCTTAAATCAATTTCAGTTACTCAAAAACTTGTCCAATTGATGCAATGGTTTCTGTTGGTGTGTAATTGATGTGTTTAAAGACTTTCTCTGGAAAATGGACTAAACCATACCAAGTATTTTTATTCTTTAGCATAAATGCCCTTCCTCACTCTTCCGTACTCCAAATCCACAAGTTCTATCTGTAAAAGCACTGAAAATGACCACGAGTTAATCTGAAGTTCTAGTTTGCTGGAATTTTTTTCCCCATTTATTTCCAATGCCATGGATTCTAAATTGAACAGACTCAGTAAGTTTCCAATATTTAGCCTTGCGAAAGTCCGGATTCCAGGGCTGAAATGAACAGGTTTGGGGAATGAGGGAGGAATATGTGCCCTCCCCTCCCTTCCACATTCAGCATGAAGTGAAGAGAACCTGAGGCGGACGTCTGGAGATCTGGGTTCCAGATCCGGCCTCCCCTCTTCCGAGGGAACGTGAGCTTGAGAAAATTGCTAGGTGTCTCTGCCTGCGGCATCTTCCCGCGTACAAGCGGCGGATTAAATGACCGCATGGGTCCTTTTCTGCTCTAAATCTCCGCTTTTCTGACCTCCAGACTCCCTTCTGGCTCCGACCCTTTCGGCCCCTGAGTCCGTTATCAGCGTGACTCCTGTTTAGGTGCGCGGAGCTGAAGTCACAGCATCTTCTCCCCGGCGCCTCCTGCTGAGATCTGACCCCAGCTGGGATCGGTCCTGCCCCAAAGGGAGCAGGGGAGGACGGATGGGGCCGAAAGGGAGCTAGACCGCAGCCCCTCCCTGAAAAGGGGATTTGGCTTCCCCGTGTCCGTGCATTTAAAATCCGGCCTGAGCGTGTCCGCCGGGAGACTGGAGGGCTGAGCATCGCCGGCGGCCAGATGAGACTGCCTCGGGAGCGCTCCTCCAGCCCCTCCCTGGGGCCCGGGACCACTCAGCTACGCTTTTGTGCCTGTTTCCCAGCACTGAGGGCCCAGGAGGCCGCCACTTACATCACGCTCTCTGCCAGGGCCGCCTCCGGGCTCCAGCAACAAAAGTTGGTTTTTTTTTTTCTCTTCACCCCTCCCCCACTCCTGCATAGGATACCGACCACCACCCCAAGTGCCTTCGAACGGAATCCCAGAACGCTTCTGGGGCCCGAGTTTTGCTGGCGGGCTGCCTCCGCCAGAGGGCGCAGCGGCTACGGGCCAGGAAAGCTGGAGGGTCCGGGAGAACAAGAACAGGACCTCGCCTAGACAGGCAGCCTCCTCCCAGACCCTTGTCCAGAAGACATTAGCTGGATTGCGTTTTCTGTTGAATGCCCATCTTCCTTCCTCCCCTCCCTTTCATTCTCTGTTCTTCCATGCTATTGGGGAAAAGGACCATAGTGGCAAAGCTCTGGCCAAATTGGGGGGGGAAGGGGGAGGAAGGGGTCCCCACTATGATACCAAATGATTCTCGCTCTGGATGTTTCAGAGAAAGAGAGACAGATAGACAGACAGACAGACAGACAGCAGAAACAGAGAAACAGAGAGGGAAGGGGGGAAGAAGGGAGGGAGGAAGGAAGAACCCGAATAGACATAAAGAGAGAAATGGGCAATTTAGGTTCACAGATTTAGAATTGAAAAGAATTTCAAGGGATAAAGGGAAACTTAGAGAAACTGAGACCAAGAAACACTTACCCACCTCACACACATTTCAAGTTGCAAAGCCTTGGTTTGAACCCAAGCTCTCAGACTTCAGAAGAGCACCATTTCCACTGTATTACTGTTTTACTCTTGCATGAGGAAATTCAGGGTCTGGGATAAGGGCGGAGAAAGAATATGTTGATCCTTATTTCAGAAGACAGAGATTTAGCTCTGGAAGAGACCCAGAAACCAGCTAATACAACCCTGCCCCCCTTTATTTTACAGGTGAAGGAACTGAAGGCCAATGAGGTTCACTGACAATGATTCTGACTTCACATCCATTGTATTTTCCTCTGTTGCATCTTTGTAGGCAAGTCAAAGGCTGGGGAGGGAGCTGGAGAAGGATGGGCTATTCCGTTATTTCTTTTCTCTGTTTTAATAATAAGGAAGATATTAGCATAATAATAGCTCTTGCTCGTTCTGCAGGCAGACAGAGGCATTTTCCAGGCGCCACTTCTAAGTCCCAAACCAACCAGCAAGGAAACTGGAGAAGAGAACCCAGGACTCCCTTTCCCCAGTCTACAGGTTATTTAAGCAATAGCTTTGACAAACACATATTTAATTCCCAGTGGTTTCAGAATTGAAGGTGAGAGGTTGCAAAGAATGGATTTCTGGCTGCAGACCCTGGAAAGGAAGAGGACAGTATAGAAGGAAGAAGAAAAAGCCTGAGCAGAATTAAGTGAGGAAGCAGGAGGAAGGCCCGAATGACCTCTGGAGTCCCGCCCCCCCCCCCCACTTTCTTGCTTTGTCTACACAGTTACAACTCCTAGCTTCCTCTTTTCACTTTCATCTTCATCGTTCTTCGCCGTGGCCAGAAGGAGCTTTTGCCGGATTGCCAATCCATCTTTAGCCTGACCTAGAACGTCTCTTTCGCTATCGCGAAAACAACAAATACTTTTAAGACAACCCTGAGGGTCTGTGTGGATCCTTCCCTTTCCCCCGGGCCCCGAGAAACAACCTTGATTCTCTTGAGGGACAACTTATCTAACAGAGAGGCTCTCTCGGTCTCAGCGGAACCGACCAAGCGCCGATCTAGAGCTTGGGGGAGCGAAACCGACAAGAGAAGCCGGGAAAAGCATTTTCAAGGAAGCCGCTGGGACCCGGATTCCCCCACCGCCTCCATTTCTAACCCTCTCCCTCCAATTTCGCTTCTTTCTTTGAATCTTGCCCTTTCACTCTTTCTTCCAGCTCCTGCTGGGTGCCGCGGCGCCGGCCATAACGCAGAAGAAAAGCTAGAAGCTTTAAATAAAGGCGGTTCTCCTAGGTTTGTCTCTCTGGTTCGAGAGCCATCATCTCCAAAACAGGGACATCTCCTCTCTCCCGCGCATCGGGGAAGCCGAGCCCGGGGGTGGGAGCCAGGGTCCCTTGTTGCTGGAGTATCCGGCGTCTTTGCCATCACCGTCCGTGTGCAAAAAGTGTCATGTGGAGGTGAACGTGTGTGTAGAGAGAGAGAGACAGAGACACACACAGAGGTGAATATCTATATCGAGAGAGAGAGAGAGAGAGAGAGAGAGAGAGAGAGAGAGAGAGAGAGAGAGAGAGAGAGATAGTGAGTCAGAGGCTGGGCAGCCTTCACAGCCTTCACTCTTCTGGGTGCCTCTATTGAAGCACTGTCCTGACTAGCTTGGTTCCACCCTGACAATGCACCTCGACGCCTGTTCCTTTCCAGTGTCTTGAGCTAAACTTGGACCACCGTCGATCCAGACTTCCCTGCTTCCTCAGTTACTCCCCCACGCTCTTTTCTCGGCACTCCCCTCCCCCGTCCCCCAACAAGCACACAAAGTAGTCGATTTTGATCCTTTCCCTCCCTGGTTAAGTAAGGGGCGAGCGGCCACAGTTCAGTCCAGAGCTGAGCAGAGACAAAACATACTCTAGCCCATAGGACTGCTCCGACTGGGTAAGGGCCAGCTCTCGATCCCCTTTTAGTCTTATTCCTACCCTGGGAAGCTTAGAGCTTGTCTAGTGGAAGAGGGAAGGAGGGCAGGGACAGCGCCTCGGGCTCCGGTAAAGAAAAGAACCTTTGGCACACCTGCGGCCCTTCTCTCGTGGGTGGATGGACTGGCTGAGGAGGGAAAGGGGATTGTAAAGACCGACGGTTCCCTGGTGAGGAATGGAGAGGGACAGGGGACATAGAAACCTGGCTGACTCGGGACTCGCACGGGGCCGGGCTCTGAATCTCCACCCCCTACCCCACCCCCCACCCCCACACCTCTTAGTCCTTGTGCAAGACTATATATACACCTTTCCCGAGCCTTGGAAACTGGAGGGGCCATGGAAGTCTGGAGATATATATATAAAAAAGAGGTACAGGGAAGAGAGAGATTCCCTTCGACCTGCCTCACTCGGCGACTTCGGGGTGTGTGCGCGGGCGTTTGTGCGCGAGTGTGTGTCCATGTTATACAAAGGATCTCCAGAAACCCAGGTTTCGGATGGTCTCCCCATATTAAAACAAACCAAAGCAAAACAAAAACAATCAATTCTTTTCCTATTTCCTTCACCGTCCCTACCACGCTCATTAAAATGCTAAGCATTCAAATACGCTGCCACATAGCCTAGAATATTGATCTTATTAGACACCACACAAAATTGGCCGAGGCTCTATTGATTAAGATCCAGTCGGGCCCCAGGGCTCTGCGCTCGCGTGTGTGATCATAATGACTTTATCTTGAGGGAGGAGGGGTATTCCCTGTGCCTGCGAGTGCAAGTGGGTGGGGGTGCAGTGTACCCCTTAGGTAGACAGGGACACTGACACCCACGGAAGTAGTAGACGAGGGAGGGGTCTATGAAGGCCTTGCCACCTTGGTTCGCGTCTCTTCCTAAGGAAGTGATGGCCTGTCTTCAATAAGAGTGCGCTTCTGTGGGGGTGGTACCATCTCGGGGACTCACGGATGGAGAACGAGGTATTAATAACACTAAGTAGCTGATTTCCTCCCCCCCCCCCCCCCAGTATCTTTGTAGAAACACTTTGTCAAAGTCTCAGCGTGGAGGACAGAAAAGTCACTCGTACAGAAGACACAGACCTAATTCGTCATGGACTTTTACACCTTCCTCCTCCTAAACCACTTCCCTCACCGCCCCCATAAAGATAAGATAATTACTTTCCTTTTTTTCTTTTTTTTTCTTTCTCAGAGATCAGCTTCCACGCAGGCCCTACAAGAACATCCGAGGAAGAATATAATATAACATCAGAAGGCAAACTCAGTACCTTTTCATTTAGTTCCTGGCGGGGAAAAGGGGTGTGCAATACCTTGTAAACCCCAGAGCTCATTCATTGCTGGAACAGCAGTGCCGGCTCTTCGCTATCTCTGCCCTTTGGGGTTCATAGAGCCAGCTGTGCACGCCGGAAATCGGGACTCTGGATGCCTCGGTGAGCCAGCCGACTTCTGAGACCTCCAGGTCAGCATCGAAATGATTTTTCTGTTAGGTAGGCTGACAGTTTGGGACCTGGAGTGACCACACCGTAGGTGGGGCAGGTGGGGATTGACACCTGTTTCCTTCCTATCCATCTGTAAAAAAACCTCCTGGAATCATTTCTTTCACCCTATAATTGTTACCCTGTACCGTCTCTTCTTGTCAGGCTTACTTACCTGGCACAGGAGAGACGTATTTATAATCACATATCTTAAAATAGTTTGAAATGGTGAAAAGAGCTCTGGGCTGAAGTCAAAGATCTCTGATTTGCTGTCTGACTTTTGACTGCGCATTTAATTTCTCTGAATCCCATCTTCCTCGACAATAAAAAAGGGCCAAAATTCGTACTTCCTACTTCATAGTTCTAGAAGTGGAAGAGGCTCTAAAGGTCATGTAGTTGAACCCCACCCCCACTTTACAGATAAGATGGAGAGAAGTGAATGACCTTATCAAGGTCATAGCATAGTAAATTAAAAAAAAAAAAAACTAAAATTCAAATACAGATCCGACTTTAAATCCAATTCAGATCCTATGTTCTTCTGACTCCACTGTGATGCCTATGACAACGTCACAGCATGTTTCTGGGTGCCCTGTGAATGTGAGTTATTGTTATTACATAAGTGGGTAAGTATGCATGCTTGTGTGTGTGTATAATTGAGGGAGAGGATGGATGTCTCTTCCGTAAGATGAATGTGTGTGCGGCTGTACGTGTAGTTCGCAGGCAGCGTACATATGTATAAATAACTGTGACCGTGTGAGTGAATGTGGGTGTGTTTGTGTGGGATTGTGCAACTCCTGGGTGTGTGGTGGATAAAAGTGTGCGATTGTGCCGATATGTATCCTTGTGTGTGCCTGGAGAAGCAAGAGCCAGCCTGCAGTGTCTGCCTAGGGAAAGTGCAAAGGTGAGACAAGAGGAGGAAACCCACTGGTAGAGAACATTCAATTAAGAGGCAGCTGCATTTTAACTAGGCATTCCCCTATATCCACATTTACATACCGTGAATACACAGCCACAGGGAGTAGAGGGAGTAGAGGGAGCATGTAGGAGAGACAAGCTCACCAAACCAAAATCTACACCCACGAGGAAGGAGCTACTAGTAGAACCCCAAATGCCCCCTCACGCAATGGGGCTTTTGGCAGGAGTGGACACAGATTCTTTCTTCAGTGTGTTAAAATTAGCCTCCTTCTTGCCCCTATCTTGGTCTGGATCTCTGGGTTCTTTGCCCACCCTCTTCGTTGTCCTAACCATACAGTATTCCTTCTACAATTAATTCCCAGAGTGTGCGTATAGTACATCACCTCTTGGTTTAAATTGTGCTTTAAAAACAAAAGATGTGTTCACAGGAGTCTGGCTTGGAAAAGAATGAGGAGAAAGAGAGAATGGGGGACTTAAAGAGAAAACTCACTTCTTCCTGGTCTATTTCCATCAGGCTGCCTCCAGCTTGGGAGGCTCTGGGGTGTGCCTCTATATCTATAGGGGGGAGGGTGGAAGAGAGAAGAAGGTAGGAAGGGCCAAATTGCCAGGTTCCAGACAAAAATAGAAGAGAGGGAAGATGAACTCTCCCCTAACACAATCAATTATGCATCATGTTGAATGTGGCTTGGAAGAGAATGGAGTGGGGGCTAAGGGAGGGGGAGAGGGAGAAAGGGCGAATGGAAGGGAGGAGGAGAGAGCCAAGAAGGGGGGAATAAAAGATTTCACTTGAACTGGGGGGTGGGGAGCTGAAATGTAGACCTCGATCCCTTATTTTTCTGGTCCTGAATCCATTCGAGCTTTTTTGTTTTTGTTTTAATAGTTTAAAGATACAAATACTCTCCGCCTTCCTGAGCCCCTCCTTCCCCCAAATTCCTCAAAGATGATTTACCTCACGTGCTAAAGTGATTAAAAGCCGTTTGCATTCAATCAGTGAGCAGATCCAAGCACTCGCAGAATGCGTGTGTGTGTGTGTGTGTGTGTGTGGAGGGGTGGGGGGTGGCGTCGCTGGCGGCTGGGCTCTGTAAGATGGCAGTGAGCACGAAAACATACTGATGTGATAAATATTGCATTGGCTTTGGTGAGGGTCCCTACAGCTTTAACACGCGCAGAATATGCAGGAGGTGGGAGAGGCTAGGCGCGCCCCCGCTGGCCTCGGGAGCGCGCTCTGACTGCAGCCCGCAGCCAGACGAAAGGTGGGATTTGGGGGGAGGGGGGCAAAAGTGACTGACTGGAGTTGGGGGGGGCAGGCGGCTGGAGGTACCCAGAGACTCCCTCAACTCATGCCCTTCTTTTTTCCTTCTCATCCCCAAACCCCGGACTTGACGTTCTCACAGACGGAGAGACAAGGCGGCCGCCGTCATAGCAGCAACAGATGCAGGGAGACCTTCTCCGTCGGCGTCCGCACTTCGCAACTCAGCGCCTAGTTAGGGGTCCGAGTCCCCGGGGAAGCTGCGCGCTCCCCAACGGCAGGGAGAGCTTGGGGACCTGAACGGGAAAGGTAAGCGGTCCCGGCACAACGCTGAGCCAGGTGCGGTTCCGGGGAGTGGGAAGGACCCTGGACAGCGCAGCCGGCGGCTACCTGAGGGCATCTTTGTGTTCTGACTTGGCCCCGGAGCCTCTCGCAATCCGGGACCTGGACCCGGGAGCGCCGGGAGGTGTGGAGAGTCACCGGGGGACAGCGTTGGGGCTGGACGAAGGAGCTGTGCTGTGCAGGAGGGAGATAGGAGATTTGGGTAGGGGAAAGGGAGGGGGGAAGAATTTTCCATTGCGGACCAGCAAATGTCCCCGAAACCTCTTCAATTAAGCCAGCCCAGAACGGAACAGAACAGGACACAGTCGCTGTGGGTGGGGGGGAGGGAGTAAGCCTTCGCACATCTTCCTCCAGCTCTGGTGGGTGAGTAAAGACTCCGTTGGGGAGAAAAAGTGGAGGGGCGGCGGGGGTGGGAAATACAGGCTTTCGGAGCTGAGAAATAAGTGCCTTGTTGTCTCCTAGACCTACGTCCCGGGGACCCTTAAGGGAAGGAACCAGCCCACTTGGCTGGCTCTCCAACCCGGGCGTCTGCGACGCCAGAAGGCTGCAACAAGGGACCTTTGAGCCCCGGGGGAGAACTGAGGGGGTATATTCTAGCACCCTGGCTGAACGTCCCCACCCACCGGGTTTTAGTGGGGGAAGGGGATGAGGGGGAGGGCTGCCTTTCTGCCCTAAGTTTTTATGTGTTCTGGTCTGTTGAGAAAAGAGGACCCAAAACGCAGTCAGTGCGAACATTGTTTCTTTCTACCTAACGTTGTGTATGTGGAGAAGGGAGTGTGCATGGATGTGCGAGGTCTAGACCTGCGTCTGTGAGCGTCTGCATCCGTGTGCATGTGCACGCCCATGTGATCGGAGCAGTGTAAACATGTTCACACGCATATTTAATGCACGCTGTATAAGGCGAACGAGTCGGGAGGTCTCCGACAACGACACTGTACGTGTGTATTTCGGGGAGAGCCGCCTCCCACCACTTTACGGAGCTTCCCGGGGGCTCATCGGCTCCTGTAAAGGGAAGTTCTCCCTCTCGCTGCCCCCTCAGCGCCCCCTCCCACACCTCTCCCCATCAGCTGGGGAAGAGGGATGCTCAGCGCCAGGCTGACCCTTGGGGAAAGCTGCCGGCGCCAGGTAGCCAACTCTCCCTTAGCGGAGGGGGGCCGTGGGCTAGGACTTGGACACTAGGACGGAAACTCGGGCTCGAGTCAGGAGGAGACCGTGGGTGGCACGAGGCGGGAGCCGGGGCCGGTGCCGAAAAGGGGGAGGGGAAGAGCTGCGCAGAGCCTGGGTTCCCGGCCATTTTCGGCTGCTCTTCACTTGCCTCTCGGGACCCGGGCTCTTGCCAGTGGGACCTTTTCCAGCAAGAGCCCTAGGCCGGCCTCGACAGCTGGGATGGGAGGCCCGGGGGGAGAGAGCAGGGTCAGGACAGGATGCGGAATTCGCTCCCACCTGGCAGAGGAGGGCGCGGCGCCCTGGGGCGCTGGGTCTGGAGTCCCGGCCTAGGCCTCCGCCCTGCGCCGGGCCGCCGCGCCCCCGCGGGCCCCGGTTCCTCGCCTGGGGAAGGCGGTGCGGGGAGCGCTAGCCTCGGCGCGCTCTCACCCGGTGACCCCTCCCTCTGCTCTCTGCAGGAGACACCATGGCGGCGTCCCCGCGGAGTCTGTGGCTGCTGTGGGCGCTGCTGGGGGCCGCCCGGGGCTGCGCGGAGCCCTGCGCCTGCGTGGACAAGTACGCGCACCAGTTCGCCGACTGCGCGTACAAGGACCTCCAGGAGGTGCCCTCGGGGCTCCCCGCCAACGTGACCACGCTGAGCTTGTCGGCCAACAAGATCACCTCCCTGCGCCAGGGGGCCTTCGCCGAGGTCACGCAGGTCACCTCCCTGTGGCTGGCCCACAACGAGATCCGCGCCGTGGAGCCCGGCGCCCTGGCCGTGCTGGCGCAGCTCAAGAACCTGGACATCAGCCACAACCAGATCGCCGACTTCCCCTGGGCCGACCTGCGCAACCTGAGCGCGCTGCAGCTGCTCAAGATGAACAACAACCGCATGGCGGCGCTGCCGGCCGACGCCTTCCGCAACCTGCGCGACCTGCGCTCTCTGCGCATCAACAACAACCGCTTCAGCTTCATCGCCGAGGGCACCTTCGACGCGCTCACCTCGCTGTCGCACCTGCAGATCTACAACAACCCCTTCGACTGCACCTGCCGCCTGCTGTGGCTCAAGGCGTGGGCCGAGAGCACCCTCATCTCCATCCCCGAGCGCGAGTCCATCGCCTGCGCCTCGCCCCCGGCCCTCAAGGGCGTGCCCGTGGGCAGCCTCCCCGCGCTGCAGTGCGCGCCGCCCGCCGTGCGCCTCCGCTACCGGCCCAACGTGGACGGCGCCGAGCTCGAGGCCGGCCTGGCCCTGGCCCTGCACTGCCTGGCCACCGGCCAGCCCCCGCCGCAGCTGCAGTGGCGCATCGAGACGGCGGGCGGCGCGCTGCTGCTCCCCGCGCCCAACGCCAGCGGCGCCGCGCAGGAGGCGGGCCCGCGCGCCCCGCCGCGCTTCCGCGCCTTCGCCAACGGCACCCTGCTCATCCCCCACCTGAGCAAGAAGGAGGAGGGCACGTACACGTGCCGGGCGGACAACGAGCTGGGCAGCAACGAGACGTCGGTGAGCGTGGCCGTGGCCGGGCCGCGCAAGCACCCGCCGGGGCCGGGCGGCAAGGGCCCCGGGGGAGACCGCAGAGCGCCCGCCAAGGGGTACGGCAACAGCGTCCTCACCGCCAAGGGCCAAGAGAGGACCAAAGGCCGGGCCGCCTGGGGAGGGCCGGGCGGGGCGGCGGCGGCGCGCACCCCGGGGGCCCCGGACGACGCGGAGGCGGCGGCGGCGGCCGAGGCCGAGGCGGCCGAGGCCGAGGCCGAGGAGGACCCTTTCCGGGCGCCGCCCTTCGAGCGGCGCTGCGGCCGGGGGGACCCGACGGTGTACGTGTCCAACCACGCCTTCAACCAGAGCAGCGACCTCAAGCCCCACGCCTTCGACTTGGGCGTGATCGCCCTGGACGTGTCCGAGCGCGAGGCCAAGGTGCAGCTGACCCCGTTCGCGGCCCGGCCGGAGAAGCGGCACCTGCGGATGCTCTACCTGTGCGCCGAGGGCGGCCACGCCGTGGTGCAGTGGTCGCGCATCGAGGAGGGCGTCAACGCCTACTGGTTCCAGGGCCTGACGCCGGGCACCAACTACTCGGTGTGCCTGACTTACGTGGGCGAGGCCTGCCAGGTGCAGGTGGTGTTCACCACCAAGAAAGAGGTGCCCTCCCTGGTCATCATCGTGGTGGTCAGCGTCTTCCTCCTGGCGCTCGCCACCGTGCCCCTGCTCGGGGCCGCGTGCTGCCACCTCCTCGCCAAGTACCAGGGCAAGACCTACAGGCTCATCATGAAGGCGCAGAACCCCGACCAGATGGAGAAGCGCATCGCTGCCGACTTCGATCCCCGGGCCTCCTACTTGGAGTCGGAGAAGAATTACAGCCCCACGGACTCCGGGCGCGGGCTGGGACAGGAGCCCGGGCCGGGGAGCAGGGCCGGAACGCGGGTGGGGGAGGAGGAAGAGGACGAGCAGGAGGAGGAAGAGGTGCGCGCAGGGCTGGAGAGGGACGAGAGCCTAGTGGCCGGCTCCCTCCCAGAGTCCCAGTCCAAAGCCAACCAGGAGGAGTTTGAGGCAAGCTCCGAGTACAGCGACCGCCTGCCCCTCGGGGCTGAGGCGGTTGATATCGCCCAGGAAATTAACGGGAACTACAGGCAGACAGAACGTTGACCTTCCCCTCCCCTCCCCCCCATCCCTTCCACCTCCTCAATTCCCGCCCGGCCCCTAACCTCGGACTTGGGGAACCGAAAGAAAACGGGGTGGGGGTGGGGATAAAAACACAACCTAAAGCATTTCACGTTAGCGGTGTAAATAAGGTTGCCCGGGTGTACTCTCCTCAAACTCTGGGCGTGCAGCCGAAAAGCGGGAATAGAGCTCCTCCTTTCTTTCCACTTGGATGTCCCCTCCACCCTATCCCGAGGCTGAGCCTCCACACCCGGGAACCCCGCGATTGCACCATCCTTCTCCATCTCATTTCTAGCTGCTTTCCTTCTGGAGCGGGTGGGTTTATGCCCTGAAGACCCGGGCCCTTTTGAAATTAAAAAAAAAAAAAAAACAACAACACTCATATTCCTTTTCTTCCTTTCTAGGCTTAGAAGGGAACAAACCTAACCTCCCTGTTCCCCTCCTTCCATCTCCACCTCAATCATTTGTAATACAAAGAAACGGAAAGGGGCTTGGAGACTAGGACAAAACACAGCTCACCACTTCTTTGGATTTTAAGATTTGTGTTTTGTTGTTGTTGTTGTTTTAAAATGAAAATCATGACACTATTGGGTCTGGTGCTAAAATCCCGCTTCCCAGCCTGATGGGAAATAAGGGCCATTCATTCATTCATGACCTGCGTCCCTCTTTTCACTATTTCCCCGCATCCTTGCCCCCTCTCTCTTTCTCCTTTCTTTCCCTTAAAACCGGAACTCTACTCAATCACGTCCCCCTCTCCAGGAAGGTGCAAGTGAGCCCCCACTGTCTATTTCGTTAACTTGTCTTTGGGTTTCAGGAGGCCTCCGCGCTGGACAGAGCCAGTACCTGCGGTACACACCCGCCCCGACTCAGGAGACAAGTCAAAGGTCCCCGAGAAAGGGCCGTTGGGAAGAGAGGAAACAATGAGTTTAGAAAAGGCCCCCCAGAACACCCCTCTCCCTGCTCGCGTCCCCTAACCTGGGACTAGATGTGAATCAGACTTGAGGCTCTCATACGGAGGCCAGGACTCGGAAGGTGAATTGTAGAGGTTAAAGGTATATGTCTTTGTACTTGTGGCTTGAACTGATCTTAAACCGTGAGTGCTTTAAATTCATTCGGCACAAAATATCTGTATATAGAAAAGGTTCAAGGACAGAGAAACGAATCTGTTCTTTTGTGGATCTCGGCGTCCCGCCCCACCTTCCTCCCCCCATCCCTCTGAATGGACACGGTATTCCCTACCGAGAACCGTATTAGAGAAATGTGTATTCCTAGGCTAGTGTGATTTCTAGAAACAAAAGTACGTGGTCCTGTTCATTGTAAACCTGTAGTCTTAGCTGGGGCTGGGAGGGGGGGAGGGAGGGAAGTAGGAGGGGAAGAAGACTCAGTCCTGCCGGTCTTCTGCCTCCGAACCTCTCCCGGGTCTTGCTTTCCCGTCTTTCTTAAAAGGAAGGATTGGATATCTTAAGGTTTGTTAGGGGAGGGGGGATTAATATTGTTGTGTTTGTTTGTTTTGGAGAGCGGCTGTTTTCCTTCGTCCTTGAGGCAAATTTCAACTAGCACCCCTGTAGCCCATCTCTGCTCAGGTTCTTCCTCTGGGGTCGTTCCCGGAAGGACCGTAGAGTACAATCAAATCCCCCTCCCCCTTCCCTCTCCATCGAACCATTAAATCAGCGACCTTTTTCCTAAAGCGCTTCTGTGTGTAGTCAATAAAAGAAATAGATTCAAAACGGACTTTTCAAACTCTGTTTAAAGGGAGGGGGTTAGAGGAAGGGAAGGAAGAGGAGGGGGGGTTGCGTAATCTTTCCCCTTTGGGGACAATTTTCGTGTTGTTCATGTTTTCCCAATCCACTATTGGGATCAGGTATTTGTGTCTAGGAACCCCCTTTCTACTTGGACCAAGTGGATTGTAGGAGATCTTCGTGAAGACACCGCCCAGTGCTTCTCCGGCTTCTGAAATTGCACCAAAGTGGAATCAATGGGGTAGTTTTGGGAAACGGGGGCGGGCTCACCAAAAGGCTTCGAGTGCTAAGGAAGGGTTGGGTCACTATCCAGGAAGCATGGATGGACCTTTGGATAGTATAGGGGAAGTCGTTACAGAGAGTCACCGATATTGGGAAGCACAAAACTAAAAGTCTTCTGAGAAACCACATCAATCCAATCCCCAGATCAGTGGCTTGTGTGGCTCAATTTTGCTTTAACCATAAGGTTCCTTCCTGCTCCAAAGGTCTAAAATAGCAGGAGTCTAATCCACAAATATGTTGCAGCAGCAGCCTGGAGCAAGCTAACCATCTTATAAGCATTGTTTTCCACCTGAGGATTTGACGATTGAGACCAAACTTTCTACAGATCAAAAGAGACCCTTTTATTAAAATGAATCCCTAGTCACCATGGATCATATTTTTGTAAGAATTCTGAAAAATAAGCAAACTCTTTAAATAGATATTTACCTAACACACAGCTCCACTTTCCCAGCTAAATGGTAACTTTCTCGCCCCATATTTTTGTGTTGGAAAGACACAAAGACAGAGAAATAGAAAAGAGCAAAGACGAGGAGAGGGAAGGACTGGCTAAGATGTGTTAGAAATGGTTTGTATTTTTTCTTTTGAGAACTCTTTGTTCATATCCTTTGATGTCTATTGGAGAATAGCTTTTGGTCTTATAGACCTCTATAAATTCTCCCAGATTTTTAGAGGGACGAGAAGAAATAAGGGAGGAAAGGCAAAGGAGTGAAAAAGATAAAGAGAAGAAGAAGAAAGGATTGGAAAGATGGAAAAAAGAAGAGAGGTAAGAAAAGGGATGGTGAAGGAGGAGAAGAGAGAGGTAAGAAAAGGGGTGGTGAAGGAGGAGAAGAGAGAGGGAAGGAAGGAGGGAAGAGAAGTAGAGAGAGAAGAAAGAAGAAAAGGAGGGAAGGAGGGAGGGAAGGAGAGAAAGAGAGGGGAGAGAGAGAGAGAGAGAGCACACATTTTGGCTCTTCTGAGATTTATTTATGGGCACCCATATACACTGTCTTTGTCTCAATGAAAAGCATAGCAATATAACAGCTTTACAATGAACTGATTTCAAATACGGCTGGAGAGGCAGAAAAACAAAGCAGGAGGCATGGAGAGCTGGCCAAGACAAAAAGCAGTCTCTGTGCTTGTTTGGTCTGTGACTGATCTGTGAATTTAAGCTCAGTAACATGGGGGAGGGGAGCAAAGGAAGAAAGCCCAGATCCTTCTGGGTTTCCACATACACAGCTATGGAGTTACTTCCTCCATTTTTTTTCCTTTTGGCCAAACTGTAGCTGTAAGCTCCAAATAGGCAGCCCAAGACCAGTCCAACAGGAGGAGGGGCTAACTAAAGAAGCATTCTCCCATCAGTTGCTGCCCTGGGTTATGTGCCTTGTCACATAGTTGGGGAATGTAGAAGGTTGAAGGGAAAGGGCCACTTGCTTTGCCCAATAATTTAGGAAAGACAAGGTCATCACCCTCTGGACCAGAGCTTCCTAGAAGAGGAATATTGTTCCACAGGTACTAGCCCTGACTCCAATATAGACTGATTTCTACTTACAATGGAGGTCTATTCCCTAACCCTAGCCAGAGACTGACCCTCTAACCTTTATAAGACACTGAAACCTGACCCCAGCCGGTTCCTTTTGTGTCACCAAGGACTGGGCTATATGTAGCATTAGCCACAGGTTGATGCGTATCTCTGTCTACAGTTTGACCCCTAGATCTCACTACAAATGACCTCTAACCTCTAATCCCAGCCAGAGATCCAGTCCTAACTCTGGCCAATTGTCTCATTAGCAAGGTTATAAAGGGAAAAATAAGAAAGCATTTGGGAATCCCTTTTAACTCATATCAAACAATGGGGCAGCATCCTTTATAAAGAAGATAATTTTTAAAATTCTATCTGTAGGAACAGGAGTTATGATCAAAGAGAGGAAGACCATGGCTACCAGATCTGCTGGTCCAATTCCTATGTACATACATGAACTCCACATTCAAGAGGCCAAGATGCATTAACTAACTACTAAAGACAGAAACTATTCCCATCTAAACTTGAATGAGAAGAGGAAAAAGGCAGATGATGACCCAGACATATTTAAACTCCCATAGGACCTTTTCCGTTTTCATCCAGATGTTTGGCATTGGCCCCAGATGGCCTGACTCTCAACTTCTCCCTTTTCCCCTCTTTCCTTCTTGCCTTCATTTGTAATGTATTTAAACTATGTTGGAATGAGAGCACTGGATTTGGATTGGAAGAACCGGGTTTGAATTCCACCTGTCTGACTTGGGGAAAGACACCTCTTTGGACTTAATTCTTGGACATAAAATGAGGGAGGGATGGTCTAGGTAATCTCCTCTCCCTTCCAGTTCAGGAATTATCAGGGGTTCCTAATGTGGGATATATGGACTTGTCTGGTGTGTAAATATATTTTAAATAATTGTATTTCTTTTTCATTCCATTTTGTTTTATTTTCGGTTCTAAATTCGTTATCCTTTCCCACTCATTAAAAAGGGAAGAAAAATAAAACCCATTACAAATATATATATATAGACAGGAAAAATAAATGTCCACATTAATGAAGTGGTAACTATTTCAATAACATTGGTTTTCTTTGTAAACCTATGCATTTTATTTTAAGCCTTTAAAAACACACATATAAGAAGAAGTCCAGAGGCTGCATCAGGCATAAAAAAGTCTTTACTGGATTCTGTTATCCTATCTAGATATTGGTTTTTCTGTTGCCCCCTTTCCACATTTCTACCTCTTTTATTGGGATTTATGCCAAAAAGCACAGTTTTCTCTCAATGTAACTCTCCCTTCATCCCTACAACCTGAATAGGGCATTTCCTTTGAAATGAAAACATAAAAACAGCATAAGTTTTTCTGTTTAAGAGATGACTCACTCATTGTTTTGAGTAGCTAAAGAGCCCCCATATTTCCCCGGACCCAAGTTCGCAAACCATTCTCTATCTGTGTCCATGATGGGAAAGGATTTGGATTACAGACCCTAAGGATTGATTTTTCCATAAATAGAGGAAATATCAGCCCCAACTAATTCCTCCCCTCTCCCCACTAAAAGCCACCCTGGATATATTCAACACCGGCAGACTCATTCATAGGTTTGAGATTTGATAAGAAACACAGGTTTTCCTCCAAGGTGGAGATTAAAAGAAGGGAAGAGGGGGAAAGAATGGAAGGAGAAAATGGAAGGAGTAATGGGAGGAAGGAAGGAGAAAATGAAAGTTGGAGGAGGGCAGAGGGAAAAAAAGCCAAGAAGGACTAAAGGAAGAGAAGTGAATGATAGAAGCTCTAGAACTTTGCAGGAAAGGTCTGATTTATATTCGTTGTGTGTTACTGTCCACTAAAGACTCCTTGTAACATATCACTTGACATCAGAAAATTAAATTATAGAGTAATAATATTAAAGGATGGAAGGACATTAGAACATATAAAGTCAAAGGTAGAAAGGACTCTAGAATATAGAATGTTAGAACTGGGAAGGAACTTCGGGTATAAGTGCAAAGGACAGAGATGGTCTAATCAAGATGTTCTTAATAATTTTTGGGTTCTGGACAACTTTGGTTGCGTGCAACCTGTGGACCTCTTCTTAAATGACATTTTCTAATATATCAAAAAAATACATAGGATGATGAAGAAAATGAATTATATTGAAATACAGGTATCAAAATATGTTTTAAAAACAAGTTCATAGACCCCAGGTTAAGAACTCATTTAATGCCACCCCTTTATTTTACATGTGAGAAAGCAAAATTTCTTCATGCCCCAAAAAGTAGATTATTCTGGAATTAAAATGTGTGCATTTTAAAAGAGACTATTAAAAAGCATTCTTTGTTTCGACTCCCCTGGACATCTTTCTACTTTTCCTGGACCTAATCTTAATGCTTATAGCTCCCCAAAAGACACATTCTGTATCCTGACATGGGCTGCTACACCTAGAAGAAGGGGCTTTTTGGCTTTGTTCTACACCTGGAGACCTGGAAGAGTGTGATGAAATATGTTCAGAAAGTAAGAGATTCATTATTATCCTGCTGGCAATCTTCTGAAAGACTTATCTCACAATGAGTCCATGTGGCACCATGGGAAAGGGAAATAGGGCTGGAAGGACTCATTCTGGTTCTTTTTACTGAGCTTAAGGCCATAACAAGTTCCTTGTCTTTGTGCGGACTCAGTTTTTCCATCTGTAAAGAGAGGGGTTGTTAGTACATATTCTCTAAGGATCCATACAGCCTTAATGTTCTGAAAGAGACAGCCTTTGAGAACAGAGGAAGAGGAAAAAAGCAACTGGGGCACTGCTTCAGGCTTGAGCACACACAGGTCAGTGCTCCATGAATATGGAGTTATTGATGCTGAAATGTGCTGAGCTAGTCCCTTTGGAGAAAACCCTGATGGAGGCAGAATTCTCTTTGAAGCCAACAAGAGGAGGGGCCAGAGACCTGTTGGGGAGGGGAGCAAGGAAATGTGGACAAAGGCTTCTGGCCAGATGGGGGATGCACAATCAAAATGACCAGTTGATGAGAGTAGGTCCATTGAAAGGTATGGAATCCAAATCAATAGAAAGCCCATAAATGACCTGCCATCCTCTTGAATAAATAGTTGGGTGTTAACCCAATGAAGTGGCCTGAAAATTGTCCACCCAGGGCTCAGGGGAGCAGCTCTCTCTCTCTCTCTCTCTCTCTCTCTCTCTCTCTCTCTCTCTCTCTCCTCACTCTCAGTGCCTTACTATTTATAAGCACTATTCCAAGCATTCTCTACCCAAAGGTGGAAAACAATACATTTTCTGCCTTCAAGGAGCTCACACACACACACACACAACTGTAAGGTACAACACAAAATATAACGGAAACATGAGAGACGGCTGTCAGACAGAGGCACAGTGGAGAGAGTACTGAATGTGGAACACAGGGCTAGATGCCATTTCTACAACTTGCTGCTCATGTGACTTAGGACAAGTTGATTCATCTATCTGAATTTCATTTTTTAGTACGTAAAATTTAAGAGTTGGACTGGAAATCTGAGTTTCTTCAGCTTTTTCCATTCAGAATCTCTTTTTACCAGAGAAATTTTTATATGATCACAGGCATATAAATTAGGCATACAAATCAAACATTCATTGATAATGAATCACACTTTCATGACCCCCACATTCAGTTATGAGATCCAATATGGAATAGCAACCCACAAGTTAGTAAACTTTGGACTAGGTGAACTTTTAGTTTCCTTCCGGCCCTAGATCCTTTCCCTTTGGGGAAAGAAAGGATCACTTTTAGCTGGAGGGATCAGGAAAGGCTTCATTAGGAGATGACACTGAGCTGGGGCTTGGAAGGAAGGCAAGAATTTCAATAGGGAGAGTCTCTACATCTTTAGAGTGCATTCCATGGGATAGGGGTGGGGAAAGAAAATTTGTAGAATTGCGTGGAGGCAGGAAAAGGCAAGATGAGATTGGAACACTCCATTTTGCTAAGAGGAGGAAGGCATCTTTCAACAAGCCTTTATTAAGTACCTAGTTATTAACTATGTGATTCTTGGCAAGTCATCTAAACCTATTTGCCTCAGTTTCCTTATCTGTAAAATGAGATGAAGAAAGAAGCAAATCACTCCAGTATCTTTGCAAAGAAATCCTCAAACAGGATCATAAAGAATCATACATAACTGAAACAACTAAACAACATCAAAAGTTCATGTCAGATTCTATGCTATGCAATGATGGTGGTGATAATGATGAAAGCTGGTATTTATATAGCCATATTTGCAAAGTGTTTTACATAT
The DNA here is from genome assembly GCF_902635505.1 of Sarcophilus harrisii. NCBI lineage: Eukaryota > Metazoa > Chordata > Mammalia > Dasyuromorphia > Dasyuridae > Sarcophilus > Sarcophilus harrisii. The sequence continues at coordinate 618,213,167 of NC_045427.1, read as the reverse complement.
GCTAATTCATCTTATCTTTGCTACGAGCCTATTAGGTGCTTTGATTACCTCCATCTTTAGACGAAAAAACTGAGACAAAGAAAGTGCCTATTCAGGGTCACAGAGACAGCAAGTATCTAAGGCAGAATTCAAACCCAAATCTCAGGAGGAACAGAGCTTGCATTCTGCTAGAAGAGATGGAGATGAACAACATGTACATAGATAAGCAAATGTTTATATATACCAAAATAAATATGAAGTCATTTGAGGGGAGGCAAAAATTCTGGAGGAATCAGGAGAGATTTCCTGAAGAAGTTGATCCTTGAACAAAGAATGGAAGGGGATTAAGGATCCCAAGATGCAAAGATAAAGATGGAGGGCATTTTAGCCATGATGAACAGCCTGTTCAAAAGCATGGAGGCAAGAGATGAAGTCTTGTGCCTAGGTCATTAAAAGAAGACCGATTTGCCTGAAATATAGTATGAAGGGATAAGGAAATAAAGTATGATTGGAAAGGTAGGTTGGAGCCAGCAGATCTTGAATTCTGGGAATGAAAGTCTGCTCTTATATTACTGGCAACAACAAAACATTGAAGTTTTAAAAGCATCATCATTTTTACAAGATCAGATGCATACATTAGATTAATTTAGAAATTCTGGGAGGGAAGATTTGATCCTAGGTGGGAGGGGAAGTTTAGAAATAGAAACACCAGGTAGGAAACTTAAAAGAGTCCAAATGAGACATGATGGTTGAGCAAATTAAGGTGGTAGCAATGGGAATGGATAGAGAGGAATGGATGCAAGATACTGTGGAGGAAGAATCAATCAGATGTGACAATTTGGTGAGTGATGAGGTGGGGGATGGTGAGGCAAAGGGAGGAGTTAGAGAACATCACAGAATTTAAGGGCTAAGATTTGTGTGCCCTAGAAGGGTCCATTCGAGGGTAAATTAATTTCCCCTATATGAATAGACAAAAGGGAATGATATTTCTTTGGCTATATTAGGAGGGGTAGGAGACAATATGGACCTGACAGAGAAGGTCATGTGGGGACCAGTAGCAAGAAAAGGAAAATTAAAGCAATCATTCCTATGCTTGATACTACAAGATAAATGGTAGGGAAAGAGCCTGCCCTTGAGAGTTCCCTCTTTGGATGGAGGGAAAGTTCGATGCTGTGAGACCCAAGGAAAGATAGGTATAAGCGTCAGGATATAAGATTCCTATTCTCTTGCCTTCAGGAGGTCAAAGAAGGAAGTGTGCGGCCTGATTAGCAAAATCAGGGTAGACTCTCTGGAGGAGGTGAGTCTTGAGTAGGACTCTGATCGATGGGCTTGGATTTAAATAAGAAGAGAAAAGGCAGGATGGCATTTAAGGGAAAGTGGTGGTGAACCACAAAATCTCAGAGGAAGAAATGAGCCTGGTATGTTCAGGGAGCAGTTAGCTGGCCAGCTGGCTGGAATAAAGAGTGTGTTTGGGGAACAGTGAGAGATAAAGGTAGAAAGATGGAGGAGAGATTGCAGCCCCACAGGACTGAAGAAAAAGAAAATATTCTTATTTAGCAAGACAAAAAGAGTCAGGCTGAGTGCCTATATTGATCAATTTCAAATAGGCAACTGCTTTATTTCAATTCAACATTTATTAAACACTTACTGTATATAAGGTGCTGTGCTTGGTACTGTTCATATGGGAGAAATTAATTTACCCTCAAGTGGACCCTCCCAGGGCACACAAATCTTTTCTATTGTCTCTGAATGACTCCCTAGCACAACATTTACCCACCCCATTCCCACTTCTGATAATGACTATAGCTAATCTTTATTTTCAATCCCCAATGTCATATCTCTCCTCCTCCCCATAAATGGATTTTTTCTCTTGGTGTACTTGATGTAGTGAGAAAGAGCCTGGTCTCTGGAGTGAGGAGCCCTAAATTTGAATCTCAGATTTTCTTATTAGGACTTGTGTAACCTTGCCTGTCTTTTCCCCGCTCTGATCTTACTTTCCTCACGTGGAAAACGAGAATATTGGAGTAGATGATGTCTATGATGTCCTCTTTTCCTAAATCCCATGATCAGTGCTTAAGGGATGACTGCTCATCCTTTTCTAAACCTTCATCCATTACAATTTACAAACTACAGTTTTTGGAGCAATTTCTTCATCTCCCCCACTCCTACACTGCATCCCTCAATTCTATATTCCAGCATTTAAGTGTATAACTCAAAAGGGCTGAGTTGTCCATCTGCTACAATATAGAGGCAAAGGCTGCATCTCTAGTGAACAAACGACCCACTCTCAGGATAGGATCCAAGGTGGGGTGCCTGCTTTTAGGGAAAATGGAATCAGAGGGGCAGACTCGGACCCTGCCCCTTAAAGAGCCCTCATTATGAGGAGATAGAGTCCCTGTCTGCTGGCTTTCCCTAATTTGAGAGAACCTTGGTCTGAGGTAGAGCACAAGTACATATTCACAGGAACAAAATTCAGAATGAGAGGTGCAAGTGTAACAGGTGGTGTTGGTGTGGGCAGCCTCCCACGCTCTTCCTGTCCCTCCCACATCCTGTTGAGGGTCTAATTAAATCAGATACTCTTGGCTGATCCATCCTCACCCACTAGTCTATACCCACTATTTAGATCCAGCCATTAAAAAACAAATAGAGCTCATATCATAGCAAAAAGAGGTATTGTTGTGATATTGAAATATATGTAAAATATAAATATTTATGAAATTAGGAGACTGTCCCAATGTCTCAAGCAGACTACCTCATCTCTTCTTAATCCCTTTAAAAGACGAAAGGTTATAAACAGAGGGAGATTCTGGCCCCAGACTCCGAAACCAATCTACAGAAGCCAGAAATCTTGGGATAACAGCTTGCCCACCAGTACAGAAGCATTCTGTCTCTGGGATTCAAAAGCCACAGGAATATTGCTGCTCTGGAAGGGGTGAAGTCTGCCTGGGGTCTGGACAAGGACAGATACTATCAAGGTTTCACCTGGAATTATGAAACTGTACTGCCATATAATCCAGCCTCAGCAAGCAGGGAGAGGAAGATCTCATGGGATTCAAGGGTCACAGATTTAAGTATATTAGAGATCATCAAAGTCACCCCACCTCCACCCCCACATTTTAAAGATGAGGAAATGGAGTCCAAAGTCATATGGAAAATAACAGAACCAAAAACTGGACCCTAGGTCCTTTAACTCCAAAGGAAACTTTTTTCTTCCCTCTCTTTCCTCCAATTCTTTCCTATCACCTTTCTTCCAATTTGATTTTTTAAAATTTGAAAAGTCTTTCTTGAGACCTGTACTGAAACAGAAAGTTTATAATGAAACTGTGCTACTATTTGTTTCATCCCTTCCAAAAATTCACCCTGAGCCCCAAGCCTCAGAGAAAAGTGGAATGAAGGAAGTCGGGAAGATTTTGAAGGTAGCCTCCAGATAAAAAGGCCCAGAGAAACTCTGAGCTACTCTCCTTACCATGCTCCCCCTTACAGTTTTCTTCTCATATAATCCAAAGAAATTCTACTTCTCCAGTAACAAACTCTTTTGAGGGGACTCAAATGGTTAAGGAGCTAATATGTTGTTCAGTAAACTCAGATGTGCTTGAAAAATTGAAGCAAGCTTTGAGGAGATCCTTGTTTACTAAAAAATGAGTCAATTCACACTTTTGGCTGAAAGGATGATTATGAAAAGCCTCAGGCACTAGCTGGGAAGTGCAATCATTTCAAACCACCTTTTGGGTTTCAATAAGCCCCACTGTTCCTTGATTTATGGGACTGTACAACACATTCCTTTGACTTTGGTCTGAAGCAAGCTGACTCTGCTCTGGAAATGTTCCCACCTTCCACACACTTTTTGCCCTTTTCTGGAAACTTTCTTGCCCTATTTTTTTTTTTTTAATTCAGCAAACAAACCCTAGTAACTACTCTCCATGGACATCAGAGATAGGACAGGAATCAAACCCATGGGAACGAGAATCTGTCCCCTCCCCATAAGATCTGTAACCATCCTTTCCTTATTGAGTTCCTGTCTTGTGTAAGTGGGGACACTCAAGTATCACATCTATTAACTAGGAATTAAGAGTGCTGGCAAAACTGGCCAAGCCAATTCCAAGGGCAGCCTTAGCAGTGGAACATTGCTGATCTTTCCCTACCTAAATTTCTCTTTCCTCCTTCTGTGACTACAGAATATCAAGCCCAAAGGTCCAAAGACCTCCATAATTGTCCTTTTTTCCCATGATATCCCTGCCCTCCCTAAGTATCCTGTCTCGGGACTTGTCTTGAATGACTTAAAATACATCACACAAAAGGTCTTCAGTTTGAGGCAGCCAAGTGTTGTGAACAGAGTGGGATAAACCCAATCAGTTCTTAATTCAAATCAGCCACTTATTAGTTGTTTGAAACTGGGTAAATTTCTTCATTTTCAGTCTCAGATTTCTAATAGCAGAGGAGTTAGGTGGCAGAGGGTATAGAACTCTCAGCTCAGAGTCAGGAAGCCTCGTCTTCCAGATGGGTTCAAATCTACCCTCAGATACTTGCTAGCTATGTGATCCTGGGCAAGTCACTTTATCCTGTTTGCCTCATTTCCTCATCTGTCAAATGAGTTGGAGAAGGAAATGACAAGTCAAATTAGTATCTTTGCCAAGAAAACCTCGAATGGAATTATGAAAAAAAGAGATGTGACTGAAACAACTCAAAAACAACAACATAATCATTGTGCATGACTGACTCCTCTGATTTTTCTATGCAAGCTCTTTCTATGGCCCCAAACTATTAAAATGAGCTGGAACAATAAGATCACAAGATTCATTAGAAAGAACTTTAAAGATCTTCTAGCCCATCCTAGTCAGTTTATGGAAGAAGGAAAGCACTGAGTGCCCAAGAATGGACTTGACTAAAGTCATTCGGGAAGAAAGAAGCAGGGGCAGAATTTGAACCCAAGTCTCCAAATCCAGAGCTCTGACCACTAGATCACACCACCTTCCAGAGATTGCTCTGAAGCCTATGGGCTAAGTAACAGATAGGAATTTATTTTCAAGTCAACATCTCACTGAAAATATATAGACTGCAAAGCAACTGGGCAGAGAGATGCTAAATAAGTCGTCTTTATAGTCCAAAAGGCAATGTAGGTAATGAAAAGAGTTCTGAATTGACAAATTTAGGTTTGAGTCCTGGCTCTGGCATTTGTTGTATTACTACAGAAAAGTTGTTCCCTTTCTCTAAGCTTCGGTTTCCTCATCTGTAAAATGGGGTGGGGGGAGGAGAAATGAGAGATAGGGCACCACCAGAACAGAGCATTTTTTTGAGGAAGGTGCTTTTGTAACCTTGAAGTACTGACTTCTACTAAGCTGCAAAGTCCTCTGGCTTTCAATGTCCTGTTGTCTGAAGACCCTTCTCACCAGTGACTATAATCATCCCTAGGTGGTTAATATTTAAAGTCTTGAAAGACCTTCATCTAGTCAGGATCATGAAAAAAACTCTAAGGGGGATGTGGTTTGATTCCAATTGGAATATGGGAAATCAAGTCACATCTCACTCTCTCCCAAATAGTCAAAAGTGCTCTTGTAATGCTTGCGGATTGTGGAGATGTAAATGCCCACACTGAACATGTATGTGATAATTGGGGCTCTTGACCCAGTACAAGGTGGTTCCAGCACACCACTGCTAATCTCTTAGTTTCCCTATCCCAGGCCTCTCTCCCTACTCCAATCCCTCCCACACATAAGTGTCAAAATTATTTTTTTAGTATCTTTCTGACCAGATCACACCCCTACTCAATAAATTCTACTGTCTTCCTATCGACTTTAGGATCAAACATGATTTTACTTTTATGTCAACCTTTCTAAAATTTATATTTTTGTGAGATTTAGTGTTCCTCATCCTACATTTTCAAGGACCAATGACACTATGGTTGATTTCTTGACTCTTGAGTGAATTAGATTTAAATGAGGTAGAATTGCACTGTCATCTACCTCATTCTCTCTTCCTAAGCCCAGTGGCGAGATAACTGTCCAGGATGTACTGGGTGACCTTGTTGTCTCTGATGTCTGACCAAACTCTAAGCCCTCCACGTGCCTGTTTCAGTTGCCTTCATGACTTTTGGAACAAACTGTTCTCATCCACCCATTCTGCTCGAGGAGGTCTTTGCATGCTTGGGGTAAAAAGCCTCCTAATTCCCTGATGAGTTTACTGTCTATCGCAGGGTTCCTCAAACTTTTTAAATAGGGGGTCAGTTCACTGTCCCTCAGACTGTCGGAGGGCCGGACTATAGTAAAAACAAAAACTTTGTTTTGTGGGCCTTTAAATAAAGAAACTTCAAAGCCCTGGGTGAGGGGGATAAACATCCTCAGCTGCTGCATCTGGCCCACGAGCCATAGTTTGAGGACCCCTGGATCAGTTACCCTTCACCTGCTTCAGTCCACCTGCTAAGAAGGTTTAGTGGGGCATGGCTACTGTAGCTACAACTTCTTGGAGAACTGGGTGACGGGTGGACGCCAAAGGTGGGTGAGCAGCCCTGTAAAAGGCTTGGCAATCCCTCACCCCAGTTGAAGTGCTAGTGCTGCCTCAGCAGTAACCCTAAACATTAGAACATTAATACTTGCACACAATTTATAAATAAGTAAATATACACATATGGAGGGTACGGGCACAAATAGTTTGGGTTTGATTTTTTTTTTTAACTAATATGGGTTCGTGATCACAAAAGTTGCAGCCAACTGCATTAAAGCATTGGATGGGAAGAATACTCAGATGAAGTCCTTAGTCCACCTTCTCTCTTCCCCCCATCTTTGGCACAAAAGTGTGATTATGCAGGATTTCTCTGCACTGTTTGAATTAGCTGATTCAGTAGATGTTTAGCACTTTGAGGACCCCAGACTCCTCTGGAGTTCCACCCGGGCTTGTTGGCTCACTGTTCTAGGAACATACCAAGCTCACCCCCTATCTTGCCATCCTGGGCTAATTACACATCTCTCCTCTATGCATATACGATCTGGCCAGGATGGCTGTATTTGTATTCTGCACACATGACAGTCCACTTCCTATCTTGGCCTTTTTATGTCTACAATGCAAATCCTTTTCCCTATATATTTTGGAACCCCTTGCTTCCTTTCAAGCTCAACTCAAACTCACATATTCCAGTGGTTAGCTTGGTACAGTGGATAGAACTTGTGGCTTAGAGTAAGGAACTCCTGAGTTCAAATACAGCCTTAAACACTCTCTAGCTGAGCAAGTCACTTAACCCTGTTAATTCCGTTTTCTCAGTTGTGGAAATAATAACAGCAGCTACATTGAAGGTTTGGATCACAAGAGATAATATTTGTAACATAGTGCCCGGTATACAGTAGACTCTATATAAATGCTTATTCCTTCTCCTAGTTCTCCTAAATGCTAGTGCCTCCCCCCTGAAATTACCTTGTGTTAATTTTGTACACAGCCAGGGTTCGATTAGTACATGATCTCTTGTATTCCAATCTCACTCAAAATTAGAATTATGTAAAATAGGGTCATGGTTTTCAGCCTCAAGAAAATGTGTAGTGTGGATTAGAATGTTGCAACCGTTGGGGATTCATTACTTTATACCTAATTTAGTGTGTATGTATACACACACACACACACATATACACATGCATGTTCTTTTTGTTGTTCTTCTTCACTTTTCTTACTTATTTATTTAGTATTTTCCCCAGTACATTTTTTAAATTTTCATTTTTTAATTTTTGAGTTCCAAATTCTCTCTCTTATCCACATCCCCAGTCCTTCTAAATAAATCACATGTGAAATTATGCAAAACATTTCCATAAAAGTCTCTCTCTCTCTCTCTCTCTCACACACACACACGTTCTTTCATGGACTATCAGCCCTTTATGGAGAGATACCGTTTCATTTATGTCTTCATATTCCCAGCACCTAGCACAGTACTTAGCACACAGAAAGCACTTAACAAACTACCTCTCTCAATTGTTGCTCTTCCCTCCATCAGCCTTGACTTGGCCAATTATTCAGGAATTGCTTAAATATTTTTTAATGCATCCTGTAGACACAGTCATTTATGTTTGTATATTGTCTCCCCTGATAGAATGTGAGCTTCTTGAAGACAGGGACTGGCTTTTTTTTTTTTTGCCTTTAAAAAATATATATATCCCACTTAGCACAGAGTCTGGTACATAGTAAGTGATTAACAAATGCTTGTTGACTCATTTATTTATTCAGTTCAGTCAGAAGTTCTGCTGGCTGTCACCCTGAGCTTCACCTTCTTGGATTTTCAGTCCTGATCCGGACTGACGTCTGTCCCCCTTTTAGCAGCTCCAGGCCCCTGTGAGGGCAGAGAGGAATCCTGCTTCCCCCTTCTTCAGCTCATTTGACAGATGGGGAAATTGAGGCAAACAGATTTAAGTGACTAGCCCAGATCACACAGTTAGTAAGTGTGTGAGCTGGATTTGAACTCAAGTCCCCCTGACTTTAGGATTGGTGCTCTATCTGCTTCATATATATTATTACATATTATGTAGGATATAATATATAATGCAATATTATATGACATCTTCTCAGCAGTCAGGCTGGCCCAGAGCTCTGCAGGCTTACTCCCATCTGCAATCCCAGCACCCCAAGCGTAACTTGAAACAAATAAGAGGAAATTCTTACTTGCAGATCATGCAGTAAGCAGGCAGATGGGGATGGATGTGAAAACAGGCCCCTGGGAATTTTTGTGACAATTGTTATTATTCATGGCAGAGAATCAGGCTCCAGTAGAGGCTGTGAATGAGAAAATCATGGGACCAGATTGGAGCTTTGGTTTGGAAGCAGGAGGCCTGTGAGGATGTCTGCTATTTGTTATCTAAATGATTGGACCCTTCTGAGGCTCAATTTCTCCTTCTTTAAAATGGGAATAAGAATACTTTCCCTGAATTCCTCACGGAGTTGTTTTGGGGGTCAATGAATTTGAAAATCCCTTATCTAAACTATGAAAAAGTCAGTGAGTCTATATAGTCTGTCTGTCTGTCTGTCTGTCTGTCTCTCTCTCTCTCTCTCTCTCTCCCCCTCTGTCTTTGTCTCTCTCTGTCTCTCTCTCTGTGTCTCTGTCTCATTTAAATTCAATTGCAAGACTTCCCCAAATTGATGTCATGGGTCTTCTTCAAGAATGAAAGACAAACAACAGCAATATTGATGTGTGGAGGAAGGGGGCATTATATATGCAATACACATACATAACATGCATATGTATACATATAGAAATCTATCTATCTCTCTATCCATCCAGGAAAAGTTCTACAGACAAGAATATTCAGTATTCAGAAATATCCAGGCAATTTGAAACTATTAAAGCTTTAAAAAGCTATTAAAGCTATTAAAACTTTAAAGTATCCCTTAAAACAGAATAAAGATTTTTGAAACATTATGTATTGTCTGTGTGTGTTTAAAATATACATATATAAATATAATATGTATTAGATATACTGTGTAAATGAAATAACATACTAGAGCATATATTACATATAATTATATAGGTCTTAATTTTGAGTCTTTTCAGTATATCTAACTCTCCATGATCCCACATGGGGTTTTCTTAGCAAATATCCTAGAATGGCTTACCATTTCCTTCTTCAGCTCATTTGACAGATGGGGAAATTGAGGCAAACAGATTTAAGTGACTAGCCCAGATCACACAGTTAGTAAGTGTGTGAGCTGGATTTGAACTCAAGTCCCCCTGACTTTAGGATTGGTGCTCTATCTGCTTCATATATATTATTACATATTATGTAGGATATAATATATAATGCAATATTATATGACATCTAAAATTATATACATGCTATATAGTACAGTAAACATTACATTATGTTATATATTCTATATGCTAAAATATCTATACATGCATATACATTATTATATATACAAATTATTACATGTACATTGTTATATGTTACATATATACTGTACATGTTCATTATATACATGCATGTACATATCTTATATAGCACATATGTACATCATACAACATACATTATACACGTTATTATATTAAATATATCATATAAAACATAATGTGTAAAATATTACCTATTATATGGTATTATATTATGCTATGTATTATTTGTCTTAATGTATGTATCTATACATGTGTACATATAATAATGTATAATATAATATACAAAATTATATAGTACTCTATGCTATGCATAATTTATGGTATTATGTTATATATTATTTATGGTAATAATCTGTATGTATAGATACACAGTGAATCTAATGCCTTCATGTAATTTTAAAGTATAGCTTAAAGTTTTAATATTTTTAATAGCTTAAAATCACATGAAGACTTTTGGAATAACCTCTATTACATTTCATTATATTACATATAACTATAATAAGTAATTATAACACATATATATGATGTTCTGATCATTATATATTATTATTTATAGTAAAGAGTATAGTAATATACTAATCACATAATAAAGTAGTATAATATATAGGTAGTATATATAATATTCTATACATATAGCTTATAAGCACTACTGCGTATATGTGTGTATGTATGTATGCACATTTGTAATATGTGCACATATACAGAGAGATATCGAAAACAACTTCATATGAATAAAAAATATTGTAATTACAAGGTCTGTTGGAGTAGAAAGGACACTTTCTGTGTTGGAAATCAGGAGCTTTGGGTTTCAGCCATTTCCACCATTTCACCCTCTCTGGATCTCCTTTTTTCAGTCTGTAAAATAAAGGAGTTGGATAACTAGCTGACCTTTGGTATCCCCTCCAGATCGAACCTTCTCTACCATATCTTTCTCTGGTTATGTCTCATACATCATTTCCTCCTCTTGAAATGTTCTTTCCTTCTCCCAATCATCCTTCAAGGTCCAGGGTGATGCTGACCTACTCCAGGAAACTTTCCCTGACTGTAGTAGCCCACACTGGTCTGCTCCTTTGCTATCCCATCAGAATAACTTTAAAAATTTGCACTATTAAAAAAAAATAATCGCTTCCCCTCTTTTGCAGTCTCCAACTTCTCTAAAATCCTGGTTCTGTGAGTTAGGGTTTCTGGAGGCTCTTTAGCTTATCAGTGTCCTCCCTAAATGTGATGTCCAGAACTATACGTCTTACTCCAAATGTGGTGTGAGCAAAGTAGTCTACAGCGGGACCTCCTCACCTCCAGATGCTATGTCCTTCTTAAGGCAGCACCTAGAAAAATGGGTCCAGTCAATGAGCTCCTCTGGTCAGAGGACTCTGTGAATTCCCTTCCACTCAAGACAATAGCTTATGTGCTCCATCAGTGGGTAAAATAGAAGGCACAATGAATTGGAAGTAAAGGCTTGCAATGGTACTATGTGATGTAATAGGATCTAGTCAGGCTTGTAAATGCCAAACAACTCTTCCATACTTAGGGGTGAGAGCAGTTGCTGTTTTCCTGAAAGATTTGGTACCCCAAGTGAAAAGTTTGCATTAGCCAAGTGCAGCAGCCCAGATGTTGGAACACTAACGTTCTAATCTGCCCACATCCAAAGACCATGATTGTTTGAGTATCTCCCGGGTAGCCAAATTTCCTTTGTCGATCACTTTGAAAGATCTCTGACCACAAGCATCCTGCTGGACTTCTCAGAAAGGGAATAAAGGCTATGAATTGTCCACATCATTTTGCTGCTCATTGCTAGTGAGAGGGTGAAATCGGAGCTGTACTCCAAGGTTAACCTATTGCAACATGGATACCTAAATGGACGACTGCACCTCTATTTTCTGTATTAGTGTGTAATTCCTTGCTTAATAATCAATCATCAAACTGTACCAATTTAGCAACATTTTAGAAGGTGTTTATGTAGTATCCTGCCACGGGCTGAGTCTGAGATCCCCTTGTTTTTCTCAGTTCCAAGATTCTTTTGGTCTCCCCTATGAATGAATGGGAGGAAGATAGGCAGAGAGGGAAAAAGACCCTAGGGAGAGCTCGAGGATATTGAGAAAATTAATATTTTGAACATGTTTGGAATTCTGTGTCTCAGTTTACCTTAATTTTAAATGTGACTCTATCATTTCTTTTCTCAATCACACGTTTCAAATTTTGCCCTTTAATGTGTATGTGGGACCAATTCCAGAACTTTTCAGTTTTTGCAATAATAGAGCAGATCTAGTCTGGGAGACCACAAGATGATCTTCACTCTTCAAACATGCAATTCACTAAAATCCTTCTATCTCCTGCAGATGGACTCATGTCCAGCCACATTTCCCCATTCTGGACTTATGAAAATAGTTTTTTTAATTAAATGTATTATTTTACATTTATCACTGTCCTGAGTTTGTCATCTGCTAAAGTAGCTATTCTGCCTTGCTTTATGTCATATGCAAATTAGATAATATGACACCTATATGTGTACTTATAGCTAATTAATTAATAATCACCATCACCATATATGTCCACAGCAGCATTCCCCTTCCCCAAACAAAATCATTTATTGTTTTCCTTTGCATGGGGAAAGTCCTGGAGCAGCTAGGTGGTGCAATGCAGAGAGCCCCAGCCCTGAAGCCAGGAGGTCCTGAGTTCAAATCTGATCTCAGACATTTAACACTTCCTAGCTGTGTGACTCTGGGCAATTCATAACCCCAACTGCCTCAGCAAAAAAAAAAAAAAAAAAAAAAAAAAAAAAGAAAGAACGAAAAAAGTTCCCTTCTCTCTGTTTTCCCTTTCCCTACTCCCATACTCCAGTGTCCAATAAGAAACGCATTCTTCTGTAGTTTTCCTTCTCAGTGTCTTTGACAGTCTTCCTTTCCATGCCACTTGCTTAGTTTCCCCTAATTCTTCCCCCTTTTTCTCCCACTGGATAGCAAAATAGAGAGCTGGGCTGTTGTAGAATGGATTGATGCTGAATTCATTTGTTAATTAAGCAAAATATCCTTCAAGCCAAAAAGGACCTAATTTCATCAAGTCCAGGACTAAAAGAAAGTCAGATGGCTTGGGGATAAGACAAACTGGAAGTGAAAGGGTCAGATCTATGAGTTGTTAGGACAGGCAGAGAGTCTGCCACCAAGAGAATAAATAAGCAAAGAGCCTGAGACAGATTTATGGACAGGGACTTATTTCCTGGATGGCAAAAGGCAGCCATAAGCCTATGTCATGGGATGGAGAGCAAAGAGATAGGGAGTTGGGGGGAGCAGAGACTTAGACAATGCTGAAGAGGCAATATTTTATAAGAAGGTTTGCAAAGTGATTTCCTCATCTCAAACAATCCCAGGTGGAGATGCCTGCGAGAATTATTATGCTCATTTTATTGGTGAGAAAATAGCGACCCATAGGTTTCCATAAAGGCAATACTCAGATTCAGGTTATCTAACTCCAAGACTCTTTCCACTAATTATTTTTGTATCGCCAAGCTCCAGATTCAGTTCTGTTAAACAGAAACACTAAATTGATAGAAGAATCCCTATGAATCCTTATTGACTTAGAAAACTGCATGTTAACATTATCTGTGGTCTATTGTGTCTATTATTTTGTTATATATATCCAATTACTTTTTAATCTGGTTTAGACCCCATTTGAGAGTAGGACTGTAGGGTGTGATGTCGTTGGTCATATATTTGGCATTTGTGAACCAGAACACTCATAGACTGTGACTTAACACTTTGGAAGCTAGATCCATTTTTGAGACACACTTTGGGTACAGTTATTCAAAACCAAAGCTCACAAGTCTCCGACAATCTTTATCTTTCACCAAATGACACTAGAGGGTGTGTTTTTTGAAGGGGATTTAATTAAGAAAAGAATAGAATAGAAAAATAGAAAATTAATAGCATAGAAATAGAAAAGAATAGAAATAGAATAGAATAGAAAATAGAATAAGTTAAGATCAAGGAACACTTCCCCACCTCCATCCTCCAACCCCAAATATCGAAACAAGCTATTGTACTGTTGGTCACCATTGGTGGAAAATGGGACAAGAATAGGAAGCGCACCTAGCCTGGCAATGGATTTCTCTAGGGCCAGAGAGTGGAGTGCTGGAGACAGCTCATTGTTAAATTTTCAGTGTGTGTGTTTACACTCCCCTAATCAGGCTCCATTTCTCTTCCAAGTCTCATTTTGCTATGGATTGTCTATAGTGAAAGTGATGGAGAAAATGTTAATAATGCAAATTAAACTTAAAAGTCTCCTGTGAGCACATCCCCCTTTTCCCCCAGAGAGCTTGTTGTTAAACATTTACCACCACAGCACCGGTAGCATCTCAGACAAAACTCCGCTCTGCCTCTGTAGCTGCCTTTTCTGTTTCCCGCTGAGCTGCTGATGTCATCTGCTGACTGATCATGTCATCTTCCACTTAGGTACAAATTCCTGATGTCATCTTCTGGGCTTTCTTCACTGTGCTGCCACAGAGACAAGTTAATAAGCATTTATTAAGTACTTAATGTGTGCCAAGGTTCTTTGCTGAATCACATCTGCTATGGGACGCCTTTTCCGGGGGGGGGGGGGGATGATATCTCAGGTCTTTTGTGAATGAGCTCAGCATCCAGGGCTATTTTGGTTCTTTTGTAAATTAGACTCATCAATACACACAGCCAGCTAACAAAAGAGCTTTGCTCAAATCTGTCTTTTAAGCTGCTTTAAAAAAAAAAAAAACCTCCAAGATTCTTCCAAGTTTACAAATCAATCTGCTGTTTTTGTGAGGATAATAAAATTAGGGCAGATAGTTGGCTAAATGGATAGATTGCTGGACCTGGAGTCAGGAAAGTTCATATTCCTGAGTTCAAATCTGGCTTTAGATACTTACTAGCTGTGTGACCCTGGACAAATCACTTAATCTTGTTTGCCTCAGTTTCCTTATCGGTCAAGTGAGCTGGAAAAGGAAATGGAAATCACTTCATGATCTTTGCCAAGAAAACCCCAAATGGGGACAGAAGGAACCAAACACTACTTAAATGATATCACAACAATAATAATGACAAACCCCAACAAGAACAATATTGCTTTTAATTCCCATCCTGTTCACATGTTGTTCTATCCTGCTGCACAAAAAAAAAAAAAAAAAAAAAAAAAAAATTAGATCAAAAAGAAAAAAAAAATGACAAAAACCCAAAATGAAAGCAAACAACCACAGCAAAGGTGAAAATGCTATGTTGTGATGCACTTTCAGTCCCCACAGTCTCTCTCTGGGTGCAGGTGGCTCTCTCCATCACAAGTCTATTGAACTGACCTGAATCATCTCATTGTTGACGAGAACCACCTCTATGAAAATTGATCATCGTATAGTCTTGTTGTTGCGGTAAACAATAGTCTCCTGGTCCTGCTCATTTCACTCAGCATCAGTTCATGTAAGTCTCTTCAGGCTTCTCAAAAATCACCCTGCTCATCATTTGTTATAGAACAATAATATTCCATAACATTCATACAACACCACTCATTCAGCCATTCCCCAATTGATGGGCATCCATTCAGTTTCCAGTGAGGAAAAGTTCTTTGTAAAACGTATAATGTCACCTCTATGTGAGTTACCACTATTCTTCCTCCATGACTACCCTTCCCACACCCTCAAACTCACACCAGGCTCATTGTCACCTTCCCACTTTTGCCCCTACGACTGAAAGGAGTGCCGGGTTTGGAGTTCCAGGCACTTCGCTAAACGCTGGGGGTGCAAAAAGAAGCAAAAAGCAGCCCCCGCCCTCAAAGAGCTTACAATCTAATGAGATTTCACTAGACCGGGACCTTTTCAGCTCCAGTTCTGCGATTCCCCAAAGTGCCTCACACAGGGTTGTTCCTGTGGGGATGGGCTTTCCTTGCTGCAGTCCCCTCGTTCCTCCTCTTGCCCCGACGCTCGGTTCTTTCAGAGACCCCCCCCCCCCCCAGTCCTCCGCAGCGAACACACCCCAGAGCTAGTGAATCCTCTCCAGGCCCACGGCCAGAGGGCCAGCAGGTTCCTACCCATCTTCCGGGGGTTCCGAGATGCCTCCCGTTGGCCGTCGCCCCTTCACAGTGAGAGGGAGCCTGGGTGCCTCTGGGCTTCTTTGCCAGATGAGTAGATGCCAGAGCCTGGGATCGGGGGCGGGATGCAGTTGCATGGAAACTCCAAGTCCTGCTGCATGAGCCGTTAATGAGAAGCAGATGTCAGCAGCTGGAGGAAGGACATTCCGCAGAGTGTAAGAATGTGTAACCTTTCTGTCTCTAAGGGACCCTTTCGAAGCCAAAACGGTTTGACACGTACAAAGCGTGCCCGTTCTAGCTTCGTGGTGCAGCGGACATGTGTGCCGGGGCTTTTGGTTAATGAGCCTCCTCTACATGTGTGAACACGCGTGTGCACCTGTGCAGACTGACAGCCGTTCTGGGTCTTACTGTCTACATGGGACAGCTTCTCCTTGTTACAGGAGAGAACTGAAAACTAAGGGAAGGGAACTCTTCCAGTCGCAGATTTGTGAAGCACCTAATAGGTACTTCTTTCTCTTCTTCCCTAGTAGTTCTTTTTCACATGCCTTTTCTTACTGCCAAGGTCCTACAATATCCTACAATAGCCTGCAACCTACAGGGAACTTCTCTGAAGTGAGTAAGACATGTCCACAAGCATTTATTAAGCCCCTATAGGTGCTGTGCTAAGTGCTAAAGATACAAGATAAGCAAAAAAATAAAAATAAGCAATTAAAATAAAATCTCCGAGGAGAAGGTCAGAGAGAAGTCCAGAATCAGTAGGGAAGGAACGAACATGGGCTGACCTGGGTGTTTGCCCTAAGTAGAGGTCTTAGGAAAAGCTCGCCAATCAAAAGATTCCCATAGGGATAGAGGAATGTTCTAGGATAGGAAGCACCTATAAGTACCCCTGGGGGTCAAGACTGAATAGTACAGTCCAAAGAAAGTTGGATTTGGAGCCAAAGGACCTGAATTCAAATCCTGATTTTGTTATTGTATTCCCATTATCACAAGCTGTTATCATTCTGTCTTTCCCAGACCCTGTTCTTCATGCTCATTATGATCTCTGATCCCTCCATCTTTCCATCCTTTTCTGGACCATCACCTCTGTACTAGCTAAACTCTCCTCCTTTTCTGATCTCGATCCCTTGAAGAATCAATTTAATTCTACTGTCACCTTCTATCAATTCTTTGTATCCTTACCCTACTGAAGACATTGCTTTTCTAAGTTTCAATTTTGATAATTCTCATCATCCACTGCCTTCACTCCTACTCATGTGCCGCTAAATGAAGTTGGATTAAATCATGAAGCTGTACAGTCTGGGTCCCCTGGGCTCTCAATGAAGCAAGGCAATTCTTTTATTCACCATTCTAGGTGCCTCACTATCTCACTCACCACAGGGCTTTTTCCAACCTTTTTTCATCCTCTTTTTGAATCTTCCATGACTCTGCCGTCCATCACCCTCTCAGCTGAACATCTTGTCTCATATTTCACTGGGGGGAAAAAGCCATTGGCAAAGAGCTCCCTCTTATCTCTTCCTCTTCCTCTTCCTCATTTCATTACGCAAATGTTTTCTTCCACTATCTCCTCTCAGGAGATCTCTTCTCCCTCTACTATTTTACTTAGTGATTCTCATTTGCTCCCATTAATTCAACTATGACTTCTGTACAAATTATCTCAGGTCTATTTGTCCAGCTCTAAACTCTTTCCTGATCTCCAGGCTCTCATTTCTAACCGCCTATTGGACATCTCTAACTGGGTACTTCTTAGACAGCACGTCCGAAACTGAACTCAGTAGCTTTCCCTCAAAACTTTCACCTCTTCCTAACTTCTCTGTTATGATTAAGATCACTACCACTTCCCAGGCATCCGGTTTAAATGGCATGCTTCACTCTCTCTCAGTTCCTCCTCATTGTTAATCTAATGCCAACTCTATCAATTCTGTCTTTAAAATGTCACTTGCTCATGCCCTTTCTGACACTGCTACCACTCCTTTTCAGACATCATCTCCTCCTGCCTAGATAAGTGCAATAACTTACTTTTCCTCCCAACCTCAAATCTCTTCTCTACTCAGCTATAAAAGTGATTTAACTAAACTGCTAATTTGAGCATGTCCCCATGATCCCTATGTCACCTCCTCATTCAATAAACTCCTTTGGCTCCCTATCTCCTCTAGGATCAATAAAAATCGTTTGCCATTTAAATCCCTAAATGTTTCTACTACCTCTCTAATTCTTTTATTACACCCTCATGCTCTCTAACCCAGTAACATTACTCTTTTTGCTTCAGGGTATTTTTTCTCATTATCTTCCATTCTTAAAACTTTCTCCTGCATCATTGTCTCATGGTTTCCTTGGTCTCTTTCAAGTTCTATGGGAAGCTTTCCTGATACCCCTTAATTCTAGCACCTTCTTTCTGCGATTATCTCCAATTCACTCTTTATATATCTGGTTTGTCTGTAGTTCTTTGACTATTGTGTCCCCCTAATTAGACTGTAAGCTCCTTGAAAGCAAGGATTGCCGTTTTATTTTTTTTTTAATATACTTGGTGCTTAGCATAGTATCTGACACATAGTAGGCACTTAATGTATTAATAATTTAATTAAATAATTAATGAATTCAGTAAGCACTGAATAAAAGTCAGTGTTTCTGACTGCTTTCTTCCTCACTGATTCTTCCACTTGTTATTGGTGTGACTTTGACCAGGTCAGGTAAACCTCTCCAGATTTTAGGTTTAATATTTGGGAAATTAAAAGATTAGACAAAATAATCATTCAGGTAACTTCCAGCTCTACAATTATAGCCTGCCATATCCTGCCAGTTGACCAAATTGGCCTCTACTAGTAATACTAATGATAACATATACAATAGAAATAATCACTCACTCATATAGCCCTGAACAGTTTACAAAGTACTTTCATCACATCTTGTGTTAAGGAAAATCATTTTGGAACAGTTAGGGACCTTTAAATGAGTTGTGAAATTTATCTTTACTCTAAATTAGAGGTTCTTAATCTGGCATCAGCAAATTAAAAAAAAATAAATAGTTATACTATATTTCAACTGATTTTTAATATGATTGACTTCCTTTGTAGCCAAAAGTACTTTATTTTATTCATTTAAAAGCATTATTTTAGAAAGATGTTCACAGACTTTATCAGGCTGCCAAATATGTCCAGGATACAAAATAGGGTGTAAACAACTAATGTCCTAAATTGTTAGAGCTTGCCGTGCTGCCCTTGAGAAGACACAGAATGCTTTCTTCACATTCCTGTAAAGTTCATGTGATATGGAAACCCCCAAAGCTAATATGACCTTGAACTCTGTTAAGACATAACTTTTAGGAAATACTCACACCATATCTGCAGCCTTGTGTTCAGTTTTGAGTGCCCCAGTTTGAGAAGGACATTGATAAAGTAAAGGGTGCTCAGAAAAGGTCACCAGAATGATTGAGGATATTGAGCTCATGCTCTATGATAAGTTGATAGAATGTAAATCATTTGGCTGGAGAAGAGAAGACCAAGGAGAAATGTGCTCAAATATGAAAAGCGTTGTTATGTGAAAGAAGGACTATCCTTCTTCTGTTTGGCCCCAGGTAGAAGAACTGAATCTGGGGGAGTGAGGAATGAAGTTGCAAAAAGTCCAATAAAGTCAATATAAGAGCAAACTTCTACCAATGGGAATGCTCTGAAAGTGAGACAGATTACCTCAGGAAGCAGGAAGATGTGACCCAGAACCATAGCTATAGGGACATCTGGCCCTAAAAGTTGTGCTCATTAGCAATGAACTCATGAGGATTCCACCTCTGATTGAATTGGGCTCTCCCTCACTGGATGCCTTTAAATTAAGGCTGGATGACGTCTTGTTATGCAAATATGTAAATGTATATTAGGAATTCTTGTTCATGCATGGATTAGATTAGATAATTATGGTTAACTTGGAAATCATGTGAATCTATACTGTAAATATAATTATAGCCATTTTGCTGATGAGAACACTAAGACTGATAGAGTTTCTTGTCCTTAGTCACTTGATGAGTATCTGAGACAGAATCTGAATCCAGCTCTTCTGCTTCCATGTCCAGCATTGTGTCTACTAGACCATGGTATCACTCAAATGGAAATTCTTTGATGATATCTATCAGCGACTTATCCTAGGTGTCCCAGAAACCACTTCTTCCTACTTGAGGATTTTCTAACTGGGTCAGCACCAGGAATCCCCTTTCTCCCATCTGCAAAGCTGTAAATGACCCCATTTTCCCATTGTCACCATCCTGCCCAGGACCGGGGGAAGATGGCAATCATATGTCCGAAACACTTTCTGGAAAGTGGAACTCCTTGGATCAGATGCACCAAAAGCAGTGTTTCTGTGTCACTCTGTCTCCCAGGACACATCTCATTATTTCTGGAATAACAGATTTTCAGCTGATGGAGCTGGCTACTGTGGCACAGCCTATTGAGGGCTGTCTCTGGGCAGCCTTTTCCCTGTAGAAAGCCTGCCAAGGCCCCTGAGCTCCTTCTCCATCAGATTATGATTCCCTAGTGTGCCTCTCTGACCCTGGCTTTCCTTTCCTACAAGCAAGCACATTTTAGGCCTGAACTCTCAAAAGGGAAATGAAAATGAAATTAAGAATTTTTTAAAAAAAATACAAAACCACATAGGATCTTTGAGCTGTACAAAGCTACCTAATCTGTCAGATAATGAACTGACATTCTGAGAAATGTAATAGCTTATGCAAATTCCCACAATTAGTTAAGTGGCAGAAGCACATTCTTCATGTAATGTGTTCTGTTTTTCTCTCACAAAGATCTGAATCTAGTCCTATCGGCTGCTTGTTCAAGGTTCTTTCTCCTATATTATCACAGAAAGATGCATTTGGACCTCATTTGTTAAGATCTCAGTGGGAGGGAGGGCCTTAGATATCGGTATGGGGATGTCCTTACTGGAAATCATATTCTCAGGCTACTCTAGGTTAAGCTGGTCCTATACGTCACCATCCAAAAGTCTTTAGTAAGTGCTAGCAAGGCTTGGATTCTGTATAGAGAGGACCCCAAACCCATTATAGGGATTTCTCCCCTGGACGTGATGGACTGATGGTTGTACCAGTGCCTTCCTGTGGCTTTCTGACATCTTATAGAGTACATGATAGCACTCACTATCTGTGTCACCTTAGATAGCTCACTTATTTTCTCTTTGTCTCAGAGACAAAGGGGAGGACCATACTTTCTGTTTGGTCCCTTCCAGATTTAGATTTATGATCATGATAATAACAATAATAGTATTATTTAACTACTATTAAATATTAGCTATAAATGAAGGGGAGAAATAGATTTTCTGTTTGGTCCCTCCCAGATCTAGATTATGATAATAATAATAATAACAATAATACTTATATTTAATTACTATTAAATATTAGCTGTAAACAAAGAGGAGGATCACATTTTCTTCCAATCTAGATTTATGATAATAATAACAATAACAGTAATGTTAGCTAACATTTATATGTCATTTTAAGGTTTGCAAAGTGCTTTATATTATATATAAATATGTATAAATATAAATAAATATAAATATTATATCTAAATATACATAAATAAATATAAATATAAATAACTATATACACATATGTAATATGTGTATATAACATGTTTTAATCTTCACAACAATGCTGTGATCCAGGGTATAATCCAAGGTCCCCTTTTCTTTTAAAATCCTGATGATGTAATAGAGCCCATCCTTCCTAGCTTTCTCAGTACTCAGAACTTGGTCAATCAGATCTCCTTCCTGAGCCAGGCTCAACACTTTCCCTTGGATTCTGGGGAAGCCCTAGGAAGTTTAGTATAAAGACAGAATTAAATCTAAAAGAGTTCTTAGTATCATCATGGAGTCTAAAATGTCATTTTCCATGTGAATACACAGAGGTCTGGCGAGAGGAAGGGGCCCGGTAAACAAGATTTGAATCTAGGAGTCAGAACCCATAGATGAGGCCAAAAAACACATATGTGTTAGGCTATGTCTTCCCAAGGAAGGGAAGTGGATGGCCCCCTACATCCTCCAAAGCAACTGGAATACTTAAAATGGTAATAAGAAACTGCAATTTGAAATTCTGGACAATAAAGAACATAAGATAATCTGCAATTCCTGGAAAATATGAAATTGGGTAAGAAGATGCAATTAAGCTCTCCCTTGGGGAATAACCAAAGAAATTTAATTGGGTCACCATGCCCTGCATAATTGAAGAAAATATAGACAAAACACTCTATAAATCATATAATTCCTGGTAACTATGCAGTAAAGAAACTGGATCAGCTACCAATGTGGTCAAGAACTTGGAAAATCTGTGGGCAGCTACTGTGGCTGTCATTCTGGGCAAACACACCTCTGCACGGTTAAGGGAATTGAAGGGATGCCAAGAATGGGCAGAGCCAGATGTTTAAAACAGGAAGGATTGAAAAATTCAATAAGAATGAATCCCAGAGCCCTGTTGGTGGCCTATCAAGATTGTCAGGGTATCAAGTCCCATTCATATAGTGTGTCCCAACTAATTTGTTCTGGAAAACATGAAAGTTGGGGGAAAGAGGAGAGTGGGAAGAAAGAAAGGAGAGAGGGGAATGGAAAGAGAGGGGGGAAGGGCGAGAAATGAGAGACGGAGAGGGAAGAAAGAAAGGAAGAACAACTAGGTTGAGTTTTTTTTTTTTTAAAGACAGAGGGAGAGAAGGGAAAGAGAAAGCGGAGAAGGAGAAGACTCCCACTGAGGGGACTATAAAATGGAATATTGTTCTGAAGTTAACTGGAGTTCTTTTGTCTTACTTAGAAAAGGACTCTATCCCATACTATGATTTCCAAGGGAGGAGGTCAGAAAGATCTTTCTAACCTGTGATTAAAGGCAGTATGGCCCAGTTGAAAACTGATTGATAGTTCTATTGCTAGACAGGACCTCAGAAGCGATCTAGTCTAAGTCTTTCATCATTTAGATGAGAAAACTGAGACCCAGGGAGGAGGTTACTTGCTCAAGGTCATCAGAAGAGGCAAGATTTGAAACAAGGTCTTCTGTCCTCTCTTCCCCAAGGACTGATCTTGGCTCAGCTGCCAAATCAGTTGGACCTGGGCTTAATTCACTTTCTCTTTCTGAGCCACTTTCTCTTTCTGAGCCACTTTCTCTTTCTGAGCCGCTTTCTCCTCTTGGAAAGCAGGAACTCACTGAGTCTTCT
Organism: Sarcophilus harrisii; assembly: GCF_902635505.1. Classification (NCBI taxonomy): domain Eukaryota; kingdom Metazoa; phylum Chordata; class Mammalia; order Dasyuromorphia; family Dasyuridae; genus Sarcophilus; species Sarcophilus harrisii. The sequence goes on along the minus strand of NC_045427.1, from coordinate 618,190,106 downwards.
AAGAACTATCCTTGAAAGCTGCTTGCCTAGGGGCTTGCTTGTTTGCAGAGACAAGGGACATCTCTTGCCTGGCTCGAGGGGGAAGCTTCCAAGTGAAGTGAAGAGAAGCAAATTAGAAGGTTTCGGAACTGGGGTCAACCAAAGGACCATTGGGAACCTTGGGAAACCCCATACCACCTTGGGAAAACCAGTACCACTAGACTCCTTTCTGTGGCCAAATTCATTTTCCCCACACATTCCCATGAGCATTCAGTGCATTCTACCTTCAGAGGCTCTGTTCCTGTTCTCCCACTGAGAATGTCCTTCAGCAGACAAAGTCTCCTTATCCTTTCAGCTTGAGGCCCTCCCTCTCCGAGAATACTTCCTTAACTGACCCACACCGATCTCGAACTTGCTTCATAAATATTTGTATATTTACACCTCTCAGAGTTGTTGTGAAAAATAAGAGAGAACAAATGGGGAGCATCTAGGTGGGGCAGTAGATAGAGCACCAGCCCTGAAGTCAGGAGGACCTGAGTTCACAGGCACTCCACAGACACTTAACACTTACTAGCTGTGTGACCCTGGATAAGTGACTTAACCCCAATTGCCTCAACAAGAAAGAGAGAGAGAGAGAGAGAGAGAGAGAGAGAGAGAGAGAGAGAGAGAGAGAACAAATGAGATAATATTTGTAAGGCAATTAGTAGAGCGCCTGGTATATAGAAATGTTTATTCCATAGAAATGTTTATTCTACTCCCCCATATATGAGAGGCAGTGTGAGTGCATGGAGAATAACACTGGATTCGGGGTCAGAAGAGCTGAGTTCAAGTACTGCCATTGTCACTCATTACCTCTGTGTGATCTTGGGCAGATCCCTTGGTCTTTCCAGGCCTCAACTGCTTCACCTGAAACGAAGGAATCATTTTAACACCCTTTCTAGGGAAGCTAAGTGGCAATGTGTAGAGTGCTAAGGATGGAGTCAAGAAGACTCATGTTCATAAATTCAAATCCAGCCTCAGACAGTAATTTAGCTATGTGATCCTGGGCATGTCACTTAATGCTCTTTGCCTCAGTTTCCTCTTCTGTAAAATGAGTCAGAGAAGGAAACAACAAATCACTCCAGCGTCTTTGCTGAGAAAATCCCAAATGCCATCACAGAGAATCGTACATGATAACAACAGCTCTAATCTATGATCCTATGAGCCCCTGACCCAATTATATACTGCATTCTTATTTCAGTTCCTAGTCATATTCTACATTGAAATTGGTATCATTTCACCTGGGAGTACCGTCTTCTCAAGCAGACATTCAGCATCCTAAGGGCAGAGGATGTTTCTGCTCCTCCTTCCATCTTACCCACTTATAAATATAATTTATAGAGCAATTTTTTTCTTGAAAGAGCAATGTCAAGAAGGAATATAGTGAAGTACAAAGAACACAAAAAATTTGGGTCAAGTCCTGAACAGTTGGGAATTTTATTTGGAGATGATTTATCCCCTTACTTTGCTCCCATCTTGTCTCCTCTGACACATTGCTCCAACAATCGTCCCTTTTCTCTGTTTAATTTTCAATCTCATTCTATCTTCTGGCTTCTCAGGTGTCTACAAATACATCTAAGTCTCCTGTACCTTTAAAAAATCATTCACTAGAGCCTGCCACCATTTCAAGCAACCATCTCGTCTCCCTTTCAAGCTAAACTCCAATTTTCATTGGCTCTACTTCCTCTCCCATCACTTACTTTTCAAATCCTTGTCTCTGAACCCATCATACAGCTGAGATAGCTCCTTTTCAAAGTTATCACTGACCATTTAATTTTCCCATCTTCAGGTCTTTTCTTTTCTTATTGAAGTTTTTTGTTTTCAAAACATGTGCAAGGATAATATTTCAACATTGAGCCTTGAAAAACCTTGCGTTCCAATTTTTCTCCCCCTTCCCCCACTCCCTCCCTTAGATGTAATCCAATATATATTAAATATATGCTAACATAAACAAGTTATGTTAAACATAAAAATATATGTTAAATCCAATATAAGCATACATATTTATACAGTTATCTTGCTGCATAAGAAAAATCAGATCAAAAAGGGAAAAATGAAAAAGAAAACAAAATGCAAGCAAACAAAAAGAGTGAAAATGCTATGTTGTGATCCACCCTCAGTTCCCACAGCCTTTCTCTGGGTATAGATGGCTCTCTTCATCACAAAACCATTGGAACTGGTCAGGCCTTTTCTTAATCCTCATTCTTCTTTATCTCTCTTCAATGGCTGACACTGCTAGCAGCTGCCTCCTCCTCCTCCTCCTCTTCCTCTTCTTTTTTTCTACTTCTGCAATAGTGCTTAAGTGACTTACCCAGGATCACATAACTAGTAAGTGTCAAGTGTCTGAATTTGAATTCAGGCCCTCCTGACTCCAAGTGGGAAGGGATAGGGAGCTCTGTCCATTTTCTGGCTTTTCAAGACTGTTCTCTCCTAGTTATCCTCCTACCAGTCTAACCACCCCTTATTAGCCCACACTTCATTATTCCCACACTTCTTCTAAATGCTCCATTTGGGGGCTTTTCTCTTTATACCTATTTCCCATTAGCTAATCTACTCTCTGCTGAAGATGCTCAGATCTATAGCTAGCCTTAAAGAACCAATTCCTGAGTCTATAAGGGGCCAATTCCCTGTTCCATACCCAGATACATGGTCTTGGCCAGGTTCAGTCCTGAGGAACTTGGCCACTAATGAGAGAGGCTAAGTTTCCATGTTCTCAAACTCACAGATATATTAAATCCCCCACCCCAGCAAATTGAAGAATATTTTACTCATGGATCTCATCTAGAATTTCCCCTCAAAAAAAGGGGGAAATAAAAAAGCTCTCAAAGCACTCAATCTAAAATGGGAATCATGCATGGTACAGGGAATTTTTGCCTACAAACAAAATAAATGCTACATGTTGCATTTACAAAGGATCCTGTATCTAAAACAAAATTAAAAGAGGATTCAGTAACAATTTCCAAGTTTTGTTACAATTTGTTGAGAAGTGGATACTTAAACTTCATTAGAACACAAAGAAGTTTACAGGATTTTACATTTCACCTCGGCTCAGCACTGTCTACTGGTAAAATGGCCAGTCCTAGGCAATCTTATTGATGGGTGTTTTCTCTGATGAAAAACTTTTCCTCATTCGTGTAGCTGTCAAAACTAGCTTCTGTTCTAATGTGCTCAGAATGTTCAAGTTTCTTGAAATCAGAAGTTTCCATCAGTCCTGGGAACTCCATGTTGAAATATTTGTTTGCCTAAAATTGGGGAAAAAAATAAACACAAGAGGTGGCTAAAATCCATTCAAGGTTGAGGTAGACCAGTATGGGGTGAGGAGGGGATGCAGGGAAGCCAGCCTTTCTCCCACTCAGCTCTCAGGAAACAAACTGAAACAGTCCTAATCCCCCTTCAAAGCCAGAGAGAGAATAGGAGGCTGATCACTTCCTTTTATAAATCCACTGCATCATTGATTTCTTTTGCCTTTGCAGCTAATAAGATATAAAGCTTAGCTTCTTAATAAACAACGCCGCTCATTGGCTCTGTTTATCTATTTTGTTTCTGAGGCAGTTAGGAGGCATGAAAAATAGTCATTTCACCAGGACTTAGGAGCATCTGAATTCAAACTCTTCCTAGAACATGTAATGGCCGTATGACCCAGAGCAGGTAACAAACTTTGACCCAGTTTCTTCAGCTACAAAATGGGGATTTTTAACATAGAGCTGATGTCAGAATCAAATGAGACAACATATTAAAGCATTTTATAAACCTTAAATGGCCAATTAAAGGTTAATTATTTTTGTTATTTTGAATATCGCATAATCTTTCATAACCATATTCTGGCCATTGCTTCCATTTCACTAGATTTCACTCATATCTATAACAGGGTCTTGCACATAACCACATCACCTAAGATGGAGGGACCTGCTTCTGAGAGAAGACAGTCTGTGTCTGGGCGCAGAACAGCCTCTTTGCACATTGGCTGCATGGCCAGAACAATCTGCATCTTTATTTTCAGTACAAGACAGTCTCCATTTGCCCTTCCCCCTTTTTTCTTTCTCTTTTTTTCCCTTTCCTCTTCTCCCTCCTCCCCTTATTCCCCTGCCCTTTCTTCCCCTCCCCCTTCTTCTTCCTCCCTCTTCTTCCCTTTCTCCTTTCTTTCCCCCCCTCCTCTCCTCTCCTCTCCCTTTTCTTCTCTTTTCCCCTTCCCTCCCCCTTCCCTCTCCTCTCCCTCCATCTTCCCTCCTTTTATCTTTCCCTTAACCCTCCCTTCTTCCCTTTCTCTCTTCCCCCCCCTCCTTCCCCTCTCCCTCTGTCTCTCTATGTGTCTCTGTTTCTCTGTCTTCGTCTGTCTCTCTGTGTCTCTGTCTGTGTGTGTGGGTGTCTCTTCTCTGTCTCTCTGTCTCTGCCTCTCTCCCTCCCTCTCTCTCTGACTGTCTCTCTCTCTCCTGTTTCTCCTTCTGTTCCCCTCTCTGTCTCTGCTCAGCCTCTCTCTCCCCCCCTTCTCTTTCCCCTTCTCTCTCTTTATCTCTCCCCCACCCAGTCTTCCCCCTCTATTCTCCTTTCTTTATCTTTCTGTCTCTCTCTCCCTCTCTCTCTCTCTGTCTCTGTGTGTATGTGTGTCTTGGTCTGTCTTTGTTTGTCTGTCTCTTTCCCTCTCTCTCCCATAGCCTTGTTTACCCATAACATGGGCATCATGAACCAACCTGGGGTGGGGATGGGAGAAGGGCTTCCTGTCCTGGTCTACTTTTAGGCCCTTTGGTTCTGAGATTCAGGCTCAGGATTTGGGGGTATTTTGTTTGTCCTTTTCAATTCTAGACCCAGATGGTGGAATCTCCGCCAGACCCAGACATGAACCATGGTGACCCTGAAGACAGGTTTCTAGGCCAGATGTTGTATCCAACCTGCAGGAAGCTTTGAGAAGGGCCCAGGAGGAGCTTGGAACTTGGTGGGATTGGGCTTTGGAGCTAAACTATGAAACTCTTCCTGTCTCCTGAGACTGAGGTAGTATGGGGGGGTCCTCCACGTGCTGGGATTAGGAGGGGATTGGGGTGTATGTGTTTGTGGTGAGATGGTGATTTTAAAATAAATATTCTTTTGTAAAAACTCATATGACTATTAAGTGGTAAAGTGGAATTGGGGCATAGAGAATCCCTAGAAGGGAGGAATATCATCTGGGGACTTGATACAACACAGAGATTCTTGATATCCTTGCATCCTTAAGCATACTGCAGAACTCTGGGGGAGAGAGGATATATGATGTATCTGACTATGGGGCAATGCAGGCCAGGAGCAGTCACTGTTATACGTCCATGAGACCAAAACTGTCTCCTTGCATTAGATCTCTACTTAATTTAACTTATTAATTTTTGCTCATCTGTCCACTTATAAAACACCAAAAGTGGATCATGACCATCAAGCTTGATCTATAGCACATTCTCTATCAGGGATTCTTAACGAAGGCTCTCTGAAGTTGTTTTAAAATAAATGAAATTTTAATTATAAACTTAATGAAATTAAATTCAATTAAAATTAATTTAAAATTTTAAAATTAGATTTAAATTTAATTTCAATATAATCAGTTCCTTTGTAATTCCATAGATTTATTTATTTTCATTTAAAAACATTCTGAGAAGGAGTCTTCACTAGATTGCCAAAGGCTTAAGATACCATACTCTAGGGGCAGCTAGGTGTATAGAGCACCAGCCCTGAAATCAGGAGGACCTGCGTTCAAATTTGACTTCAGACACTTAACACTTCCTAGCTGTGTGACCCTGGGCAAATCACTTAACCCCAACTTGCCCAGCCAAAAAGAAAGAAAAGAAAGAAAGGAAAGATCCCTAGTTCCAAGGTCCCAGATTGACAGAATCTTAGGACCAAAGGGCCTAAAAGTAGACTGGGGCCAGGAAGCCCTTCTCCCATCCCAGGCTGGTTCATGATGCCCATGTTATAGGTAAACAAGGCTATGGGGGAGGGAAGGAGAGAGGGAAGGAGGGAGAGAGGGAGAAGGAGAGGAAGAGGGAGAGGGAGAGGGGGAGAGAGACAGAGACAGAGACAGAGAGAGAGACAGAGACAGAGACAAAGACAAAGTTTGTTCTAGGTTGGTAATGACCTTGGGATTCCTGGATAGGGAGTCACTTATCCCTACAACATATTTCTTCTTTTGTCCTTTAAAGGCTGAAATCCCTCCTGATCTACCTCCCTCTCCTCTTAATGGGTTCCCACAGTCATCCCTTGGGGAATAAGAAGCTGAGAAGATTCCAGAAAAGCCTTAACTCTAAACCTTCAAGGGTCCATCTTTCCTTCCCTCTCCGAGTCTCCCAGTATGGTTAGGTATTTCTCTTCAGTTCTGCACATTCCTTTTGTTGTTGTTCTTTCCCTTTTGAAGCATTCCCTTGTGTTTATTTTTCAGAATCTGTTATCTTTCTTCCAGGCTCTGCTCCAAAGTTAACTCCCCCGATTGTTCCCAACGAAAAGTATTTTCTTCCTTTTCAAATATTTCTAGAACTTAATCTGGATTCCTCTGTTCCCATCATGATCCACTACTGTGGATTCTACTTTTTCTGTGGCTATATCCTATCCTTCCACCCCACCATTCCAAAGAATATAAACTTCTCAATGACAGGGATTGTGCCTTTTATTTTTATGGGCATGAGCCCTTTGGGCATTTTTTTGCCAAGTTAAATAAAACTTGCTTAGTCTGTGCTCAATCACTTGTGGGCAAGAGCATTTTCAGGGAAGCTACATTAGGAGCCCTTTTGTGAGGAACAAAAAGAGATGTAGACTAACATTCCCAGTAATTCCCCTGGTAGGAACATAAACCAGATGAACATTTTGGGAGATGTGAGCCATATACTGATGTTTCCAGTTTGGTAAAAACCAGAGAGATTTTGTGAAAGGCAAAATTGTACCCTGTTCCTCGGGTCAAGAAGCATTTTCTGTGCCGGGATCAAACATGCTCACAAAGACCTAAACTAGGGCACACACATGGTCCCTCACACATAATACACTGAATGCACAGGTAGTTTCTCTCACTGTGTCTGTCTCTGTCTGATGAGAATGTCTGTGCTCTTAGTGGTCCCACACAAGAAGAGACCCTGTAGAGAAGGCAAAGAGGGCTCTGGAAAAGTGTGGAGAAGAGGAAAAGTAGCTAACCACATCCTGGAAACATTCCCCAGAAAGGAGACCAGGATAGGTCAGGGAACAGCAAGGGGAGAGAGTGAAAACAAATAAGAGGAGAAATGAGGGAGGGAGAGAGAAGGAGGGTACAGCCAGGGCTGGGAGGCTGAGAAGTACAAGGCACTTGCTGGATTATAGAGATTATGGAGAAAGGGATTATAGAGAGGAAGATCTTCAGGACCCTGCGACTTTTTCTAAAATGATGAAATAGAATTAGGAATCATAGATCCAGAGCAAAGTTACCTCAGAGACCTCCTGGTCTCTTCATCTTACATATGATAAAGCGGAGACCCAGAGTGATTAAGGGACTTGCGCTAGGTCACCAAGGTAATAAGTAGTAATAACTAATGGAAACAATGACAGTCGCTGACCTTTAGGGATGATGTTAAGGTTTTTGGAGCACTTTGCACATATTTTTACACTTATAACAACCCTGTGCTATGGTCAATATTAACCCCATTTTACAGATGAGGACATTGAGACTTGGAGCTGACAAGTGATTTGTGAATGAAAATTAGACTTGCTTGTTCTTTCACTCCCTGCTAGAACTGTAGGAGACACTGTGCAAAATTAATGACCAGGTGTGAGGTTTAGTTTTCAGGCCCAGAATAGGATGGGGATACCTAATTGGAACTAATTTTCCCAGTCATGTAGACCATCAGTTACCTTTGGAACAGCAGTCCAACTGTGAATTTCTGAAAGCAACTTGTGAATGATATTGTTCTCCTTTGTCCTTTTCTCCAATGTCTGTCGAGTACCAGAAAGTCATCCAACAGATGTCTGGACAGAAAGGGTGACAATCTTTGGCCATAGCAGGTCATGAAGACTGGATCAGTGGCAGGAAATCATGAATGTTGCTCCATGACAAATTGGGAGAAAACACTTCCTGGCTTACTGCCATAAACATTCCATTATCCTTCCATCCCAAGCTTAAAATACATAGTATTGAGACTTGTTTAAAATGTTTCTGCTGGGTTTCTGCCCTTTTTGTAGTGGGTAGAAACTGGAAACTGAATGGATGTCCATCAGTTGGAGAATGGCTGAATAAATTGTGGTATATGAATATTATGGAATATTACTGTTCTGTAAGAAATGACCAACAGGATGATTTCAGAAAGGCCTGGAGAGACTTACACGAACTGATGCTGAGTGAAATGAGCAGGACCAGGAGATCATTATATACTTCAACAACAATACTAGATGATGACCAGTTCTGATGGACCAGGCCATCCTCAGCAACAAGATCAACCAAATCATTTCCAATGGAGCAGTAATGAACTGAACCAGCTATGCCCAGAGAAAGAACTCTGGGAGATGACTAAGAACCATTACATTGAATTCCCAATCCCTATATTTATGCCTACCTGCATTTTTGATTTCCTTCACAAGCTAATTGTACAATATTTCAGAGTCTGATTCTTTTTGTACAGCAAAATAACGCTTTGGTCATGTATACTTATTGTGTATCTAATTTATATTTTAATGTATTTAACATCTACTGGTCATCCTGCCATCTGGGGGAAGGGGTGGGGGGTAAGAGGTGAAAAATTGGAACAAGAGGTTTGACAATTGTTAATGTTGTAAAGTTACCCATGCATATAACCTGTAAATAAAAGGCTATTAAAATAAAATAAAATAAAATGTTTCTGCTGGGTTTCACCTTCCTCATCTCATCCCATTACTTTGGTTTGTCTGTGTATATGTCTACTTTCAATAGCTCGTCATTGTTTCTGGATAATAAAAACGTGAAATAAAAGCAAGACAATGAAAAATATTAAGTATATAGTAAGAAAAGAATTTAAAATCCCCTCTCCACGAGGAAGCTTTCCCTAATTGAGAGAAATAAAAGCAGCAAATTCTCCATAAACCCATGGACACCTCCACTTCAAACTATCTCCACTGGCTCATTTGCCTGTTAGGAATTTTTCTTTAAAAAAAAAAAAAAGCATACTTACAAGCCATTCTCCAATTGATAAATGGTCAAAGGATACAAACAGACAAATTTCAGATGAAGAAATTAAAACCATGTCTAGTCATATGAAAAGGTGATCTAAATCACTATTGATCAGAGAAATGCAAATTAAGACAACTCTGAGGTAGCACTACACACCTCTCAGATTGGCTAAGATGACAGGAAAAGATAGTGATGAATGTTGGAGGGGATGTGGGAAAACTGGGACACTGATATATTTTTGGTAGAGTTGGGGACTGATCCAACCATTCTGGAGAGCAATTTAAAATTGTGCCCAAAGGGCTATATCAAACTGTGCATACCCTTTGATCCAGCCGTGTTTCTCTTGGATCCCAAAGAAATCATAGAAAAGGGAAAGGGACCTGTATGTGCAAGAATGTTTGTGGCAGCCCTGTTTGTAGTGGCCAGAAACTGGAAACTGAGCGGCTGTCCATCAGCTGGAGAATGGCTGAATAAGTTATGGTGTATGAATGTTATGGAATATTATTGTTCTATAAGAAACGACCAGCAGGATGATTTCAGGAGGGTCTGGAGAATCTTAAATGAACTGATGCTAAGGGAAGTGAGTGAACTAAAAGCAGCAACAAGATTCCAATGGATGTGGCCCTTTTCAACAATGAGATGATTCAGGCCAATTCCCATAGACTTGTAATGGAAAAAGAGCCATCTTCAATGTGGAGCACAACATAGCATTTTCATCTTGTTTGTTGTTTGCTTGCTTTTTTCTCATTTTTTTCCTTTTTAATCTGATTTTTCTTGTGCAGCATAACAATATGTATAGAAGAATTGCACATGTTTAACCTATATTGGATTACTTGCTAAGGGAGAGAGTTGAGAGAAGGGAAGGAAAAATTTGGAACGCAAGGTTTTGCATAGGTAAATGTTGAAAAAAAATTTTTTGCATATATTTTGAAAATAAAAGGCTATTTTTAAAAATTGGCCAATAGTGACAACTGTGGTATAAGGGATGGTTTAACTTTCAACATTTTGTAAAACAAATAAAAGTAAACTTTAAAAAAAATATTATACTGATGTTTTTTTTTTTGTTTATTTATATCCCTGTCGTATTTTCCCTCGACTCCCCACCCCTACTCCCAGATGTAGCAAATTTTTTAAAATGATTTTTTTTTGTTAAAACTTAGGACTTTTCTGGTATATAGGGAACCCCTGATAAAGAATTTCTCTTCCTATGTGGGTCAGCACTTCCACTGCAATTTACATTCTTAGAGAGGGTACTGAGAGATTAAGTGATTGTAGGGCCCCTATGTGACAGAACTCAGATCCAGATGGGCCTACGGCAAAGTCCTACATTCATGTACCACAGTTTGTTCAGCTATCCTCCGATCAGTGGGAATCCTCTTTGTTTCCAGTTCTTTGACAGTGCAAAAAGGGCTACTATAAATATTCTTGTAGACTTTCAGCCAAGATGGCAGGGCATGAATGAAGGCAGACAGCCCAGCTTCCACTTCCCTATTCCAGCAAAATCCTGAAATTTTCACCAGACTAAATAAAGATCAAGAGATCCAATGAGAAATGACAGTAAGTGACTACTTCCCCCCTCAGAACTAAATAAAAAGTAAAATAAAGGATCAGAGGAAATTAGAAAGAAGACCATCATCAGTAAAGCAAGCACGAGTTCAGACAAACAAATCCACAGTCTCCCTGCTTGTCAGCAATGAGCCAGACAGGTGTAGCTCATAAATCTCTGAATCTGGAGGCAGCAGAGGAGAAACAGGTCTCTCCCCCCTTTCAGTCCTACCCCGTTCCCCACTCCCTACCCTCCATTCAAACCCCAAACAAAAAAAAAGGTGGTAGGAATTGCACAGAGGAAACCTACAGTGTTCTCATCAGGATTGCCTAGAAGTTCTGGGGTCTTGAATTACCATTGAGACTCTGAAGACAGGCTCTCAACCTCAGAAAATTCATGGGGATTTAACATTAGGAGATAAAGGTGGATGTTGAAACCCAGGTGACCCATAGTGATACCAAGAAATACTGACTACCCAAAATCCCAGCAGGTGATAGAGTTAAATTCCAGCATAAGGTCCCCAAATCAGGAACTAAAGCTGGAGAAAGGAATAAAACCGAAGACAATATGGACTAGCATCAAGAATTATCGTAGATCTAGAGACACTCAAAAATCAAGGCTAGAAAGAGAAAAAAACTCCATAACAACTGCAGGCTGAGACTCAAAGGAGAAAATGAGTTTTCTACAAGGGCTGTATAATTACCTAGAAAAATGTACCAAGAGATTTTTTTAAGTTCTGGAAAGAATTGGAAAGAGAATAATATATAATTTTGAAGAGAAAATGGTAAACAGTACCCAAAACACAAACTCAATGAAAATGAATAACAAACAGAAATCAATGATTTTTGAGACAACAAAATTATAACAGTTTAAAAATTGAAAATAAAATTTAAGAGCTGATTTTTAAAAATTAACTTGGAAAATGGATCAATGAGAAAGAAATGAAGATTTTGGACTCCTTGAAAACCATGACAAAAATATTTTAAATGCATATTTCAGTATTATAAATAAAAACTTATTAGATTTATTAGAATCATAAACAAAATAAAGACAGAATGATTCAACCACCTCCTGAAAGGAACACAAAAAAGTCAAAGAAATGTCATAACCAAAATCCAAAGCTCCCACATGAAAGATAAAATATTATAATCATCCAGGAAGAACCAATTCAAGTACCAAGGACCTACAGTTCAGGTCACACAAAGATGTGGCAGCTTCTGCAATTAAAAAAAACAAACAAACTTGGAATACAGTATTCCCAAAGACAAAAAAGATAGGTATACAAATGAGAATCATTCACCCTGCAAAACTGCGTATAATCTTATAGCAGAAAAAAAAAAACAAACACAGAGTTTTAATAGTAAATAGTACTTCCAAGCATTTCTGATGAAAAGACTAAAGTTGAGTAGGGCCTTTGAAATAACAAGTGGAGTCCAGAGAAATCAATAAAGAGGGGAGGAGAGAGGAGAAGGAAAGAGGAGAAGGAAGGAAAGGGGAGGGAAGAAAAGGGGAGAGGAAGATTTAGCAAAAGTTGTGCTCCAAAAAGACCATTGAAACTTTTTTTTCAAATACACATAAGAAAATAAAAAGCCTTTCACAGGCTAACTTCAGCCTTCTTCCCAGATGATTACATATTATGTGCTTTGTGTCCCAGCCAAACTGCTCTATTTGCTGTTCTCTGTACATGACATCTCAGCTCTCACCTCTCATCCTACACACCTAGAACATTCTTCTTCATCACTTTTCCCTCCCTTCGTGGCTCAGCCCCAGTGTCAACCTCCAGGGCCTTTCCGATTCAGTTGTTCATTTCTGCAACTCTTTGGGGTTTATAATATATGTTTTCTTATTCTCCCCAGGTCAACCTAAATTCTTGGGAATAAGAATTGTTTCACTGCTGTCTTCATGTTCCTAAAACCTAGCTCGGTTTCTGGCACATAATAAGTATTTCAAAAAATGCTTGTTGATTGATTGATCCATCAAGGTCAGGGCTCTGCAGGACTAAAAACTCCCTGAAGGAAACTGAAGCCCATTGTTGGTGGAGTTGTGAACGAATCCAACCATTTTGGAGAGTAGTTTGGAACTATGCTCAAAAAGTTATCAAACTGTGCATACCCTTTGATCCAGCAGTGTACTACTGGGATTATATCCCAAAGAGATTATAAAGAAGGAAAGGGACCTGTATGTGCACGAATGTTTGTGGCAGCCCTTTGTAGTGGCTAGAAACTGAAACTGAATGGATGTCCATCAGTTGGAGAATGGCTGAATAAATTGTGGTATATGAAAATTATGGAATATTACTGTTCTGTAAGAAATGACCAACAGGATGATTTCAGAAAGGCCTGAGACTTACACGAACTGATGCTGAGTGAAATGAGCAGGACCAGGAGATCATTATATACTTCAACAACAATACTAGATGATGACCAGTTCTGATGGATCAGGCCATCCCTCAGCAACGAGATCAACCAAATCATTTCTAATGGAGCAGTAATGAACTGAACTAGCTATGCCAGAAAAAGAACTCTGGGAGATGACTAAAACCATTACATTGAATTCCTAATCCCTATATTTATGCACACCTGCATTTTTGATTTCCTTCACAAGCTAATTGTACAATAATTCAGAGTCTGATTCTTTTGTACAGCAAAATAATGTTTTGGTCATGTATACTTATTGTGTATCTAAGTTATATTTTAATATATTTAACATCTACTGGTCATCCTGCCATCTAGGGAGGGGTGGGGGGTAAGAGGTGAAAAATTGGAACAAGAGGTTTGGCAATTGTTAATGCTGTAAAGTTACCCATGTATATATCCTGTAAATAAAAGGCTATTAAAAAAAAAAAAAAGAAATGACCAACAGGATAATTTCAGAAAGGCCTGGAGAGACTTACATGAACTGATGCTGAGTGAAATGAGCAGGACCAGGAGATCATTATATACTTCAACAACAATACTATATGATGACCAGTTCTGATGGATCAGGCCCTTCTCAGCAACGAGATCAACCAAATCATTTCTAATGGAGCAGTAATGAACTAATGAACTGAACTAGCTATACCCAGAAAAAGAACTCTGGGAGATGACTAAAAACCATTACATTGAATTCCCAATCCCTATATTTATGCACACCTGCATTTTTGATTTCCTTCACAACCTAATTGTACAATATTTCAGAGTCTGATTCTTTTTGTACAGCAAAATAACGTTTTGGTCAGGTATACTTATTGTGTATCTAATTTATATTTTAATATATTTAACATCTACTGGTCATCCTGCCATCTAGGGAGGGGTGGGGGGTAAGAGGTGAAAAATTGGAACAAGAGGTTTGGCAATTGTTAATGCTGTAAAGTTACCCATGTATATATCCTGTAAATAAAAGGCTATTAAAAAAATAAATTAAAAAAAAAAAAAAAAAAGGAAACTGAAGCCACCATGATTCTAGGCACCTTTTCAATTTCACCTGAAGGAAATGTGGTATAGTGATAGACTAGCTGCTTGTGGAGTTGAAAAAGGTCTGGGTTCGAATGCCACCTGTAATGCTTCCTGGCTAGGTTATTTACTGACTCTGAGAGTCCTTTAGGGCTTCCCTGATGGGAAGAAAGCTGATGGAGGCCTAGAGACGAGCTGTGGAGGCCTGTAGGAGACTGATTTTTTTAGTTGAAAATATCACCCCTATGAGATCAGAGATGATCTTGAGTTGGGGAAACTAAGTCAGAATCCAAAAAGTTCTGTAGATGGGGGGCTGGAGAAGTATAAGGAAAGACTGGGGGCAGGAGAGAAGTATGAAAAGTGTGATATAATGTTTCTAACCTCTGTCCTAGGCCCTTTGCAGATCTCCCACTACAGGGGTCTCCTGTCCTGGGACCTCAGAAGCCCTTTATCATGAATCCAGAGAAGGAATGCATAGACGAACAGACTGAAGGACAAAGGAAAGGGGTCATCCAATGAGTGGGTTGTAGAGAGAAGGTGATAATGATGGTTTCCTGCTTCCCATCCCTGGTACTTTGCATCCCTCCATGATTTCTTTCAAAGAGAAAAGTGGCTCAGAACCTCAGGCCTCTGGGTGGGAGTGAAAGGGTGCTGAGGGTGTTCCTGAGGGTGTTCCTGAGGGAATGGGGGAACTTGAGGAAGGCAATTTGGGGGAAGGATAAGGGGAGGGGGAGAGCTTCTGAGGAGGAGGACTTCCCAGCGCCCCCCATGCTACATTGGGCACCTTGGGTATGGAGGGCAACGTTTCCCACTGCTGCTTTTCAGGATCCCATGGAATCCAGCCGGTCTCCAGGCGGGAAATCTGGGGTGATCAGGGCTCTCAGAGGCTGGACTCCACCCGGAGCCTGGCCTGGGGTGAGAGTCCTTCCTGGCAGGGGGAGGCCCCTGCGGCCGGATCCCAGTCTCCCAAACTGGAGAAAGACATGCATTCATAACAGGCAGGCCTCACAGGCAGCCTGGCAGGGGCTTTAACCAAGGAAGGAGGATTTAAAAAAACCAGGCCCAGGAGTTTGGCTCCTGAGCCCCAGCGGGGCCTGGTGGGTGTTTCATAAAGGTTCTGCCTCATCAGCCATTCACTGAAGGAAAAAAAAAAATTTAAAAAAAGAAGGAAAAAATAACCAGCCCGTGCATTCCTTCCTCTGCAGACCACGGAAAAAATAACCCCCCTTCTTAACCTCCAGAGTGGATTTGACAAACCCCCAGATCCTGCTTTGGGAGCTGGACTCAAAGTCCGCCTCCTTCACCCCCACCCCCCCTTTTCGAGGTCCTTCCGGCCAGCACTGTGTCTTTAAGAAACTCCTAAGTTTATGGAAATCCGCCCCCCACCCCACCCCCCAAAAAGTGAGAGAGAGAGAGCACAGCCCAAAAACTTTGGCATCCCTGCCTCCTCCAGTTTCTGGTGTCACTTATGAGCCGCAGGTCCCCGCCGCTGCGCAGGCGATGTTTGGGTGGCTGCGGGACGGCAGCGCCAGGGCGTCCTGAGCCCGCACCCAGTGCCTCCCAGCCTGGGTTCGGCGGCAGTGGCTGCGGTAGGCACCTCAGAGATGGGGGGGGGCGGGCGGGCTTGGGGGGACTTGAGGGGGGGAGGGAGCAGTGAGCCCGCCCAGCCCCTGGCTCCTTCCTCCTGGAGGCGAAACCGCCCCCTAGGTCGGGGCCTCCCTCCGCCGGCCACAGCTGGCCCCGGGGAGCCCGAGCGCTCCAGGCTCTGGCGCAGTTCCCTCCTGACTGTGTGGGTCTGTTTCTGTCGTTTCTGATTCCCTTCAGAGGGTCGGGAAGCAGCAGGCTGTCGGGACCTCCGACCCACTTTAGCCAGCCCGTCCTAATCCTTGTTCCCAAAGCCTTGTTGCCAAAGACAAAGGAGTGGAGAGAGGGAGGAAAAAAAGAGGTAAGGGCTTTTATTTTATTGTTGTTATTTTAAAGACGTTGTGGGCTGGGCTGGAGAACCTTGGCAGGAACGACTTGAACTTGACAGAGGCCCCAGGGAGCCTCGATTGGGCTGACTCCCCCCCTCCTCCCCTCCCCCAGGCAGGGACAGATGCCCGATGGTTGATTTCGAGAAACTTTCTCAAACTCCCGAGAAACTTCCCAGGAAGCCGTGGCTGGAGGCCAGGCAGGGGCCGTTTGGGGCCAGGGGCCCCTCGGATGCCCGCTGACGCCCGCTCCAGGGAACCCGGGGAAATCCCCGACTTCCACCTTCCACCGCGGGCGCGGCGGAGGCAGGGCAGGGAGCAGAGGAGATGGAGCCGGGCTCGTGCAGCCGGCCGCCTCCCTCGGAACGGGAAAGACAGGGAGACCCCCGAGGCGCCCCGAACCCCCAAAGCGGAGGAGGCGGGGAGGGGGGCGAGGCGGGGAGGGAGCGGAGGAGGGGGCGTTCGGGCGAATTCATTTAGCCGGGGTCCCTGGGCGCCCAGGGCTAACTGGAGAAGTTTGAAAGCAGCAGGCGACTGGGTGTGTTTCAGGAGTGGGGGTGGGGGACTCCGCAGCATAACAGGGGCCTTCAATAAGCGAATATAAATACATACCTAGCAGTGGGGCCCTCGGAGGGAGACGGCTGAGTCTGGGACGGCAGCAGGGAGGGAAAAGCATTGGGGGCGTGGGAGGGGCCGATTTCTGGGTCTGCTGCAGACGCCGACCTGGAAGAGACTCCGGAGACCGTCTAACCCGAGGATCTTGCACAGGAGGAAACTGAGACTTGGAGAGCGGAGGTAACCTGGTCAGGTTCCCAGCGCCGGCTCACCGGGACTAGGTCCCAGGCGCCCTGACTGCCCGGGACGCGCTCTTCCCACTGCCCAGTGCCGCCTGTTTGTCCGAATGGAAAACGAATCCACGGGGGTTTTTTTTGAGGGGGGAATGGGGTGGTGTGGGTAGAACGTTATTTCGCTATTAGTTAATATCAGAGACCCTAAGAGTCGGGGGTGGAAGGGGATTTGGGGTCAGAATTTCTGTGGTCTGTGACCCACTGGAGATCTCCGGGATGGGGACGGGTGGGCCCGCGGGGGAGCAGCCACCGGGTATGAGTGCAAAGGCGGCAGCAGTTTGGGGCTCAGAAACTAGCAGCAGAGTGAGGGCACGTCCGAAGCCCCTCGGCAAACTCATTTTAAAAAATCTGATCTGAGATTACCTCGTCATACAATGTCAGAGGGAGAAGTGACTTGAGAAAGAAACTGTTAAAAGACGAGAAACCGAGTCTTGCTTCGGGCCATGCAGGGAATTGGTGTGGACCGAACCTGGACCAGAATTCAGGCCTCCTGCTTCTCTGTTTAGCTCTCTTATGAGAAAACCATAAGTTGAAGGAACTCTCAAGTGCCCAAATAAGGGCTGGAGGAGGGACTTGGACCAAGGTCTTCTGGCTCTGTCTAGTTTCCTTTCAGTCACATCGTGCTGTATCTCCTGCCTCACAAGGCGCGGATCCCTGGGACGGGAGCAGGAGGGATACCAGGCTTTTAAAATGAGATTGTAGGGAAGGAGTTTGCCTTTCTTTACATCCCCAGAACATAGCTTGGTGCCTTGCACCTAGTAAGTACTTAATAAATATTTACTAACTGACTTAGATTAGGCATTTAACCAACCTCAAGGCCAAGTATGGAGTAACGGACTTTCATGACACCTTGGCTCCCCATAGAAATAAGAAAGTATTATCTCTGTAGACTCAGCTAGATAGGAGGGGGTGTTCTGGGAGCAGCATTCAGTATTCCAGGACCCTATGGAATAAGTAGGGTAAGTGGGATCCCAAAGAGGGAATGTGGAACTTGGAGCTGCCCCCATGTCTTCCCAAGGAAACAGCTCAGACTCAAAGGGAATCTGCCCTCATCTTCCATGGCCGTATATGTGAGGCTGCTAATGTCTAATCTAGGGTCGCTGGAAGCTTATTACTAAAAGGATTCAGCTGTCATGGAAAGGTCACCACACATCTAAGCCAGCAGTTATTTAGGATCAGACTTGCAGGCTGGAGCTAAGAGATGGATTATCCATGGGTCCTTCCGTTCATTCTCCTGCAGTAGGGTAGGAATACAAATCAATCCATCCAAGCCAAGTTCTGTTCTTAAAAATCCCCCAAATCATCATCTCTATGGAGAACCCCAAGAAGAAGTCACAGAACTCCTTCTATAGTCTAATGTCGATCCTTCCTGATCAAAGATACGCCATGAGTATCTGTAGTTCTTCAAAGAAATCCCTTGCCTTAGGGAGCTTTTATTTTCCTGGGTGGAATGAAATCTAAATCTAGGTAGATAAGAATCATACAAAGTAACTAAGAGTGCTGGCAACTTGTACAACTTAATTCCCTTTGGGGGCCTCAGTTTCCTCATTTGTAAAATGAGATTGACCTCACTTGTAGATGTCAGTGACCTCTACAATTTCTTCCACTTCTGAATCTTTTATTCTATGTGGAGGAAGGAAAGGAGGGAAATCCAAGAAGATTTTTGGAAAGGGCACAGATGATAGGATAGTTTATTCAAATGCATGGAGGCAGAAGATGTTATTCCAAAAAGTCCAGGATTCAGAAAGGACAGTAGTATTAAATAAGGCTGGGGAGGTAGGTGGGAACTGTTGCAGAAGGCTATAATTACTAGGCTCGGAAATTATCCAGCACACAAGAGGGAACGATGAAGGCTTGCAGGCGGGAGAATGACATCATCAGACCTATGCCTTTGGAGAATACTTTTGGCAGTTGTGCATAAATGTAGGTCTTGGGAATCCTTTTCTGATGGGATTATGGGGAAAGTATCAAGTCCCTAAGATCCCAAGTGCTTCTCTTTGGGAACCAGCCTAAGGCTGAGTCTGGAGAAGTCAAAGAAAGATGTCCTGTCATCTGTGGAGAGGGTTCAAGTGCCTTACGTCCCAGCCTAGTTCTGGTTTGGACTGTCCTGCCTGTACCTAAGGTCTTCAGCTCAGCAGGTATATCCTATCACTATCCATGTTGCTCTGAATCATCCCTTCTATGTCTCTGTTTCAGATCTCCCTCCTTCCTTTGAAACGGATTCTTTGGGACACGTCCAAGTCTCTCACACAGTGACTTTGATTTAAGGAGGTATACAGGCCCTGTTCCCATTCTGTTCTGATTAATTCAATCAGGAAGTATTCTCACCAAATAGAGATGATTATTATAACGGGGAAGGGGTAATCACTGGAGCAGAACCCTCACACTAAGAAATTGCATTAGGATGGGCCTGACAAATAGGTTGTGTGTTTGTTATAGTCTCCCACTTTGTGGATGAGGAAGCTGAGGCTTAGAGAGATGCAGTGAGTGACATCCCTTCACGATTTATACTAAGTCATGTCTCCTGACCTCAGGACCTGGGTTCCTTCCAATTCCCCAGATTTCTTGTGTCAAAAATGTGACATTTTCCCCTCTGTAAGTAATTTAGCTGTCCCCGTTGGGACTGAGGACCCTCTGCGAGTGTAGCAGAATGCGCTGGGAGACATGGCTGTAGCCCTGACCCCGGGGCTGCTTTTCTAACCACCTCCTCCTCCATCCCCAGGGAAGAGATGAAGGGACTCCACCTGCTGTGGCTGGCCGGCTTCCTGGGCTCAGTCTCGGGCTGCCCTGAGGTCTGTGACTGTGGGGAGAAGTACGGCTTCCAGATCT
The DNA here is from genome assembly GCF_902635505.1 of Sarcophilus harrisii. NCBI lineage: Eukaryota > Metazoa > Chordata > Mammalia > Dasyuromorphia > Dasyuridae > Sarcophilus > Sarcophilus harrisii. The sequence continues at coordinate 618,170,349 of NC_045427.1, read as the reverse complement.
CCGACTGTGCCTACCGCGACCTGCAGACGGTGCCCTCGGGCTTCCCGGCCAACGTGACCACGCTCAGCCTTTCGGCCAACCGCCTGGGGGACCTGGAGGCGGGGGCCTTCGACGAGGTGCCGCTGCTGCAGTCTCTGTGGCTGGCCCACAATGAGATCCGGGTCGTGGCCCCCGGCAGCCTGGCCCCCCTGGTCTACCTCAAGAGCCTGGACCTGAGTCACAACCTCATCTCCAACTTCTCCTGGAACGACCTGCACAACCTCAGTGCCCTGCAGCTGCTCAAGATGGACAGCAACGAGCTGGCCGTGATACCCCGGGACGCCTTCAAGAACCTCGGGGACCTGCGGTCCCTGCAGCTCAACCACAACCGGTTCCTGACTCTGGTGGACGGCACTTTCGAGGGACTCACTTCCCTGTCCCACTTGCAGATCAACGACAACCCCTTCAACTGCACCTGCGGCTTGCTGTGGCTCAAGGTGTGGGCCGTGGCCACGGCGGTCTCCATCCCCGAGCAGGACAACATCGCCTGCTCCTCGCCCCCTTTCCTCAAGGGCATCCCCCTGGGCCGGCTGCCCCCCCTGCACTGCGCCCCGCCCACGGTGCAGCTCACCTACCAGCCCAACCAGGACGGGGCCGAGCTCCGGGACGGCTTCGTCCTGGCCCTGCACTGCGACACCGACGGGCAGCCCCCGCCCGAGGTCCAGTGGCGGATCCAGACGCCCGGAGGCAAGGTGGAGATCACCAGCCCCAACGTGGGTCCTGACGGACGCGTCCCGGGAGTGCCCGGGTCCCCCCAGCCCCGGTTCCAGGCGTTCGCCAACGGAAGCCTGCTCATCCCGGGCTTTGGGAAACAGGAGGAAGGGACCTATAGCTGCCGGGCCACCAACGAGCTGGGGAGCGCGGAGGGCTCGGTGAATGTGGCTCTGGCGTCTCCGGGGGAAGCCAGCGAGGACGCCCTGGGCCGCAAGTTCCACGGCAAGGCCGTGGAGGGCAAGGGCTGCTACACCGTGGACAACGAGGTGCAGCCGTCAGGCCCCGAAGACAACGTGGTCATCATTTACCTGTCCAGCACAAACCCCAAGAAAAGCGGGGCAAGTTCCCTCGGGCAGCTGGGCTCCTGGCTTCTCTTCCTGGCCCTTTTCCACCTGGCCTTCTAACTCCTCCCCTTTCCTTCTTTCTTCTCTGTGCCCTTCAGTATCCTGCTCCTCTCAATACCTCCATCTAGGTAGAGGATCTGCCGAGCTCTCCCTCATCCAAATCCATCCCTGTCACTGGGACCCTTTCCAAGGGCACCCTCCAGCCTTTTTAGTCTTGCTAGGGACTGGAGGGGAACAACTGGCGTGGCTTCCAGAAGGTGAAATAAGCTCTTCCTCCCAGTGTTCTGGTGTCTACTTTCTGCCCCAAATGCTCCACAATAGGCCCGTTAAACCAGTCTTATTCACTCATGGCTGAGACATCCTGAAAAGCCATTGGGGCAACTAGAGACAGAATGGGGCAAGCCTTGATATGTGCCTTCAGTTCAACTGGGAAAAACCCCCTACAACAAACCCAAATTGGGCGCCTTTGTGATCTCTCAGCCCCCGCTTTTAATCACCTCCTCCTCATCCCTTTTAAGTTAGCCCCCAAGCTTCCTCTGAGCAGCTGGGGCCAGCTCTTAGGGACCAATTCATTCCAAGGTGCTATTAATAACAGCTTCAGTGTTTCCCCTCCTCAAGTGGATTCATGTTCCAACTTGGACAGTATCTGGGGTGGAAGGAAGGAGCTTTAATAGGCAATGGAGGGAATAGTTAGGAGAAGTGGGTTCTTCCTAGCTCTTCTCACTTCATTTCAGTGGGCAAGGATGGCCCTCCTGGGGTCACTGAGCGATGGCTGCAGAGACCATTTTGGGCAAAGACAGAGGAGGGAAGGCTCACACCACGCTGATGGGCCTGATCTGTATCTCCTCTCCCTTCATGGCCCCCTCCTGTCCATTCCCCCTCCCTCAACCTGAGGGACCCTCCATCTACAGGGATAAGGGCTTGAGAAGCATCTCCCCCCTCAGATTGAAGGAAAGGAGCTCGTACTAACATGATCCTGTCTCTGTCTACCAGGAGAAGAAGGGAGGCTGTGTCTGCAATTCCCTCCTCCTCCTTACCTGTCTATAGCCTTCCTCAGCCCTCCTGCCTCTTCCCTCATATAGATGTATTCTCCCAGAGACCCTGTCCCACCTTCTGCCATTGAGTGATGGAACAGAAGAGGGCCAAGTTGTTGCTTGCTGTAATAAATAGTATTTCTATGAGTGTTTTTACATTGTGACATTTTCTTGGGGGTGGAGATGGAAGATGAGAGAGGGGATATCCAAGATAAGAAGGGCCATCTCTCCAATGCCCCTTGGATCTTTAGTAAAAGCAAATCACCCTCCCATCTATCTTGTGAATATAATATCCCCATTTCACAGATTGAGAAGCTGAGAAGATTGATTTATTTTCCAACTGGTCCCAGATGCCTTTACCCAAAGAAATAAAGCATGAAGTGAAGCATGAAGCAGGCCAGGTTTCAAGCTAGGTTTTCTATGAACTCCTGTCACTTCTTCAGGAGCTCACCGGTCCAAAGAGAAATCATAAATAGCAATATGAACATGTTAGCACATGCATGTCACTTTGGGAAAACCCCAGAAGCGCTCTTGAATTCGCTGCATCACAGGAATGGGAAAATGCTCTCTCCCTCCCCAGATTATCTTCACTTATCCATGGATGTGCTGTAACTCCTGATAGACCATGAGCCTTTAGTGAGCTGGTTCTATGGATGTCAGATGCTTGGAGAACAGCTAAGCTCAACAAATTAGCCCTTCCTCAACTTAATGCAGTAAGATAAAGGGAAGAGCTAAAAGGCAAAAATGGCTGGCTCTTCAGAGGGAGAAAGGGGTTCCAGTGCCCATGGTCAGCGTGTGAGGGGCCCGGTGAGTGTGGAAAATGGGGCTCACCTGCACACGAAATGCCAGGTTCAGTTCAGGAAGCATTTATTAAGTCCCTGCTGCATACAAAGGCCTAAACTAGATCCTGGAGATAGTTTTGTTATCTCCTTCCTTCAAGGAGTTTATGTTCTAAACATGTCCATGGATAAGTGAGGATAATCTGGGGAGGGGAGAGCTCTAAGGATAACAAATGGGAAAGTGATTTTAAAAATGTGATGCCTTCTTTAAATGTAGCAGAATAATTGTGAGCTGTGGGCCCAGAATCCTAGGTTGGAGTTCCACTGAACACATCCAGCCTTAGAAGTGCCACTGAAATACTTCTCTTTGCTTGGGATCTCCATCCAGTGAGGCTCCTGAGGATATTAGGTCCCACTAGGTCTGGGACCAAGGAATGGTGGTCCAGCTGGCTCCATATTGTTTCAAAAGGGCTTAATGTGGTCCAAAACTGCAACCACTTTCCTCCAAGCCTCAGATTTCCTATCTGTAAATAATGCCCCGGACCATATAACTAGTTATGAGTAAAGGTGGGATCTAAATCTGGACTTCCTGACTAAAAGCAGAACTCTGTCCACTATACCAAATGATTTTTAAATTGTTGGGTCTCAGGATGCCTTTGCGCTTTTGAAAATTATTGAGAGCCCCTCCAAAAAGTTTTTGTTTATATGGGAGGGAGGGAGGGAGAGGGAGAAAAAAAGAGAGGGAAAGAGAGAAAGGGAAAGAAAGAGGGAGGGAAAGAGAGGAGAGGGAGGGAGAGAAAGAGAGGGAAAGGAAGAGAAAGGAAAAGAGAGAAGGAGAGGGAGGGAGAGGTGGAGAGAGAGGAAGGAAGAAGAGAAGGGAAAAGAAGGGGGGAGAGAAAGAGAGATACTATACTGAAAACTGGAATATCTTAGTATTATTATGAAAATGGTTTTGATTTTGCAGCACTCTGAAGGGACCTCAGGGACTCTAGGGCTTCCTGGGGTACCCATTTTGAGGGTCACTGGGCTGCAACACAATTGCCTCACTTCACAGGAGGATTCACAAATAGGATCCCCTTTTAGGAAGGGTTCAGTATTTGTTTAAGACAAGAGAGAAGGAGAGGGTAGGAGTGAAGGTGATGAGATCAGAGATAATTATAGGGAGGTAGGGTTAGGAATGGGAGGAGCCTAGAAGGTGAAAGGTAGTGGGGAAAGGGGAGAGAAAGCAGGAGAGACTGGGGCACAGTGCTAGGGGTGTGTGGGTCTAACCTTACAATGTTCCACCCATACCTGAACACAACACTTCAGATTTAGTCTGAGTACAAGGGGACTCCTGATTCCCAAAAGCTGGGGGATTAGGTGTGGGGTTAGTAAGATGTGATCCAATGTGATTTTGGAGATGCTCTTTTTGCCACCATTTCCTCAGCTGTAAACTGAGGATGTTAGACTACATGACATCCAAAGTCCCTTCTATGTATAATCCAATAGTCTCAAGCATGTCTATGTGTCCAAAGCATTTTTAAGACATTCATTTCCACGGTGCTGATTTATATTGCATACAAAACCCATGATAACTCCCAAATCTTCTTCAGACATGACGCATTAGTATTGTCTTCCCCATATTGTTTTTGTGAAGCTTTTTTTTAGTTTTTTAACTCAATTCTGGGACTTTACACACTCTTAAATTTCATCTAATTAGATCTGGTTCCAGGCTTTGGCTTGTCAAAGTCATTTTGGATGCTGGCCCTGTCATTCACTGTGTCAGCTCTCTCCCAGCTTGTGTCTGTCCCCTGCCAACCTGATGAGCTCAACCTTCATCTGAGTCATTGATAAAAACAAGAAGCTTCCCAGGCCCAAGGGCCAAGCACAAGAGACTGTCAGGGACCACTTTCCCTGCAAAAGGGCTGCTGGGAGACAAGAGAGTTCCATTCAGTCCCCCACCAGCCCATTCAACTTTGATGGGCTCATGTAAGGTTCCTAGGAAGTCAATGGCAAAAAGAATTTTCCAACACTTGCATTGATAAGTATGACTTAGGATTGTGGCTATCGTATAAACCAGACAGCGAGGGAAGCCTGCCCTGAGTTTAGGAGAATCGGGAAGGAACCTAAGCCCCTGGTCTGGCCCTTCCTGCACTCTTCCAGGGAACATACATCCAGAATGCCTCCTGCTTGTCCCCCCTCCAATAGGCTGGACACTGCCAGGCCATAGGTGGGGAGTTTCAGCTGTCTTGGAACCATCTGGGGCTTTTCAATAGATCCTTAGATGCGTGACTCCCAGGTGAAGAGAAGCCCTGTTGGTAGCCTCCTTCCCTCCTCCCCTCCTCAGCCTCTGTCCTCTGCCTTTCACCAGCCTCCCTCCTCATTCACTCTCCCTCCATTGCTCTTAATTGCGGTTTTCTTAGGGCCTCATTACTGACTTCAAAAGGGCTTCCCTGCCAGAGAACAGCAAACAGCCTTTCATCGAGTCCTTGCCCCTGCTTTTAGCTCAAAAAGTTTCAACAGCTTTTAATTGCCTGGGTTACAAAATTCAGGGAAAAGCTGGAGCTGGAAGGCAGAAGTCGCTACCTTGGCTGGGGCTGATGCAGCTGGGAGAAGGCAGGGAAGGGCACAGCGGGCACTAAGTCACCAAAGGCTGGCAGCCTCTGTTTCTCTGGCTGTCTCTGGCTTCTGTCTGTCTGTCTCTGCCTCTCTGTGTCTGTCTCTCTCTGTTTCTCTGTATCTGTCTCTGGCTTCTGTCTGTCTGTCTCTGTCTCTGATTGGCTGTCTGTCTCTGTTTCTCTGAATCTGTCTCTGACTATCTCTGGCTTCTGTCTGTGTGTCTCTGTCTCTCTGAATCTGTCTCTGACTGTCTCTGGCTTGTCTGTGTGTCTCTGTCTCTCTGTATCTGTCTCTGGCTGGATGTCTGTCTCTCTGTTTTTCTGTGTCTGTCTTTGTTTCTGTCTCTCTCTCTCTCTGTCTTGCTCCCTATGTGTTTCTTTTTCTCTGTGTCTGTCTCTCTTTCTCTTGTGCTCTCTCTCTTCCTCCCTCTCACTTCCTCTCCCCTTTCTACCTATCTCTTTCCCTCTTCCTCCTTTATTTCTCCCCTTCTTTCTCTTTGCTCTTCCTTTCCCTTTCTCTCTCTCTCCCCATCTCCTCTTCTGGTTCTTAATTCTTTCTTTATGTCCTCTTCTCCTTTTCACTGAACAATCCTTTCCCCCTTTTCTCTCTTCTCCCTCTTTTCCTCTTTATCTTTCACTCTTTTCCACTTATTCTTTTCTCTTTTTCTTTCCTTTCTCTTCCCTCTTCCCTCCTTTCTTCCCTTTTCTATTTCCTTTTATCCCTTTTTCCTCCATCCCTTTCTTCATCCATCTTTCTCTCCTGCCTTTCTTTAATCACTCCCATCTTACCTGTCTATTTCCCTCTCTGCCACCCCTTTCCCTTTTCTTTCCTACTTTCTTTTCTCTTTTCTTCTCTCTCTCTCTCCCTATTCTCCTCTCACTTCTTTTTCTCTTCTTCCCCCTCCTCTCCCTTTTTTCAGCAGGAAAAAAACAGAACTGAGACCTTGCTCAGAATGAGACTTGTGGTCCAGATTCTAAGCATCAACAGATTTAAAAATGAGGATAGGAATGGGGAGAAGGAAATTAAAGGTAGACAGGGAAGCGTGCTCCCACACCGTGCCTGTGGAAAGTAGCTCCTCACATCTGGTAAAGAACAGTTAATCCCAGCAGGTTTTGCAGTGTCTTTGGAGCCAGGCTTAGCTGGGGTAGACATCTGATCCTCAGAGGTGCAGACTGGTTAACTGTTCCACACGGCCCTGTTCCAGGGGTTTTCTCTGAACCAACAATTCTATTCACTAGAATCTTGTTTTCTTCCTCACTCACCTAGCCTATAAAATGGGTGTTGTCCTGGTTCCCTTCTCCCACATCAGCTCTCTAAGGGGTATATGTATGCGTGTATGTATATATTGTGTATGTTTGTGTGTGTTGTGTGTGTGTGTCTCCATATGTATGTATAGTGTATATGTATACATGTATGTGTGTATATGTGTTGTGTGTGTTGGGGGGCAGGTGAGGGAGGGGGGATTACAGTATCCTCCATTAGGTTCTAATTACATGTTTCTAAAATGAGGGGCTCAGGCTAGACAATCTCTCAGCCCCTTTTAGCTCTCAGTCTGAGAATCTGTGATTCTCCTCCTTTGTGTTTAGTTTCTGGCTGAGTCCCCCCCACCTTGCCTCTGCAGCCCTATCTCATGGTCCATTCCTTCCTCATAAACATGGGATGGTGGAAGGGCCACTGACAAGGCCTCAGGGCCCCTGGATCCCAATCCACCCTGCAGCCTTAGACAAGCCACTCTCAGCTTCCCAGTCTGTAAAAGGACAATCGGCTTCACTGATACCTGGGGTCTTGTTTCAATGGTAACATTTTGTTTCCAGGATTTCCACTTCTTCCAGTTCAAGGTAAGAGCAGAGTGGGGGACACAGTGGCCACAGATGAAACTCTCTTTACTTACAAGGAGAAAGGAGAAGAATTTTGCCTAGAAACAAGGAGAGAAGAGTCTCCATATCCACTCCCCACCTCCTGGGCTATTCCTATTGTTCCGTAGATCCTGCTTCCTTTGCCCCATTCCATCTTGTTACACCATGAATTCCACTACTGAACCTCTCAGAATATAGAGAATATCACTTAATCTAAGGCTGAGGAAAGTGTTTTGGGAACCTCAAAGTGCTAATGAAAGTTATTGCCAACATCATCGCGGTTCTGGTTGGTGACGAATGCTTCCCCATCCACACGGTCCCCACCTGAGTCCATAGGGCATTCCAACCCCAGCAAATTTCTTCTCACTTTCTTCCTCTTCCCTATATAATGAACCATGTCATTTGGTCCCACCTATACATGAACAGGGAACTTTTCTACAACATCTTCAAAAAGTGGATCCTCAGCCTCTGCTTAGATATCTCCAGTGAATGTGAGCTCATCCCCTCCCCAGACAGCTAGTATCTTGTAACAGCTCCGATTGTTCACAAGTTTGGGGACAGAGTGAGCCCAAATCTGCCTCTTTGTAACTTCTACCTATCACTGAGATCTGCCCTGAGACCAAGAGGTCTCAGGGCTTCTTAACCTTTTTCCACTCATGAATCCTGTTTGCTTGAGAAATTTTTAAGAGGCACTGGGTATATAAAATAGGCATAAAAATCATTTACTGATAATAGAGCATAATTTTGTGACCCCCAGATTCAGTTATGAGATCCCATGTAGGGTTAAGAATCCGTTTAAGAAGCTTGGTTCTACATGACTGCTCTACAAATACTTGGGGGGCAGTTGTCATGTCCCCACTAAGTCTTTATTTCAGTTTAAACATTACACATTTTTAAACCTAATCTCTCATAATCCAGTCTCCAAATGCTCTCCTTCATCTGCTCCCATCACTGAAGCTGCCTTCACGTCCATAATTCTGTCCACTGAAATACTTATGTCTGTCTGCCCCTACAGTATCCTATCTCAGGAGACGGATATGCAAAGTCAATAATTTATATAAAATATTCGCAAACCCTGATCTAAGTAAAGGTCAGCTATTACAGCAGATGAGTGATGAGCACCGGTTGATTGATAGGGTGGCCCTTCCAAGAAATGATGGGGGTGGGAGGGAGTAGAGAGAGGGAAAGTCAAGATGGTAGAGAGTAGACAGATCTTTATCTAAGCTCTTCCTAGCATCCCTCAGATCAACACCAGATCAAGCCTCTGAACTGGTTTTGGAGTGACAGAACCCACAAATATTTGGAGTATAACAAATAGTCAGCAAAAGATATTTTGGAAGAACTTCAGAAAAGGTTTGTGTTAATCGGGCATGGCAGGGGGAGGCAGCCAAGTGCTGGCACAGCACAGGACCCAGGACAGTGTGGCAGGGAATCCACTGGAAATCTCTTAGCCAGAATTGGCTACTCTGTCCCGATTCAAAAGCCAGTGGATCAGCAGAGTAGCCATGAGACATCCAAAACAAATCCAAAAGGCAAATAGTGAGCCTCTGAACACCAGGATAACACTGGACTTGACCATGCCCACCCAGCACCACAAAGAAAAAGAAAGGGAAAAAACCTGTTTCTTTTAAAAATTAAAAAGTTTACATCTCTATATGGGAAGATGACAAGATAACTCTTGAGAACTGTATCTCTGTTATGAGTATACTTAGAGAGTACAGGTATAATTTGATTTTATTGTGATGATATAAAAAAAACTAGAGGTGGAAAGAGTGTTGTACTGGAAGAAGAGAAAAATGGAAATAAAATAGGCTAAATTACTTCTCATGAAGAGGCAAAAAAAAAAAAAAAAAAAAAAAAGGAGGGAACGAGCATTGGGTAAATCATACTGATGCGGGAAAGATTCCAATCTTTGATTCCCAACCCCCCCCCTAGTTAATGTAAATTACCCTTTGACTCACAAATCCTGGTCCCTTTGAATTCCAATAGAAGATCCGGACCTGTCCCAGCCCCACCGGATCTGAGCCAACTTTGGGGCTACACCCCAAAGCCCCTCGAGCTAAGTCTCCGACTTAAAAGGACCACACTGGGAACCCCTCTTTGCAGAGATTCCAAACATGCCAGCCATGTGAGGACCCTCTGTCCACTGGACCCTCTGTCCAGTGCCCTCCTTATCTCTACCTTCACCCTATCTCCTACTTCTAAACTCAGTAATAAACCTCTTTTATCAATCTAGCTCTCTGGGCCAATAAATACTTTTATTGGGAATTCCACGCCGCTACTAGACCTCATATATCGCCGTATCCTTGCGCTGGATCCAAGGGGTTTGCAGAGGGAACTCTGTTTGACTTTCTGTACCCCAAACCTGCCACTAGACCTTAACTAAACCCTAATTTCATTTAGGTACCCCAAATCTAGACCTCAACACATGGTCTATACCTCAACATTGGAATCTTTCCCGCATCATTACTTTCATTACATTTGGCTCAAAGAGAGAATATTAGATATATTTAGCTTCACAGAGAAACTTATCTTACCCCATAGGGGAGGCTATAAAAGGGAGAACAAAGTAGAAGGGAAAAGGCATAAGAAAGGGGCAGGGACTATAAAAGGGAAGTCTGTTTGAGGTGGTCAGAAGCAAAATATTGGGAGGAGGGAAAGGGGAAAAGGAAAGAGAAACATATAACTTGGGGGAAAAAAGATGGTGGGAAATACAGAGTTAGTCATTTTAACTGTGAATGTGAATGGGATGAACTCTTCCATAAAACAGAAGGGGATAGCAGATTGGATTAAAAGTCAGAATCCTACAATATGTTGTTTACAAGAAATACATTTAAAGCAGAGTGATACATACAGATGAAGGTAAAAGGCTGGAGCAGAATCTATTATGCTTCAGCTGAAGTAAAAAAAAACAAAAAAAAAAACAGGGATAGCGATCCTGATTTCAAATCAAGCAAAAGCAAAAATAGATCTAATTAAAATAGATAAGGAAGGAAACTATATCTGGCTAAAGGGTACCATAGATAATGAAGTGATATCATACTAAACATATGTGCATCAAGTGGTATAGCATCTAACTTTCTAGAAGAGAAGTTAAGAGAGCTGCAAGAAGAATTAGAAAGCAAAACTATATTAGTGGGGGATCTCAACCTTGCTCTCTCAGAACTAGATAAATCAAAGCACAAAATAAATAAGAAAGAAGTTAAGGAAGTAAAGAGAATTTTTTAAAAGTTCGGTATGATAGATCGTTGTAGAAAGTTGAATGAGACAGAAAAAAATATACTATTTCTCAGTGATATGTAGAACCTACACAAAAGTTGATCATGTATTAGGGCACAAAAACTTTAAAATCAAATGCAGAAAGGCAGAAATAGTTTTTTCAGATCATGATGCAATAAAAATTGCATGCAATAAAAGGCATGGGGAAAATAGACCAAAACCTAATTGGAAACTAAATCTAATTCTAAAGAATGAATGGGTGAAACACAAATCATGGGCACAATTGATAATTTCATCCAAGATAATAACAATAATGAGACAACATACCAAAATTTATGGGATGCGGCCAAAGCAATTTGTAAGGGAAGTTTTAGATCTCTATCATTTATCTTATGCTTACTTGCATAAAATAGACAAATAGAAGATCAGTGAATTGGTCATACAACTAAAAAACTAGAAAAAGAACAAATTAAAAATCCCCAATTAAATATCAAATTAGAAATTCTGAAAATAAAAGGGAAGATTAATAAAATTGAAAGTAATAAAACTATTGAATTAACAAAACTAAGAGTTGGTTTTATGAAAAAAAAACAATAAAATTGGTAATCCTTTAGTTAATTTGATTAGAAAAAGGAAAAAAGAAAATCAAATTGTTAGTATCAAAAAGAAAAAGGGAAAATTTTCCATCAATGAAGAGGAAATTAGAGCAATAATTAGGAGTTTTTTTGCCCAAATATATGTCAATAAATCTGATAATCTAAATTAAATGAATACTTACAAAAATACAAATTACCAGATTACCAGATTAAGAAATAAATTAAATAGTCCATTTTAGAAAAAGAAATTGAACACACTATTAATGAACTCCCTAAGAAAAAATTTCCAGGGCCAGATGGATTTACATGTAAATTCTACCAAACATTTAAAGAACAATTAATTCCAATACTATGCTAACTATTTGGGAAAATAGGGAAAAAAGGAGTCCTACCAAATTCCTTTAATGACACAGGTATGGTGCTGATACCTAAACCAGATAGCGTCAAAACTGAAAAAGAAAATTATAAGCCAATTTCCCTAATGAATATTAATGCAAAAAATCCTACTACTAGAAACAATCTACAACTTTAGCAAAGTTGCAGGATATAAACTAAATCTACATAAATCATTAGCATTTTTATATATTACTAAAGTCCAGTAATAAGAGATACAAAGAGAAATTCCATTTAAAATAATTGTAAAATAATATAAAATATTTGGGAGTCTGCTTGCCAGGCAAGTCAGAAACTATATGAACACAATTACAAAATTTCCTCACAAATAAAGTCAGATTCAATCAATTGGAAAAATATCAAGTGCTCATGGTAGGCTGAACTAATATAATAAAAATGACAATACTACCTAAATTAATCTACTTATTCAGTGCCATGCCAATCAAACTCCCAAGAAATTACTTTACAGAGCTAGAAAAAATAAAAACAAAGTTTATCTGGAAGAACAAAAGTTCAAAAATTTCAAGGGAATTAATGGAAAAAATACAAATGAAAGTGGCCTAGCTGTACCAGACCTAAAACTATATTATAAAGCAGCAGTCATCAAAATCATTTGATACTGACTAAGAAATAGAGTAGTTGATCAGTGGAATAGGCTAGATTCACCAGACACAATAGTCAATGACTATAGTAATCTAATGTTTGATAAATCCCAGCTTCTGGGATAAGAACTCACTGTTTAGTAAAAATTGCTGGGAATTAGTATAGCAGAAACTAGGCATTGTCCCACACCTAATACCCTATACCAAGATAAGGTAAAAATGGGTTCATGATTTAGACACAGAGTGATATAATAAGCAAATTAGAAGAACAAAAGATAGTCTACCTCTCAGATCTGTGAAGAGAGGAAGGAATTTTTGGTTAAAGAAAAACTGGAGTATATTATGGAATGCAAAATGGATAATTTTGATTATATTAAGTTAAAAAGTTTTAGTACACACAGACAAAATTAGAAGGGAAGCAATAAATTGGGGAAAATATTTAATATTCAAAGGTTCTGATTAAGGTCTCATTTCTAAAATGTAGAGAGAATTGACCCAAATTTATAAGAATTCAAGCCATTCTCCAATTGATAAATGGTCAAAAGAAATGAACAGACAATTTTCAAATGAAGAAATTGAAACCATTTCTACTCATTTGAAAAGGTGCTTTAAATCATTATTGATCAGAGAAATGCAAATTAAGAGACTCTGAGGTACCACTATACACCTGTCAGGATGTATGATGACAGGAAAAGATAATGATGAATGTTGGAGGGAAATGTGGGAAAAGTGGGACACTGATGCATTGTTGGTGGAGTTGTTGAACTGATTCAACCATTCTGGAGAGCAATGGAGGGATTTACATAAACTGATGCGAAGGGAAGCAAGTAGAATCAAGAGAACCTTGTGCACAGGAACAAGATTATGTAATGATCAATTCTGATGGAAGTGGCTCTCTTCAATAATCATCTGATTTAGGCGAGTTCCAATGGTCTTGTAATAGAGCCATTTGTACCTGGAGAGAGGATCATGGGAACCGAGTGTGGATCACAACATAGTAATTTCATCTTTTTTTGTTGTTTGCTTCCATTTTGTTTTCTTTCTCATTTTTTTCCTTTTTGATCTGATTTTTCTTGTGCAGCACGATAATTGTGAAAATATCTATAGAAGAATTACGCAAGTTTAACATATATTTGATTACTTGCCATCTAGCGGAGGGGGTGAGGGGAAGGGAGGGAAAAATTTGGAACACAGGGTTTTTTGGGATGATTATAGAAAATTATCTATGCATATGTTTTGAAAATAAAAAGTTTTAATAACAATAATAAAATAAATTATCAGAGGTTGTTCATTTGGAGTCATTTATTAGAGGTAATACATCCATCTCCTTCATAAAATGCAAAGGTAGAAATACACTCTAAATATCAGAATTCAAGTTTCTATCCAGGCCATGCCCAGGTTCTGTAACAGCAAACCAGAGGGTAACATATACTTTGAGATGGGAAATGCACCTCAGGGAATTCTCCTGCACTCTCTAGTATTCAAAGTAGCCAAACAGTTAGCAAAAATTCTGACCAGCTTCATGCTTTCTTGCTTTAGAAGTGAGGTTTCTGCTAGTTTCAAAGAGGAAGATAGAAAGTAAGAGGGGGTGGTAAGGGGCGGAAGATGGATTTCAGCACCAAGTCTTGGGCTTGTAAGAACCTTCAGGGGATTCTGGCCAGCCCTCACATATACAATAATCCCCTCAAAAGGAATCAGGCAGCCTCCACTTGAAGCCCTCCATTGAGGAGGAACTCATTACTCCCAAGATCTATCTTCAGGAAGCTCAGATTATTGGGGTTTTGCTTCACACAGCCAGAGCTGTAGCTCTGAGATGCCAAAGGCCATGGGGGCAGAGTTCCTCTCTATTCCATGGTACCTTGGAGGTCTTATGAGGGTTCTGGAGAAACCTATAAGAATCCCTTAGAGTCCAATTTTGGGAGAGTGGGGTTAGGAGACAATGAGGAGAAGGGTTAACATGATACCATGTTAACATCCCAACCTTCCAGTTTGGTCCACATTACATACCCGATTAGATCCAAACCTATCATAAATTCACTGGTACCTGGAAAACGTCAAGGGCTGACTTCAATCAATTTATTTCTCCTATGACCAAAGCAGGATTTGAATCCACAGTCCCCTTGATGTGGAGAGGAAACCATATCTGAAATCATATTCAACATATCACATGTGCATAGAGTTCTCCCAGTGTCATGGACAGAAATCTTTCTTTCTTGTGTACTTGGAGGAGGGAAACAGGAAAGTGGACTATTTGCTGCTTGGGGATATTGTGGAACGTGGGAATGGTCTTTATTTTCTCTCTGGACCTACTTGCTGCTGATTGGACATAGGAGAAGAATTTACTAAAAGGAGAAGGGATAACTTTTGGCTTTTCCCCAGAAAGGGGGCCAAGCCACGAATACTCCAAACTTCTTGGGACAAAGATGGTCATTGGAACTGGAGACTGAGCTTGAGAAGGAGGTGGGAGCCCTGATCCCTTGCAAGGAAGATGGATGCCAAACCAAACACCACTAGGGCCTGAGTCCCAGACAGCTGGGCTGGGATCCCAGGGGTGAGAAGGTACCTTGTGGAGGTGGAGAAAATATCTCAAGAAGTCTTTGGATAGAGCTCTAACAATCAGACTTTTATTGTTGTTCAGTGTGTCCGACTCTTTGTGACCCCGTGAACCATCCTGTCCGTGAAGTTTTCTTGGCAAAGATCGGAGTGATTTTCCACTTCTTTCTCCAATGGATTAAGTCAAACAGTGACTTGCCCAGGGTTATATTTAGCGATCTGAGCCACCTAGTTGCCTCTAAGAATCAAACAAAGCTTAAACGAGGAAGCTGGGGACCATTCAGAGTCACTGGCTGGTAGTGGGGCTTTCTGGAATAGAAAGCTGGATAGGATCTTCAGATACGAGCCCAGTCCTGGCTACTCTCCAGTGCGTAAGGGTCATCGATCTCTAACTTACTGGGTACTTAGTAAAGTCTGTGTTTGGGGGTGGTGTGAAGAAGGATAACAAAGAGGAACCCGAGAATTAATTTGGGGCTGGGTCTCAGAAGGAAAAGAGGTGACCTGAGAGAGGGGAGTACCCTAGAAACTTCCTTAACTCAGATGCTATCTTTTTAACTTCTCTCTTCCTATTCCGATCATCTTACATTTATCTGTGTAAATGGTGTAATTGTACTTGTGATTGTGTGATGTAATGTGTTAAATGGTGTGATTTCCCCAATAGAATGTAATCTCTTTGAAGGCAGGAGTTGTTTTTAAACTTTGGACCCTTAGAGCCCAACACTGACTCTCTCTTAGTAAGTGATACAAGCATTTATTACTTGCATTTATCACAAGCATTATCACTTAATGCTTGTTGACTGAATGGATCAGTGAAAGAATGAGAAGGAAGAATAGAGGCAAGTGAGTCGTGAAGATTATAGATTTTTATCCACTGTGATGGCCTAGGGAAGAAGAGATGGAACCCAGGAGTATTAATTTTCCGAGGTATCTGCAACTTGAGGATGAGATTCTGCTGGGTGTGAGCATGTATGCACACATGTACGTATATATATATATGTATGTATGTATGTATATATATATATATGTATGTATATGCTAGGCAGCTGAGGATGCCAATATTTCTCAGGGGCCACAGCAAATTATTTGTCTCTCTTCACTCCCTCAAAAAAGGCAACAACAAACAGAAGCTGTTACCAGAATGATGCACCATCAGCATTCAGGAGTTGCTCTGGGTACCATCCCTCTAGTGGGAAGAGTCCAGCACATCTCCACGGAAGAGCTTCAAAGCGGTGACTTTGGGAAGAATCCAGGAGGAAGGAGGGAGAGGAAAGAAGGAAAATGTCAGCGAGGCTCCTGCCAGGGACCCTTGGACAGAAACACTTCTGGGCGGTTCCCTCTCCTTTCTCCTCCCAGTTCTACAATCCCCATCAGGGCTTGGGAGGGCTGGGCTGGCTCCCGTTGGCCAGAGGGCCAGCCAGGGCTTTCTTGCGGAAGGCCAGGAGAGATGGATTGCGGATGAGGGTATAAGCTAGTCCCCAGCGGATCCGGCTTTGCTTGGCTCTGGTGGCTGGGCTCTTGGTCCGTGTCATATGGATCCCTGAAGGAGACAGACCGCACAAATCACTACACAGTGTCGGCTCCCTTCCCTCCTGCCCCTCCTGGCTCCTGCCTCCCCTTCCTGAGCTTCCTGAGACTGGGAAAAGATAGGGCCCGAGACAGGAACAGGAGGAGAGATTGACTCATGGACAGCTTAGAAACCTCCTTGTCTCAAAGTCCCATAACATGGAGCTCAGATTTTTCCAGTGTGTGCTTTCGGGATCTGGGCCAGGAAGGACTGAAGCAGAACATTTTATTCTTTAGGTGAGCTGAAATATGGAAGGGGAGGGGGTCTCCTCTGTCAGGCCCACCACCTGGAGCCCTTCTCAGGCAGCCAGGCCCAAATGAGGAGGGAGAAACCTGCAACCAGAGACAGACTTTCATAGGACTCTTCCAAAGTTCCCACAGCAGGAGGAAGCCAGCCAAGGGAAGAAGTTCTGGGATAGAGGGAGACAGGGAGTAGCAAGGAAACCCTGGTCCTCCTCCCGGGCTGGGGACAGCAAAGCCAGCTTCTCACCTTCTATGTCACTGGGTCCGAGAGCAGCTTGGGATCCAGCCAGTCCCTGGGAGCCAGGTAATTGCCGGAGCAGGAAACAAAAGGCTTTCATTATTGGATGTGACTGGCTGACCTCCATCTTCAAGTAATAGCAGTAAGTGCGATAGCCTGAGGGAGGAAGGAAAGCAAAGAGAAGGAAGCCCTTAGGAAGAGGCTGGCTCCCACGGACACCCGGGTTCTCATTGTGGCCACCTCCACAGGCCCAGCATCCCTGCCTGGGAGGCCCTAGCCTTTTAACTGGTCTGTTGTCTGGTGTAGCCTTCTACATGGCCTTCCTGCCTCCCATCTGCCTCCTCTTCACGTTCTCCTTCCAGCTGCTGGAATTATTTTCTCACACACCCCCTACTCCCCTAAAAGCTTCTCTGGCTGAAACCCAGACTTTGGGTTCGATCCCAGGCTGCTCTTCCTGTCTCCATTCACAGTGCTCCCTTTCACCCTGGCAGCCTGGGGTCCCCAGGCTCCCTCCGAACCCTTCTCAGTGCTTTCCCTAAGTCTCCATCCTCTCTTGCCAGGGAAGGCTCCCCTTCCTTGCTCAGCCCTGGAGTCCCCTAGTTCAAGAGCTTCCCCGTCTCCCCAGGTACTAATGCTCTCTTCCCCTCAGATCAAGGTGAGGACTTTTCCATACCAGTCTGCAGAAGGTGATTCCTTGGGAGCAGGGCTTCCCTTTTAAAAATGCTTTCTCTGATCCCTGCCCCCTAGTGCCCTAACAGGGTCCACAACAGCGATGATGCTTAGGAGGATGACGGAATTAAAGCTGCAAAGGGGTCATCTAGTTCAATCCCCTCAATTTACAAATGGGGAAACAGTCCAGGGAAATAAAATGAATGGAGCTAGATCTCACAGATAGTGACAGAGCTGGGTTGTAACCCATTACACCACAATTATGGCTTGTTAAACTGGATTGAATTCAATTAAATATATCTACATACTCTCTGTAGGTAATAATGATAAGAGCAGGCATATATATATAACTTTCAGGTTCACAAAGTATTTAAATAATGTGATCTTATTCCCCCTCATAAAAATTAGGTGCTATTATTAATCCCCATTTTACAGATGAGGAAACTGAGGCATAGGAAGTAACTCAACCAAAATCAATCACTTACTAAGTGTTTGAAGTGGGATTTGAACTCAGATCTTCCTGATGTCGGTTCCCAGACCACAGTTCCCTGTCTGTTGATCTCTCTCTCTCTCCCCCTCCCCCCCTCTGTGTCTCTGTTGCTGTCTCCTCTTTCTCTTCCTTCCCCTCCCTCTCTCTGTCTCCGTCTCTCTCCGTCCGTCTGTCTCCGTCTCTCTCCGTCCGTCTGTCTCCGTCTCTCTCCGTCCGTCTGTCTCCGTCTCTCTCCGTCCGTCTGTCTCCGTCTCTCTCTGTCCGTCTGTCTCCGTCTCTCTCTGTCCGTCTGTCTCTGTCTCTCTGTCTCTCCGTCTGTCTCCATGTCTCCGTCTGTCTCCGTCTCTTGGTCTCTCTCTCATACACTGCATCAGCTACAGGACCGCCCCACACTGGGCTTGCCTGTTTCACAAGCAGCCCAGGAAGCCTAAGCACAGGGAGGCCTCCATCTCTGCAGCCTGTCTGCATATAAAGGAGGTTCCCGGGCTAACTCTCCTACAAACAGTGCAGAACAGCAGGCAGGGTTCTGGGCCCAGGGTCCGGAGTACCTGTATTCAAATCCTGCCTCAGACGGTAGCTGGCTGTGGGATTCCCCCTTTGTACATTTTGGGGGTAAGCATGAGCCCAGATACTCCATCTCCCAGACTAGAGCACACATGCCCGTCCCACACACCGAGGGCCCACAGACATGCCAGCCCACAGGTTTTAGATGGTCTGTGCAGGACATTGCCCTGGTTTAAAGGAAAAAACAACTGCAGAGGGGGAGGGTCTCTAGAGACTGCACTCAGCCCGGTGGGAGGCTCAGGCCCTGTCCTTTGGTGTCTGGGAGGCTCCCTGCCCCATCTGAGCTTCTGCCGGGCTCCCCCACTTTGGTGGCCAGGAGTCTCATATCTGTCCCATGACTGCCCTTACCTGGGTCCCAAATGTCCACACCGCGGGAGAGCAGGCTGCGGTCCAGTTGGCAGAAGTGGACGACATTGAAGAGGGCGGAGACCACCATCCGGCAGATGCCCACAGTAATGCCCACCATCACATTAACGAGGAAGAGCAGGAAAGTGATGGCAAACAGAGCCTTCCTAATGGGGAGGGGGCACAGGAGAAGGCATGACACGGCCTGCCTCCTCCCTTGGGAAAGCCCCCACCCCAGGACCCTAGAATGCTCCAGCTGTCCCTGCCGAAAAGGAGCATTTCACAGCTCCCCCGGGCTGGGGCAAAAGGTGCAATCCAGGAGCTGAGAGAACAGGACTGAGCCTAAAAAGCTCCAGCGTGGACACTTGGGGCACCACGAATCCACGTGGAGAAGATGTCTATGGATAGAGGGGCTCCCTTTCCATTCTGTCCTGACAGTGGGCACCCAGTCTGAACACAAATAAGGGCCCCTCTTTCAGTTCTGGGCTCTCTGAGAGGGCAGAGAAAGGGGACAAAAGAACAGATGAGGAAGAACAAAGCTTAGAATAGGTGGCTGGAGGCTCGGATTTAGAGGTGAGTCTTCCATTTACTCATCACAAAGCCCTGTTCTCACAGTCCAAACTCCTCAGCCACTTAACTTCTCTGACCTCAGTTTCCCTATCTGTGAGATCAAAATAATGATACCTAACCTTTCCTGCTTCCAGGAGCAAACCACTATAGAGCTAGGATCTTAGCTATAGAGGTCCTTAGCGGTATCTAGTTGGAGCCTCCCATTTTCCAGATGTGGCAGCTGAGACTCACTTGCATAGGCTCTCTCGGTAAGTTAGGACTAGCACAAGAATCCAAATATTTCAACCCCTTATTCAACCCACTTTCCCTACCCCCTCAACAATAGATATAAAAGCACAAGGTAAAACTCTAGAATTGTATTGTAGTATTGTAGAAATAATGATAATTTTGTTAATCAAAAATTAAAAAGATAAGGAAGAGTAAAGAAAAAATGTGGGAGACGTTATTTTTCCTTTTTGATCTGATTTTTCTTATGCAGCACGATAATTATGGAAATATGTATAGGAGAACTGCACGTGTTTAACATGTATTGGATTAATTGTTATCTAGGGGAGGGTGTGAGGAAAAGGAAGGAGAAAAAAATTTGGAACACAAGATTTTGCAAGAATGAATGTTGAAAACTATCTTTGCATTTGTTTTGGAAATAAAAAAGCTTTTTTTAAAAAAGAAAAATATGTGAGAGAGATGGAGAAAAGGAAGATTAAAAGGAAAGACAGAGGGATAGTGAAAGAGGAGAAGAGAGAGGAAGAAAAAGGAAGAAGCAGAAAAAACTGGACAGAGAGAATGGGTTAGGGAAAGAAGGAGAAACTGAGGGAAGGGGAAGGACAGAGAAAGTGAAGGATACAGAGAAAGAGATGGAGAGGAAAAGGACAGATAGTTTTACTTTGGATGATAGCTATTTTTGTCTTGCTGGGTTTTTTTTTTCACCTGATGCATAAACAAATTTTGTTCTAGCCTCTCATTTTTATTCTGTATGGTCTACTTTTTAGATGTTTCTTGTCTACATGGACATTAAAATAAACAAAGAAAGAGGAAGGAAGGGAGAAAGGGAGAGGGAGGGAGGGAGGGGAAGAAAGAGAGAGAAGAGAGAGAGAAGGAAGGAGAGAAAGGAGAAAGAAACAGAAAGAAATACAGAGAGAGATGAGGGGAAGGAAAGAGATGGAGAGAAAAAGATGAAGAGAATGAGAGAGAGAGACAGAAAGGAGAAAGGACAGATAATTCAAGAGAAGTACAGAAGGAAAGACAAAGAGAGGAAGAGGGATAGAGAGTGATAGATGGAGAGAGGAGAGTTCTTACTTGTTAGTCAGCTCTTGTTGGCCATGCCGGTTCTCCAGGAAGGCCCAGCGAGCAGCTAGGTTCTGCAGGATCACAGCCAGCACCAGCAGGAGGAAGAAAGGCCTATAGGGAAAGCACCCACAGTGAGGGGCCAAGGGAAGAGCAGCCCAAGGACCTGCAAAAGACCTGGCTTCCTTGACCCGACCTGGCCTGGCCCCCCCACTCACCACGTGCTCCCCAGCACACGCAAGAGCAGGAGATTCCTGCCGTACACGATGGGAATGAAGACCAAAAAGCTGAAAACCACGAATCCAAAGAAAAAGATGATCTGCTGGAGAAAGAGCCCTGGAGGAGGTAAAAGAGACAGTGTCTGGGACTGAGGAGGGAAAGGCTGAGACACTGGTGGTCAGTGCTCAGGAACCTATACTGTGAATATTTCTCTCCTTAGGATCGATCATATGCTGTTCCCCATCCACCAAGTCCCAGCACAGCTGGGCCCCTTCCAAACTAATGCCCTCCTGGGAAACATTCTCCCTGGGAACCCTGCATCTTCTCCTTGGTGCTCACCATCCCTCTCAGCTAAAGTTCCTTCTCCCTCCTCCTCCCACTGGCTCATCCAGAAGCATTGGTCCCTACTCCTTCAGGAAGTCTTCCCTGATCCATCTGACCCACACAGACCCTCCCTCCTTTGGCCTCTGGTAGCTCTATTATTCTTATTTCTCACTCGGAACAGAGCACTCACTGCCTTACCGGCTAAGGGTTCTGATCTTTTATATAAGATTCAAGGAACAGGGATGTCTTCTCCTATTGTCTCCCTTTCTCCCTTCTTCCTCTTCTTCTAGGGAAAGAACTCAGGGCTGCTTGAAGCCCACAGGAAGGAGGGGGAGGCTCACCGAGGCAGACGAAGGCTGTTTGGTAGCCCATAAAGCTCATCCAGCAGAAGATGGTCGTGGCCCTCAAACCCTTCCCTTGTGGTGGGGGGCTTCCATCCAGGAGGGCAGCACATTGCTGAGCCCTCAGGTTAGCTCTGTTGGGGAGAGAGATTGGGGATCTGGCGGGGCCGGCAAAGAAAGGGAGCAGGAGAGGGCCCAGCCTTCCCACCATCAGGCTGACTCAGGAAGAAGGGAAGTCTACTGGGTTTTAATTCTGGGTCTCGCCCACACCCTTTGCCGAGTTCCTCTTACCCTGCCCCTAGGAAGCCACCAGCCTGGTCTCCCCAAAGAAACCACAGTGGGAATAATACTCAGTTACAAATTATAGAGCTCTCCGTACTAATTGTTTTCCCCCAGTAATGTTGTGAGCAAGGCAGCAACAGGAATATCAGGCAACTAGATGGTGCTTTGGAGTCTGCAAAGTTTTTTTACAGATGTCAACAAACAATCATCAAAGATCTACTATTTGCCAAAGATTGGGCTAAGGTCTAGGAGTATAAAGAAAGCCAAAAACCCTCAAGGAGCTTATAGGGTAGTGAGGGAGACATGTAAAAACAACAATGTTTGCAAGATATGGGCTGGAAAATTGAAAGTGATCTCACGGGAAGGTACTAATATTATGGAGGGGGGGTCAGGGAAAGCAGGACTTCAGCTGAGGCTTGAAGGGAGGGAGGGAATCTGGGAAGTGAAGATGAGGATGAGAGAGCATTCCAGGTATAGGGAAAGGAGAGAGGAGTCAGGAGAAGGAGGAACAGTAAGAGCTCAGAGAAAAGGGAAGTAAAAGATTCAAGAAAAGATAAGATGCTGAATGTGAGCAACAGGAAAATTACCATTAAATAAGCTTTATAAATTATGATATGGAATTAAAACAAGAAGTAATTAAAATTCAATTAAGTAAAAGGGGAAATCAGCTATTTCAGTGGATATGCTGTCAAAGAAATGCATGAATTAAAGTTTTATGCTCTATATATTTCTGTGCCCTAAAAAAAAACTCCTGTTGCTCATCCTCGTTACAGCTCTGCCTCACTGATGCCTTCACACACCATGCTTTTCTTTTTATTCATCTTGCTCATCCTATTCTCCTCCCTTCCCTGTTCTTCAATTTCTAATCTGCCAACATTCTCTATATTCAAATCCTTCCCCAAATTCACCATCCTGCCTTTTCCAGGACTTGCTCACCCCCTGCATGCTCATGCCTGCCCTCTATTATTATTTCCAATTTATCTTGTCAAGTTCCTGTTCTTCTCAGTATTGTAGGATCATGGATTTTGAATTGGAAGGGAATTAATTAAAGGTCACTTAGTCCAATTTCTTCATTTTTATAGATGAAAAAACTGAGACACAAAAATGTTTGAGTGACTTGGCCACACAGGCAGTCTGTGATGGAAATTCATACTCTGGTCCACGAATTCCCCTTCATCCCTTTTCCCCTTGTCCCCTGCCTCCCTCTAAGCTCTCAGGAGGTCAGGAAGTTGACATCTCTCTTTAGCTTGGGTCAGTTCCATCAGCCAATGAGATTCTGCTCTTCCTTCTTCCCAACTCCAAACCGCACTCACCTGTGGGTCATCAGTGACTTTGACAGCATGAAGAAGGTGAGCAAGCAGGACAGGGTCATGGCAGATTCATAGCACACTGGAAAAAAAATGGGCCTGAGGGTCAGCAGCCAGAACCAAAAGGTCAGTGACATGAGTGAGACCTCCCCCATCCGCCGAGCTGGGTACTAGCAGGAACGGGTCCCATGAATCTCATATTCCTTACTCAGAGATGACCGTTAACAGAAACACCATGAACTGCCAGGATGCAGACATGGTTTGTGGCTCATACATAGAGAAATGTCCAGTCCCACCTGGCTCTCCATCCAGGACACTCTCCCTTGCTTATTCATAGGCAGATGCTCAAATAATGCTAATCCATTCTAGTGTTAGGCAGAGTCAAGCAACTTCAAAAGATACTGTATAAATAACAAAATTCCCTTCCCCCAAAAAAAATTCTAACAGGACTTTATTTTTCAAATTAAAACCTACGTAATAATTGTCCTTTCTGCTTGAGGATAGTACCCTTTCTAGAATATAAATGCCTTTTGCACATCTATATTATTTCTACATCATATGTATTTTGTCCTTCATTAATACAATGGATCATCCCAGTGTTGAGATGATCTTGATTCTCAAATGCTCAGCCGGCACCAAATATGACGTAGGCAGATGCTTAGAAAACAAGAAAGATTTCAAGTATGGACTCTAGGGATGGATTACATATCCGAGGGTCCACCCACCTAAATTTGGAGAAACTTCTCATCAGTGTGGTTGCAGGGGAAGGCATGACCTCAAAGAGCATCATTTAAGTCAAAAGAGCCACCATCTGTATCAGTGGAAGGAGGGCCCCTGCAGGGGGCCTTGAAGGTGGATCTTGAGATATTTCAGTCAATGTTTCTGAGAAAGAGAGGAAGGGGCAGAGAAACAGGAAATAAGAGGGACAGGAGAGATACAGAACAGGTGGGGGGAGAGACAGAGAATAGGGATAGCTAAAGATGAAACATTAGCTAATATTTTCAACAGAGGAAAAAGCATATTTTCCAAGTTTGCTATCAATAAAAGCCATTTCTTCATTTAAGCCCCCATGCTATCATTATAGTAGAAAATGTTGGCTAAAATGTAGCTTCTCGATTCCTACACTTATCTATAGGTATCTAAATTTATATGTCTTATTTATGTATGTCAGCTATATCTATGTATGTACTCATATGCATAATACACACAAAATCTACAAAATATATTCTCTCTTTAAATATTATATAATTATATAATATAATAATATATTAAGATATATATCTATATCTTAATAATTGGATATATATCCATATGTGTGTATTTATATTCACATAAATACACACAAATCTGGGTAGATATCCATTTATTAAGCACAACAAAAAAATACTAGTATATTATAAGGCAAGTCAATGTAATATAATGATTAGAGAAAGACCTCAAAACGAGGAAAATCTGAGTCATGACACAACTTCTCAGTTCTCTCGGCATCTTGCAAAGAAGATGCCATCCTCCATCACGACTGACATCACAGGTCCACTCCCTATTCTCTAGGAAGTACTATGGCAGGTGCCATAGGAGACTCAAAGGGGACTAAATCACAATCTCTGCAAGTCAGCAGTTTACTCTAACATGGGAGATAAGACCCACAAGAAATTAAAACTAGTGAGTCTGGGATGGATGTGCCAAATACTGAGACAGAATGTAAGTGTTTATAAAGAAAAACAGGGTCTTTGTGGAGCCTTGGGTTGTTTGGATGACCCTGGGTACAATTGACAATCTTTACTTGAACTGTCTTCTTGGAGAAGGCCACCTAAAGTAGCAGGTAAACAGGAATATGTGTATGGGAGCGGGGAGGGGAGAACGTCAAAACAAATGATTCTTGAGCATCCAAATGGACCAGTCCCAAAGGGATGAATGTTGTTCTGGAGAAGAGCCATTTTCACTTTGTGACTCACGGGAAGAAAATATCTAAGTTAAGTCTAGAGAATCATAGGGTTGAAGCTTGAAGGCCCAAGGAACTTTTAGCCACCTGTTCAGTGCTATAACATCGCTCTTGTCCATGTGTCTTTAATTGCCTTATCTTTCTAGATTATGTCTGAATTTATGCATCATTCCTTCTGTCAATGAACCCAGGAAAATCCCACTGGTGGTATAGCGTATTTGCAAAGGGGGGGGGGGGGGAAACGAATGCTAGGACTGGATGCTGGAGCCGGGAAATCAGGAATGGTAGCAGGGGAAGAAATGGGACAGATCATTGGCCACCTGAATATTCAAGTCCTTGACCCCAAGAGGCCAAGCAGGCTCAGGGACTAGGAAAGCCCAGGCCACGGAGTTAGCAGTTTACCCACAGCAGAAAGGACTCTCTTGGCAAATGGACTTCTACGGAGAGCGCTCTGGAAAGGAATTGCATCCTTTGGGGAACTGGACTGCTCCAAGGACCTCCGCTTAGGACAATTCCTCCCTTTCTCTCTGCTCCAGCAGGTAAGGGGAAAGAGGGATGTCCCTTTGGCCTGGGTGCTCCAGCTAACTACCTGACTTTGACAATGGCCCCAGAGGCAGTTCATCTAGCTGATTGTTCCTCCTTGTCCTGGGCACTGGGTCCACGATTATTGTGTTTGTAAAGTGTTGCCCTGAGTGTAATCCCAAGCTCTGGCCCCGTACCTTGACACTCCTGCTAGAAAACCGCAGGTTAGCATTAATACCCGTTATTTGCCAGCTCTAGAGAAAGGGCAAGAGACTAGAAAAGAGGGGGAGAGGAAGGGGAAGAGGCAAAGGGAGTCTTTGAGAGGAATGGGATTAATACTAAGGAGAAAGGAGCCTTATGAGTTCACTCTATCCCTACCGACTCTAGGAAAAATGCCGTTGCTGAGTATAGGGGAGCCGAGGAGGGGGACAATGACTACAGGAGCCTCCAGGCGGGCTCTCGTGAGGTCTCTCCTCCTGGCCCAAGCCCTCACCAGTCATGTGCCTGCGAGGAGCCACCATCTGTTCCGCTGTGGCACAAGCTGGCATCCCAGGGCACATGCCATCTGCAGTGTGGCACCAAGGCTCACGCACCTCCCCCGCTTTTGTAGCTATCACTGAATGCTGGTCCCTGATACTTGGACCATAAGGATTTTCTTCTTTTCCTCCCCTAGTGCCAGAGAGCTGATGCTTGCCCTAAGGCGCCCCTGCTCTGGGAAGTTGATCTAGGAAGCATCTGAAACACAGCTTCATCATCACTCATTGTGGAGGAGCTCGATCCCTAACCCAAGATCGAACAAATCAGCTGTGAATAAATACTCCACAATAAAGACATAAGGGGAAAGAGACCCAGACCCCCCCCCCCACTGGCAGCCTCCTCCTGTATATAATTGACCCAGATCTTTTTATCACATCCAGTGCCCCTCACTCTCACCACCCAACTGCTCACCACCCGGGATGCAGTCACATGCTCCAAGATGGTGAGCTCCTGTCCCACTTCCTGCTTCTGCAAAACACTCTGGCCTAAGTGTCATCAGCCTCCATTGGAGGTCTGCTCTTTGCTGTAGCTCTCCCATCTTGGGGGAGTCCCAGGGGATCTCCCCTGTCCATCTGTGCTGCCTCCAATCCCATCCCTGCCATGTCCCATTCTCACTGTCAAACCCAAGGGAGTTGGGGTGAGGCAGGAAGCTCAATCAAGAGACTGTGTGGGGGAAGAGAGTGGGGGGGGGTGAGAGGTCACACACTGAGGGATGGGCTTGGCTCTCCATCCCCTAGACACATACACTGGGTAAGTGAGTCAGTGAGACTGGAAGGTGAGAGAGAGAGAGAGAGAGAGAAGGAAGAGAGAGAGAGAGAGAGAGAGAGAGAGAGAGAGAGAGAGAGACAGAGACAAGAGACAGAGAGAGAAGGGAGGAAAGGAGGAAGGGAGAGAGAGACATACAGAGAGAAAGGGAGAGAAGGAGAGAGGGAGAGAGAGATATATCTCCTGAAAGGGCCTGAAGGACCATCCCATCCCAAAGGTGCTGAATCCACAAGCAGTCCCTCTCTGAAACAAGAGAAGGAATGAGATGGTCCTTGCTTCCCCTCTCAACCCCAAGCCTCCCATCTGGAACTTCCAACCTCCTCACCTTCCACAGTCAACAGGTAGTGCTTCACCAGGTCTATGGCTTCTGTCTTGTTTTCTGAGAGGACCACTCCAAAGCCAGCCAGCAGGTAGGTGACTTCTACTGTAATTCCTGCCCTGGTTTTTTGGATGATGGGGACAAAAGCTGCCAGGAGCAGCAGGGTTACCTGGGAAGCAATGACAACGTTATCTTGTTCTGGCTCCTAAGGTTCTGTAAATCAACAGACTCATGGGGAAGGTCAAAGTGCATTAATTCGAACCCCACCAACCCATTATGTACATTCATCTCGTCTGGAGCTAACCAGAAGTTTATCTATACTGTTAACCACAAGTAAAGTAGAATCTGCTGAACATCAGTCTTTGCCTAATTAGAAGGCTTTCTCTGCTCATGAAAGTTGGTCCCTAAGAACACTATTGTTTCTCTCCCAGAAAGCAATTTTTTATCTTAGGAGGAGATCACTGCAAGTATTTGAAAGTGTTAACACCCACCGACTGTTCATTTCTCTACACTGGCCATCTGGGCCGCAGAAAATCCAGATTAGAAGCTCTGACTGCAGAGGGTTTTTTGAGGACTCTATTTAGGGAAAAATGCTTATCTGTTGTGGGGTGAACGAAGTACAGGGATGAGTTGTTCTTTCTTTGCAGTAGATGTCCACAAATTGTAATTTTTTTTTTAGTTCCTTTTCTTCTCCTCCCCTGGAGCAAGGGGAGCTGGTGATAATTCCCACACCAGTGGTTAAGGAGCAATTAGGAGCTTCTGGTGAAGCAGGTGATGGTCCTCTTGCACTCTGCCCTGATCAGACCATACCTAGAGTATATTCAGTTCTGGGCATATATTTTAGGAAGAACATTAATGAGCTGGAAGGCAAACAGCATAATGAAAGGCCTTGAGACTATACCACAGGGAATCTATTGATGGAATAAAGGATATTTAGGCTGGAGAAAAAAAGTCTCAAAAAGATTATGACAGCTTATTAGCATTTATAAAATACTTTAGGGTTATATAATTTATGTATTATATATTTTATATATTTACATATATATAACTATTTGCTCCTCACAATAACCCTGAGAGGTAGGTGCTATAATTATCCTCCTTTTAAAGTTGAGGAAACTGAGGCTGAGACAGACTCTGACTAGCTCAGGGTCATACAGCTACCGATTATCTGAGTTAGGATTTGGATTCAGATCTTTCTAACTCTAAGCCCAACATTCTATCCACTGAATAGCAGTTTTAGAGTATTGAAGGAAAGGGATTAAATACTTGTTATGAGAGGCAACGTTAAACATGTCACAAATATGTTATGTGGCAGAAATTTGCTTTGCAAGGCCCTAGAAGGCAGAACTGGGATCAAAGGGCCACACAAAGACAGATTTAAGCTTAACACAAGGAAACTAACAATCATAGCATCTGAGTGTTGAGGGAAGAAAAGTGGCCCCAAACTCTAAAGAAATCCCCACATTAACAAGCCCCACAAGTGGTTATTCCACTCCTGATTGAAGACCTACTCCTCCAGCTTCAGAATATACTTGTTCTGTTCTCATCATCCAAAATCCGAGTGACCATTTCTTAGGGATAGGGGAGACAATTTCTGGTCGGATGTGAGTCAGAATCCCCTCTGAGATTCTGGGATTGTCTGAGTTTATGGTGGTGAAACACCCGCATGAAGTCGGGTCACGGTGCCCAGGGGGATCAATACTTGTTGACTTTGTAAAAAGCTCGGGCTGCCTTATCTCCATCATGCTGCTTTCCAGAATGTCACGTCTTTAGGGGGTAGGTGAGGTAGGACAGGGTGGTGGGGACAAGGGGGACAGATGAGAAGAGTTGGGGAGCAGAGGGTTACCTGGTAAATTGTGATCACTGCCATGGCAACCGAAAGGATGAGTTTCAGGGGAAACCGGAAACCTACAGCCCCCAAAGGAAAGGTCGGAGCCATTAGAACTACGGGTATTCCCAAAGGTCCATCCATCCCCACAAAGGATTTAACTCCTCTGACTCTTTGTTAGTCTTTCCCCAGCCACCTTTCACCTGAAACGTCTCCAGCGTCTCACGGTGACATGGAAGTGACCCAAACTCCCAAGCTGGAAAGGAGTCTGTGGAAGACCCTCACAGGGAGGGGATCCTATTTAAAGATGGCTCTGTGAAAGGGAATGGCAGTGGCCCATGGGCATATCCTAGACCTGGAGACCTCACTTCCATTATAAAGGACAAAGGCCCCTTCCTATACTGCTCTGACTAGAGCCTGGGGCTCAAGGCTATGGACCGCTGGGTGCTCTCTAAGTCTGCCCTATGTCTGCAGTTCCTTCCCCCTCTTACCTGCAGGGAGTGGGCTCCCTGTTTAAAGACCAGCCCCAAGGGCAGCTCTGCCAGGAAGTTTTCCTCCTTTTCTCCCCAATACAAACACACTTTTATGGTAAATAATGTGTCTGCATTAGCATCATATCCTAATGCAATGACCTCCCCTCTCATCAGCCCCAGGTCAGATCCGAGGGTGAGAGGATCCCGGGTTTGGAAGAGGAAGGTGGGAAGGTTGGGAGAGCATGAAGGAAGAGTGGGTGATGCCCATGGCAGCCATGGCAGCAGCTCTTTCCCAGATGGCTTCCCCGAGGAAGCCGAGACAGATGGCTTCTTGAGGCTGAAAGTGGAGGGGCTTGGGGATGAGGAGGGGGAGGAAACCAGCTAACAGAGACCTCCAGGAATCGGTACCCCAGACACACAAGTACCTGGCTGCCAAGTGGAGATGTGAGGGAGGAAATAGAGCAGGGCCCGGGAGAGGAAGCTCCGATCGGTCTCCGGGGAGCTGGAAAGGAGAAACACAGACAAGAAGGGCTTGGCACAAAATGACTTTTTAATGGAAGCGATTCCAGGGGACAGGCAGGTTGTACTCCTGGTGATGGAGAGTCCTGGTGGGGCAGGGACTCTGCACTGGGCTCAAGGGAGGCAGAAGAAACAGACTCAGACCCCTCCCTCAGGGACCCCTGGGAGGATGGGGAAGTCTCTTCAGGAGACACCCCCCCCATACATCTGAATCTGATGGAGTAAAAATTCGATCCTAGGTGAAGATTCTAACTCATGCCAGACAAAAGCCTTGGCTGCCCTTGGGCCAGCTCAGCCCCCCAAGCTGCCCCCTCTCCCAGCTCCTCCATTCCAGCCTCTCTCGATCCCTACTGAGATGATGGGAGGATGATGGAAGGTACGGACACTCTACCTGCTTTTCGACTTCTTCTTACTGAGGAGGCGCCTGAGATAGTCTCCATAATAGCTTTCCTCCACCTCCTGCAGAAAGAGCACAGAACCCACAAGGGACATCGTTGGGCACAGAAAGGCTGAAGGTTCTGCCGAGGACGATTGGGAATTTTCAAAAATCACATCGCTACTTTACATTCTCTAGTGGAGCAGGTGAAAACAGGGCTTGATTTCTTGGTTCGACCAAGTTCAGCCCATTTACTAGCTGCCCAGCCACAGTCAAGTCATTGTCTCAGTTTTCTCATAGGAGAGATGGGCATGATAATTGTACTACCTATTTTATGGGACCATTGTGATGAAAAGGACTGGTAAACCAGAGAGTAGTATTTTTGTGCAGCTGTTTTTAGTCATGTCCAACTCTGCATGACCCCATTTGGGATTTTCTTGCCAAAGCTACTGATGAGGTTTAACATTTCCTTCTTCAGCTCATTTGATAGATACAGAAATTGAGGCAAACAGTTAAGTCATTTGTTCAGAGTCACACATCTAATAAGTGCTGAAGCTGGGGTTTGAACTCAGGAAGACAAGTATTGACTCCAGGCCCGGGAATTCTGCCCACTGCCACCTGGTTGCCCTTAGAGTGGTCCTCCAGAGAGCAAAAGATTTGGAAATGACAATAATTTTAGCTTTCATCTTTTCCTATCACATCGTTTGAAATATGTGGAAACTGAGGGCTCAGTCTCTTCCTTCAGGGAGCTCCTGGTGTGTTGGAAAAACATGGTCCCCTCTCTGGGACTCCTGAGTCTGATGGAAAAGACAGCTCTTGTCGAGCCTTAGCTGGGGACCATAGCCAGGCAGATGCCCTGTCCCACCAGAGGTAGCAGTGCCTTCTCTGCCCTTTTCTATTTCCTTCTCTGCTTCCTGATCCACTTTGAACCTCTCTGACTCCATCAGAGACCACTGGCAATTGGAAGTGATTGCCTCAAAATCAAAGGCAGAAGATGAGAGAGTCAGGATTTGAATCCAGATCTTTCTAAATCACAGCCAGCTTTGCACACCTTTTCTAGAACTCGGAATGACCCCAGGTTCCCAACGGAGAACTCCCTGGGGCCCAGAGGGTGGGCCCCCTACTTTGTCTGGCCTGGTCCCTTCATCCCCCAAATCAGGAAACAAACACATGAGATTATATCGTTATTGCCATAGCTCTCGCCAGGGCCCTAGAGCTGGAAAGGCTTTGGGGATAGACCCTCAACACACCAGCTGTCCCAGGACCAACTTCAGTAACATGAGAAAAGGATCCTCCCCATAAGATCGGACCAACCTCCGAACCTGGAACACCTGTCACTAAGAGGTGGGGGAAGGGGAACAGGTGCATCTGGACAAAGGCTGTGCTGATGGGACCAGGGAACCCAGCCAGAGGCAGTTCAGCTCAGTGGGTCCAAGACTGGCAAATTCTACTTCCCATTCCTATTTCTGACAAGGAACAAATAACTGGATTTCCTCAAGCCCAATTTCTTCATCTGAAAATGGGGATAAAAATGTCTACTTCTTAGGACTGCTGGGAGGATCGCTATAGGTAATGAATATGAACCTTTGCAAATCTAAAAGAGCTACATCCCAATCTCAGTTCTCATGATGAGAGAGTAAATAATGGACCAGCCTTGGACTCAGGAACAGTGAATCCAGTGTTCCACCTGAATCTGGACAAAGAATATATATGGAAAAGGAGCCAGTCACTTACCCCCTGGTGCCCCCGGGCAAACCTTTAAAACTATATATTACAGGGGGATTACCTATCTTTATGAATGGAAGGTTTTTCTATTCTGGGAGTTCCAAATATAATAGATCTGGACCTAAACTCCTATCATTATCATAGGCATTCAAAAGAAAGTTATTTATTACGATAAAGAACTCATTTGATCATATCATTTGTTCCTACCCCGATTCAATTATATCCAAGATAAATATTTGTTTAGCTTTTAAAGACCTTCATCCCTGGTGCCTCTGTATTTTTCCAGTCTTTTTACACCTTATTCCTCTTCACAAACTCTATGAATCTACAACACTGGCCTCTGCTGATTTTTAAACAAGACATCCCATTTCCTGAATTGGAGTATTTCCACAGACTGTCCCTAAAATCCAAAACTTTCTCCCTCGTCACAGCTCTTCCTGGCTACCCTGACTTCCTCTGAGTCTCAGATAAAATCCCATCTTCTCCAAGAAGGCTTTCTCAGTCCTCCTTATTCTTTGTACCTGCTCCCTAAAGGTTCTCCCCGATTTATCCTGTTCATATCTTGTTTATATATAGTTGTCTGCATGCTCTCTCCCCAATTACTGTATGAGTTTCATGAGGATGGGGACTCCCTTTATTTTGTATCCTCAGGACTTATAGTGCCTTCCACATAGTAGGAGCTTAACTGATTGTACTATATTAATTGATTTGGTCAAGCTTCATTCATTCATTGAAAATCCAGCAGTCTTCAGCTTTTAGCTAAAAAGATAAAAGAACAATTTTTAAAAAATTGATAGCAAACAAGGTATTTTCATGGCTAATCTCTAGTCATTATCTGCTCCTTCCCCCTCCTTTATGCCGAGATTCTGCTCAAACTGGGCAGTCCGTGTGTACATGAGTGCATGTGTTCCCCTTTTGCAAAGGGAAACTTTTAGGACAGCCCACCCCAGCCCACAGCTTACACTTTCAGAGCTCTGGTGGCCAGAGTTCTTCTCAGTATCTATCTTTATCAAGTCCTGCTGCTTCTGCCATTCATCCACCCACTTCCTGCCATGAGTGAAGGCTGAGGCTGCTCTCTGAAGGTGAGTCAGCCTCCTGTGGGAGTCTACATCTAGCTGTAGGACTCAGTAGCCAGGGCAGGGCATTAGGCAATGGGGTCATTCTGGGTCTCCTGCTCTTGGCGCAGAAAATCTCCAAGGCTGGGCAAGAACACTAGGCTAAGAGGATTTGGCAAAATCCCATTCAGAACTTTTTGCTGCTGGGAGAAGTGCCTGGGGCCCACAGGGTGGGTCCCCTACTTTGTCCGGGTCCTTTGTCCCCCAAATCAGAAACAAACACATGAGATTATATCGCATTGCCACAGCAACCCTGCATGCTCCTCCATCCCCTAACTCCCTTATTCCCATACATAGTTCAGGGTCAGCTCCTGTAATATGGGCCTTGGAAACCTAATCCTCTTGCACTAAGGGGTTTATATAAGTGGGCATTTTCTATCCCCTCTGGATCAGGAGGGGAAGTAAGTGAAGAAAGGGAAAAAACAAGGAGTCCTTATATTCTCTCCAAAGCAGAAATAAGAAAAAGAAGTCTCAATAAAGAGCCCTGGAAAGATTAGTAATGGCTCCTCCCACCTCTCAAAGCTCAGAAACCTTGAGAAAGGTGGTACCTGCCCCAGGTCAGAGTCCTACAGCCTCCCTTTAGTCCCAATCTTAGACTCATCCTCTGCTCTCTGTGCTCACCCATTCCCTTCTCCACATCTCAACAGTATCCAGGCCTGTCCATCCCACCTCCAAGTACCCATCCTTTCCTCTCTGCTCACAGACACCACTCTGTTAAGACCCTCATCATCTGAATCCTAGCCCAGGGCTTCTTCTTTTCCCATTTATGACTCCTTTTTGCCTAAAAAATTTTTACCTGACCCAGGATATGCAAGTATGCAAAATAGGTATAGACATTAAATATTTACTAATAATAAATCATAGTTTTGCAACCCCACCTTCAGTTATGAGACCCCATGTGGGGTCACAAACCACAGTTTAAGGGAAGGATCTATAAGATTAGAGAACCAACCCATGGGATGTGGAAGAGTCTGTGAGGTTAGAGAACCAAGCCATGGGATGTGGAAGGATAGATAAGGTTAGAGAACCAATCCCGTAGGATTTGGAAGTCTGTGAGGTTAGAGAACCAAGCCCATGGGATATCTCTGAAGCCATGGAAGGAAAAGACAGGAGGAAGGGACAAGACAAAGTATCAACAGCTGCTGCGGAATAAGAAGAAATCCTTCAGATTCAGAGATTGGGTCTTTAGGGAGCTTGAAGGTAGCAATTAAGAGCTGCCTGAGCATAATTACAAGAGTACGAAGGGAAAACAGAGTGAGAGATTGGAGACTCTACTATCAACAGCTTTTACAAGAAATCCAACAGTGACAGGTAGGAGGGGGTGAGTTTGTAATCAAATGGGGTGGAAGGATCAAGGAAAGGACTTTTTAAGGACTACAGAGGTCTGAGAATTCTTGTGGACAAATGGAAAAGAACCGGTGGTGAGGGAGAGATTGAAGATGAAGGGGAGAGTAAGGATGCTGGCTAACAAGCTCTTGTAGTGAGAGGATGGAATAAAACACAGGGAAAAGAGAGGGAAGGTGGAGAGGACGGGTGAGGAGAACTCAGGGGTCTTGTTCTGAGTAACCTTGATCCCGAGTTTGAGGAGGGAAGGGGAGCACGGTCATCCTCTGGGAGTTTGGGGGTGGGGAGGAGAGAAGCGTTTGGAATTGCATCTGCAGGAGTGAGATGGGAATCGATAAGGGAGAATAGAAGGATTATGGAGCAGCAGGAAAGCCCAGCTGAGGTCACGTACCATGAATGGGGAGTGAAGGGGATCAGCCAGTTATGTGACTCCCCCCAGCAGCTCTGGGGAGGGGCAGAGAAGTAATGGTGGGAGCTCCCCAAGGGTGAGAGGTCACAGGTCAGGGAGAGAGCCCCCAACAAATGAGGGACCTCAGGACAGAGACAGGGGCACCGAAGTGCCCGGTCATGGAACACACTGAGCCTGGGGGGGCTGAGCCATTCATGCCATAGAACTGAGCTGTAGGGATAGCAGCCATCGTTTTCAAAAGAGGAGTGAGTCAGGGCTACTTGAGGCAGCAGCGTACCCAGGGGCAGCGGGCGGATGTCTCATTGCCATGGGCTCCAGTGTGCCCTCAGATGCCCACTGGCTGTGTGACCTTGGCCCTGTGACCCTGGCCCTGTCGTTTGCCTCAGTTTCTGTAAAATGGGGATAACAATATCCCCGTTCCCCAGTGTTGTGGGGAGCATCAGAGGAGATCATGTTGTTGTTGGGACAATCAGGGGGAACTGACTTGCCCAGGGCCCGCAGCCAGTAGGTGAGGTGGGATGTGAATCCAGGCCCTCCTGACTCCAAGCTGGCCCAGAGATAACGGGAGATGCTAGGAGAAAGAGGAGCTTGCACAGCCTCCTCATTTAAATCCAATTCACTCCCATTTCATGGCCTCATCGCCATGATTTCAGGGTCTTCTTCAAGAACGGAGGACAAACAACCACCAAAAAATACCATATAAAGGGCAGCCGTTATTTCTGATTGCTCCCTCGCTGACTTTTGTTGGTTGTCACACACACACACACAAAAAAAAAGCTAGCAGAGTGTCTGACTATATAATCGGTGCTTAATAAATGCTTGCTACTGTTGATTGGCTGTCATGGGAAATTCACTGATCTGAGAGTCAGAGGGGTGGAATCTATGGTTTCCCATCCCCGTGACCCCCATCCTCCCTCCCAGGGTGCCGGGGGGGGAGACACAGAAACGTGGCTCCGGAGTTCCCCCCCCAGGCTGAGCTCAGGCCCCCCCCCCAGCTGCCTGGAAGGGCACAGGGGCATTACCCCCGCCATTACCTCTGGGCGGGCCGCCATCTTTCCAGTCCAGATTCTTAGGAGCTGCGCCGGATACCAGCAGCTCAGGAACACAAGGCCGGCAAGAAGAGGCAAGGAGGCCAGCAGGGAGTAGTACCTGTAGATCTGGCAGACCCAAGGCTCCCTGAGTCACCTCCAAGCCTCCCCCCTCCCCTGGAGCCCTCAGCCCCATCCTCCCCTCCCTCCTCTCCCTCCTCCCCGGAAGACTAATAATTAGGCCCCTCTTCCTATGTCTGCCCTCCCCCTGGAGTCTCCAACTGGCCTCCACAGACATAAATGGGAGAGAGATGGGAAGAAGGGGAAACTGGAGAGGGATGGAGACGGGTCCGGCCATGGGGCAATGGAAAAGGCTCGGGGCTTAAGGGTCAGAAAATCCTATGAATTGTGTGATTCTGAGCAACCGGGTCTCTGTGGCTTGGCTTAATCATCTACAGAATGGGGATAAAAGGAACTTGTGCCATAGAAATATGAGTTACGATGGTGATGTGTGTGTATGTATATATATATGCATGTACATACAATGCTCCCAAACCTTTGGGCAACGCAGCGATTACAGTTATTCGATAAATCAATTTATCAATCATCAGTAAATATTTGCCAGGACCCACAAAGGGCCGAGCACAAGCAGAGTGCTATTTAAAGACCATTAAACTAAAGCTGGGCTAGGATTGGGGGCACCCTGTACACAATTTATGATGATAGTCTGGGTTTCAAACAGGGTTTTTTCAATTAAAAAAACCATGAGTAACTGGAAGAAGAAAAGAATGAGTTGATTTGTGTAAGAGTGAGCTGCCAGCTTTTACGCAGCCATTCTCCTCCTTAAGGAGCCCCAGTGACTCCTCACTGTTTTCAGGACGATTCTCTGGGCATGTGCTCCCTTTCCCAAGCCCACCCCCAGCCAGGATCATGCTTTTCTCCCAGCCAGGCCCTCCCTCTGCTCTAGCTGCGCTGCTGCCTTCACTGTCTGGCGCTTAGGCCAGGCTGCTTCGAGCCTGTTGTTCAGCCCGCACTGTGTGCAATCCCTCCCCTTCCCTCTCCCGGCCTCCCCAGTTTCCAAGGCCAGGTCATGTCCTTCCTTCTCCAGGGAGTCTTCCCTGACCTCTCCTGTCCATAATAACGGCCCCTTTCTTTGAATCTTCATTCCCCTTGGAGGGTGATGCTTGTGCCCTAGAACTCCTGTACGCCTCATCCTCCCAGAGCTCCTTAAATGCAGGACATTTCTTCCTCCTCTACCCCTCTCCCTCTCCCCCTCCTCCCTTTCTTTCTTCATCCTCCTCCTTCCTCTCCTCTTCCCCCTCCCCTTCTCTTACTCCTTGTCCCCATTCTCTTCCTCCTTTTCCTCTTTTTCCTTTTTTTGCCTTCTCCTTTTCTTCTTCTCCCTTCTCCTTCCCCTTTTCCTCTTCCCTCTCCTCTTCTCCCCAACCCCCCTTCCTTTCTTTCTCCTTCCTCCTCCTTTCCCCTTCCCTTCTCTTCTTCCTTCTCCTTCCCCTCTCCCCGCTCCATCCTCCTTCCCATCCTCCTCCCCTTTCTTTCTCTCTTCTCCTTCCCCCTCTCTTTGTCCCCTTTCTCCTCATCCTTCTTCCTCCTCTTCCTCTTGCTCCCTTTCCTCTTCTTCCCCTCTTCTTCTTCACCCTCTACCTCTTTCCCTATCATCTCCTCCTCCTTCTCCTCCTCCATCTGTCTCTCCCACAGCAGAAAGAGCTGGACACAGAGATGAATCAATATTGCGGTAAAAGGAGCCATTGCCTCCGGGGGCCCCAGTCTAGAGCCCCCAGCCCCAAAGCTCCATTGCATTGTACCTCTCCTTTCCAGAGGGCTTTTAAAATACTTACCCAGCATTCTCCTTCTAACAATGCTGTAGAAGTGTCTGGCCCAAATATTAGCACCCTGTTTTAGAGATCAGGGAATTGAGGCTCAGAGATGGCCAATGGCCTGCTCAGGGTTGCACAAGTAGTTAATAAAGGCCCGTGATGTACCTGGAGGGGTCCCAGGATTACTTACACTCCAAGGGCCATGGGATCCTGGACTTTAGGAAGAAGGAACATTCGTAAAGCTCCTACTATGTGCTTTTTATCTTGTTAGCATATCTCATTTGAGCCTTACAACAACCCTAGATAAAGTGCTGTTTAATATCTCTATTTCCAATTGAAACCGAGGTAAGCAGATTGAGTGGATTAAAATAATTTCCAAAGCTTAAGATTGCACTAAGATTTTTGGGACACTGTACATACCAATAAGTTTATGAGACTGCTTTTGAACCTAGTGCTGTACCCCCCGAGCCTCCCAATTCCTTCAAGGATCTTGGGGACCATCTAGCTCAGCCCCCTTTTCTTGTAGCTTATAGCTAACATAAGTAAAGGGGAGGAGGAGGAGGAGGAGGAGAAGGAAGAAGAAAAGGAGGAAGAGGAAGAAGAGGAGGAGGAAAAAGAGAAGGAGGAGGAGGAGGAGCAGGAGGACTTAAACCCCAGGCTTTATGACTCCAACCAAAAGCCTGGCCTTTCAGGGCTTTTAGATCCTTACATCTCCTCACAAGTACCACACTCTCTGCTAGGGCAGTTCCCAAATAAAGCAGGTCTTTACCTTGGTGGTCCGAGGGCACTCCACTTTATACCATATCTGGACCCCACAGTGGACCCAGGAGAGTAAGCAGCCCAGGATGTATCCGGCTTGGTGTCTGACTGTGGCACACGCCATTAGCGGGTAGTAGAGGGCCGGGTAGTAGAGCAAGCCTAAGGTTTTCAAGTAACCTGGAGGAAGACAGACAGACAGACAGAGGAGGAGAGGGGAAGCAACAAGAAACGTAGGTGAGAAGTCCAACCACAATTACTCATTTTCTTATAAGGGTCCTAGCAAGACTGAACAAAGGTACCCTGCCTAGGGAGAGACTCTCAAACCCATATCCTTGGCCTGCAGGGAAAGGAACCTGTAGGAAGAAAGTATCTTTGAGCCTTCAGCCCCCAACCTCCTAAGTCCTACCTTGGGTTTCCACTCTTTCCCATGTCTGGAACATCGCCCCTCTCCCTGCTTCTCGCATCCATCAACCTGCCCGCTATTACTTTCACATCCCCCTGGACCCTTCCTTCTTGCTGAATTCTTTCAGGATCCTGAGCCAACCATCTCATTCTGAACTTGGTAACATATTACTCCAGTCCATCTCCTGTGTGTGATCCCTGGCTCCCCAACGATGCTGGGGGAAGGGGGGCTCCAAGGACAGAGACCAAGAATTCTCCCCTAGTTTCCTCCATGTAGCCCCTGCCTTTGACTGGCCCCTCCTGGCTGACTGCAGAGTTAGGCAAGGAGAAGCAACTGGGTAACACAGAATAGTGGATAATGAAGAAATCAATTCTATTTGGCTCCCAGCTGCACTGAGGGATTGTGGGAGAAGGGACTAGAACAATCTAAGCTCCCTGAAGTTAATTGGCAAATAATAAGAGGAAGCCAACAATGAACTGGGTCTTCCCTAAATGGATTAACTGAGAGGTGCTCTTCATCTCGCTCCCTTTGAGGCTTCCAAAATCTCTCTGGGATATGTGAGGGACTATCAGCCTCATTTCAGAAACGGGGAAACCGAGGCTCACAGAAGTGAAATTACTTGCTTAAGTTCATGCCGTGAGCTCTGAAGTTAATGTTTTGATTTAGTGAAGCAAGAATGTGAACTTGGCTTTTGTGGCTTCTGCCCCAGATGGCAGACTCCTTCTGCCTGAAAAGGGGCACAAAGCTGCAAGCCAAACCTCACCTCCAATATGTCACCTCCCTCCAGGAAGGTCCCTGGTTCTTTAGCAGAGCCCTTACCCCGGAGGGGTAATTACATGTGTCATGCCAGAACTCTGTACTTAAAACAAAGATTCTTACAAGGCGATGATAATTTGGTGGAACTGATAAAGACAATGGTTGTCTAGTTTAACATAGTGCTTAATAGTTCTCTAAGTTCAGTATGATTGATTTAATCTTACAAAAAATAATGGTTTCCTAGTGATATGATAGGTTTATACTCAAATAAGAGCATATAAAGGTGCGACAAACTCAGCCAGATTGAGAGCCAGAGACAGACTCAGAAGGGCCAGACAGATTCGGAAGGGACCCAGAGACAGATTCATTCCATCATCCACCTTTGTGGTGGCTGGAGGCTGAAGCACAAGCCCTTGGAGACAGAGAGATCCATTCCATCTCAAACCACTGTGGTGGCTGGCCTGTCCTCCTTCACTCCCCCTCCTCCCCCCCACTGAGACCAAGGCTGGTCTGAAAGGCTCTCCAGAAAGCTGGCCTGGGCCCCAGGCAAGGAAACTAGATTGTGAAGGAGATAATAAAGGATTTGGACTTTAACACCTGGCTATTCTTGTGGTGACTGCTGAACTGAAATGAAGGCTGCTCCAAGACCTCCAGAAAACCAAACAAGAACACTATATTTGGCACCCGAATAGGGACAAATGATTTACAATCAGCAGTTCAGACTGACACATCTTGATTTCAATGGAAAAGTCTCCGTGACCCAGAAATTAGGGTAAGTACAAAAATAGACAAGAAGGAAACTTTGTTAAGGGCTAAAGTAGTGTTTCAGCTGAAATGGGACAAATGTTTAGAGAGGGGCCTTTTCCACTTCAAGGAAAATGTGTAGAGAGCATGGTTAAACTAATAAAAAACCAAGGTTTGATTGTAACTTGGATACAGATCATTGAACTCTTCAAAATATTAAAATACATCTCCTTGGTTCTCTAAGGAAAAAGAATTATATCCAGACAAGTGGATATTAGTAGAAGAGCAACTAGTGAATACTACAATGATAATGGTACCAATTCAATCCCTAAAGAAACACTCTATATATAACTTAATACAATTCGCTTTAGGAAATTATATAAATATTAGAAT
Source organism: Sarcophilus harrisii (assembly GCF_902635505.1). Classification (NCBI taxonomy): domain Eukaryota; kingdom Metazoa; phylum Chordata; class Mammalia; order Dasyuromorphia; family Dasyuridae; genus Sarcophilus; species Sarcophilus harrisii. The sequence goes on along the minus strand of NC_045427.1, from coordinate 618,129,391 downwards.
AAGGAAAAAGAAGAAAGTTGAGGAGGAGGAGGAGGATACTGACAAATTAGGTGAAAAGCATAATTAGACAAGAATGGAGTTAAGTACAATTCTGATGAAATTAAGGAGTGCGGTGCTTCACAGCAGGAGCTATTAGGGCATTCTCCATCCCCTGACCTACTCCCCTCAATTAACCCTTCATGGTGGAGGAAGGAGAGGGAGGGGCAATGACACCATCAGCACCACCTACGAAGCAGCCTATGACAAGATTACAAAAGGCACTAGTTAAAGATAAGAGGAAGGACAAAATATTTCTGATTTAGTAAATGCATATCCTATTATTGAAGAATTTGACTCTTCAGGCCACAAAGGAGAAGATACACTTCTTTTGATCTGGAAATTATCAAAGATTTAAAAAAGAGTTGCACTCTTTATAGGGCTACATCATCTTATATTAAGATGGTATTAGAGAATTTGGCTTATGAAATTCTAACCCCTAGTGATTGGAAATCTATAGCAAGGACATGTTTAGAACCTGGACAAAACTTGTGGCTTTTAGAGTATAGTGAACTTTGTAGAATACAAGCCCAACAAAATAGGCAAACTGGAGCTAATATACAAATCACTTTTGACCAACTAGCTGGTATAGGTCAGTATGATTAATTACCCTTTGATAGCATGTGAGTAAATTGCTGCTGCTGCTAAAAAAGTGTGGGGCTCCCTCCCAGGAAAGCAAGATCGAGGGGAAGCCTTCATGAAAACAGAGCAAGGTCCAAATGAACCCTTTGATGATTTTGTGGGACATCTCTAGACAGTTGGCACAAGAACTATTGGTGAAAATGCAGCTACAGGAATAATGATCAAATAACTTGTTAGACAAAATGCTAATGAAGTTTGCAGAAGAATTATTCTGGGACTATACAAGTATGTTCCTTTAGAGGAGGTCATATGAAGCTGTGCCACAGTGGGCACAAATGCTTAATATACCCAGGCTATGATGCAGAACATGGGAAGACAGGGTCTTTTGTGGCAACGGACTCCCAGAGAGACTCATCAATGCTTTCAGTATGGTAAAGTAGGGCATCTGAAAGCTCAATGTAGGCATAGAGATAGAGTGAGAAAATAGGGTGGGAGAACAAGACCCAAACCCAATTCCAAAATTCAACAGAGGCTTCTATTGGGCCTCAGAATGTAGATTGACTCAGGGAAATGAGAGGTGAGATCCAGCTCCATGACCTCAAACAAAAAGCAGGTGGGGCATGATGGCAGCCAAGTTCACACCCAGAGAGTCTTTAGAAGTTCAGGACTCTGATATGATCAATCAGCTGAAAAGCAATCAGATGGCAGAAAGAGATTACAATTGGGGAGAACACAGGCTTTTTAATCCGACAGAAGGGCAGTGTCCAGTGTGAGCAGCTCCAGTGTAATCGCCAGTTGATGTGGAGAGATCCAGAAGGTGGTGAATGGAAGGGACCAGATAGGTTAACTGCTTGGGAGAAAGTGTTTGCTTGTATCTCTACAGATGGAGAAGGAATCAGATGGGTGCCAAAGAGCACCTTGAGAGAGACAGGAAAAGAGAAAAAAACTTGAAACAAAGAAGAACTAAGAAACATCTGACATTAAAAGAGCATGACTGATAATGAGACTATTGTAGAACTTCAAAACCGGCAGGAATCTTTGGATTCCTTGAGATGAAAAATTGTTGATAAGACTGTTACAAAACTTCAAAACCAGTAAGAATCAATGGATTCCTTGAGACATAATAAGACTGTTACAGAACTTCAAAACCCGTAGGAATCATTGGATTCCCTGAGATGAAAAATTGTTGATAAAACTATTGCAGGACTTCAAAACTTGCAGGAATCATCAGATTCTCTGACACATGAAGTAATGGACAATAGATTGGTTTGGACTATTTCTAGGACTTATAGACATGTATAATTTCTCATGTTGATTCATGCTGTTTATTACATCACTACTAGCCCGTGTTACTATATATAATACCTCCCATGTTGATGGATTTATACATACTTGTTCCAAGTAAGACCCTTTAGAAACCACTAATCTGATGTGATTCCCCATTTTCCTTTGGTGTTTTTATCTCTATTCCTGAGATGTCAGTGAGGATGTGATCACCTCCTTTTTTGGTATTCTCACCCCCTTTTCTGAAAAAATCAGAAAAGACGTGATCACTTTCTTTTTGGGCTTCTCACCTCCTTGAGAAGTTAGGGAGAGCATGACCACCTGTGTTCTAAAACAAAAGAAACCAGGAGATGTTATGGGCCAGAACTCTGTACTTAAAACAAGGATTCTTACAAGGTGCCAATTCAGTGGAAGGCTGATCCCAAGACCTCACATATCTGACCAGCTGAGCTCAGGAACATATGCAAGTTTTCAATAGCATGAGATGCCCATTCACAGCAACACATTTCTCTCTGCAATCCTCAGTGCCTACTTCCCCTTGGCTTTTCCCTAATGCATATCATGCCATAGTCCCACTGTTTGGGATGGCTTCTGGGCTCCTCTCTGCCTGCATGCCCTCCAAGGACCAGCTCAGGCCCCTCAACTACAGAATCTCCCAGATAGAAGGAGATTAAGAAGTAAGTGTCCAATCTGCCCAAATCTGTATAGAAATCTCTCTTTGAGCATCCTCAAGGAAGGGGAACTCCCTGCTTTGTAAGGCAGCTGGACTATCCTCCAATAGGCTTGCTACTTCTACCCCACATCTTAGATAAGCTGGAGAAGAACTCCAGCTGGCTAACACTATCCTATACCATGGCACAACTGGACAGGTATTCCAGCTGGCTACACCATCCTACAACAGGGCACAACTGGACAGGTACTCCAGCTGCTACACCATCCTATAACAGGGCACAACTGGACAGGTACTCCAGCTGGCTACACCATCCTACAACAGGGCACAACTGCATACTACTCCAGCTGGCTAACACCATCCTACAACAGGGCACAACTGGACACTATTCCAGCTGGCTAATACCATCCTACAACAGGGCACAACTGGACGGGTACTCCAGCTGGCTAACACCATCCTACAACAGGGCACAACTGACAGGTATTCCAAGTGGCTACACCATCCTACACAGGGCACAACTGGACACTACTCCAGCTGGCTAACACCATCCTACAACAGGGCACAACTGGACGGGTACTCCAGCTGGCTAACACCATCCTACAACAGGGCACAACTGGATGGGATATTCCAACTGACTAACACCATCCTACAATGACACAACTGGACAGGTACTCCAGCTGGCTAATACTATCCTACAACAGGGCACAACTGGATGGGTACTCCAGATGAGCTCTGGACAGGAATGGGCAGAGAGAAGCCATCTCATACATTTTCCATATCATGTGACTTCTCCAGGAAGATCCCTCTGACGACTCTATCCCTTTATGGTCATGAAATCATAGATATAAAACTGGATGGGGCTTTGTAAATCATTGAGTTCAATGCCTTCCTTTTATATATGAAGAAAATAGGCTTCTTGTGTTTACCTGATATGGCCAAGGTCACACAGCTAATAAAGGGCAAAAGCAAAGGCAGCTGGGGGCGGAGTGGATAGAGTGCCAAGAGACAACCCAAGTTCAAATCTTGTCTTAGAAAATTGCTGTGTGACCCTGAGCATGTCATTTTACCGTGTTTGCCTCAGTTTCCTCATCTGTAAAATAGGCAGAAGGAAATGAAAAGCCCCCTCCAGCATCTCTACCAAGAAACCCACAAATGGGGTCACAAAGTGTCATCCATGACTGAAATGACTGAACAATAATAAAATCAGATCCTCTGACCCCAAACCCATCTGCAGTCTACAATCTAACATTCCCTGATATTCCCCAGGTATCTGAGTCAACAGATACCTTCTTCTTTACCACCAAGCACGTGGCTGGGAGGGACTCAGTAAATGCTTTTGAGTTGTTTAATGACTTTCCCTCGGGCCTGCAGTCTTTCAAACTCAGCTCTCCAGGAGACTGACATTTATGATTATAGTTCTCCTAAATAGAGGTGGGATAGCTTACCCCTAATTCTAGGAATTTCTTACACATTCCCCTGCTATCCCTTTCCTGGACACATCTTAGTACCTTCCTCTAGCCTGAAATGGACCATTTATAAAAGGCCAGAGGCCAGAAAATGATTCCATGTGTTGGTACCCACTCAGTGTCCCTTGATCATAAACTTGGAAAGGCAGGCTTGCATCATCCAAATTGTTACTGGATAATCGCCAAAGCTGATCAGCTACTTGTAGGCCAAACAAAACAAACCCGGCTTTCTAGTTCATTGACCACTCTTGCCTAATCGCTGGCTTTACCCATGTCTTTTAGTTCCCATTTGAGACATTTAATCAAGGCTCCACCAGTTCCTCATTTATTTATTTTTCATGGGAAAAAAATCACTAGAAATGTAATACCTTAATTCATCCTGCTCCAGGGAAGCCTGGAGAGGCAGCTGAAGCTAGAGAGGCAATGTTGTCTACTCCTAGCACTTTGGTGAGTGACATGGAGAAGTTGACAGCAAAAGTCTGGAGAAGGAATTCAAAGCATCAAGGGAGGAGTGATTAAGTGTAACACTTCCTCACCTTTCCCCAGAATTTTGTGTTAAAAGAGAGTGCTTTAAAAAAGGATAATACAGGATGACTTAGAGGCAACCAGATAACCAGTGGACCTGGAATCATAAAGATTAGCATCTGAATTCTGGCTCAGAGGTTTACTAGATATGTGACTTTCCTCCAAATGTCTTATACTCAGTTTTCTCATTTGTAAAATAGGATGATAATAGCATTTCCCTCATAGGGATGTTGTGAGTAACATCTATCTATCTACCTTTCTATTTCTTCATTTACCTACTTATATCCAACATTTATAATGCTACTAATAGCTAGTATTTACATAGCATTTTTAAGTTTTCAAATAACTTTATAAATAAATATGTATATATAATATATATATTAATTAACATATAATGCAGTATATTCCACATAATATCATTAGCTCTATATAATAGCATAGCTATTATCAATACATAAGTTATTTTCAACATTATAAATATCAGCTATTATTAGCATTATTCTAATGCTAAACCCAAAGAGGGTAGAAAGTATTAATGGTGAGATTTCAGGCACTGTAACAGGTAAATAGGGAACTATTTTTTGGCAAGGAGGCCTTCTCTGAGCATCTCACATCATCTCCTACAAGCAGAGCCTTCTTTTGCATTATAGGTAGGTCCTTCTGTGTTTCACCTTCCCTAATCCTACTGGTGCAGGAAGGCCATCCCTGAAGTGACCCATAGCACAAAGTCACCCCATATAGTGTGCCCTCATCAGGGAAGGTGCTGTGCTCTACGAGCAAAGCAGAATTGAAGAAGTTAGAGAATCCATTCCAAGAGTTCAAATGGACTATTTGTGCCCAAGCTGGGGCAGAGCATTCCAAGATTGTTCAGTCAGGTGCACTGTAGCTTAACTAACATAGGGGTGTCATTCATATACATATATATATATATAAATATATGCATATAAAATATACAAATATATATAAATATATATGTATAAAATATACAAATATATATAAATATATATGTATAAAATATACAAATATATATATAAATATATGCATATAAAATATACAAATATATATAAATATATATGTATAAAATATACAAATATATATAAATATATATGTATAAAATATACAAATATATATATAAATATATATGTATAAAATATACAAATATATATATATATTACACATACACACAGAGTATTGCCTTGACTACCTGGGGAAAAGTCTTCGTCCAAAAACAGCATGTAGAGGTTTGTGAGGAGGATCCCAAACACAACCACGGGCACCAGCCAGCCACTTTCTGTTGCCAAGAAATCCACAGGACTGCAGCCAGATGGATGAGATACATGGGATGGGAGTTGGGGGATGGGAACAGGGATGAAGAGAAATATTAAATTAGATACAGGATGCTCACGCCTTTCTTGTTATCTCCCCAGATTTCCACCACCCCCTCTGGGGGGTGCTGTTTCTGTCTAAAGCAACTGAGTCTGAGAGAGGGGAAGTAACATGCCCTGAAACACACAGCTAACTCCTGGTTGTTCTCCCCCCTCAGGGTTTCTAAACCTTGTAAATGATTCTAGGACTTTCAAATGAATGTACCTGTGTCTGCAGGACCAAAGGATGCAGGCAAGGCTTCGACAGTCACAGATCCTTGTGTCCCTTCAAATTCCCCTAACTTTTGATAGTTGCTCAATGGCAGTGAACTTTGAGCAATGCTCTGAATAACAGCTCATACTCATCGAATAATTTCTGATCCAATATCCCTGAAGACGGGTGATCTGTGATTATCATTATCATTTTATAGATTAAAAGATTGAGTCTTATCCAGTCACCCAAAAAGCAGCTAGCAGAGTGGGGATTTAACCCCAAGCCCTTGGATCTTAAATCCAGACCTTCTTCTGCTGGAGACTACATTATCTCTGGTCTTTGGTCCTGCAGGTTCAGGTTCTTAGCTGTGTCCCTCCATCCCAGAGCTTTCTCTGTACCTTGGAAGTCCAAAAGTCCCATTCCAGCATTTCGGGCAGAGCTTCCGGCGTTTTACTAGCAGGGACAGCACCAAGACGGTGGCCAGCTGCAAGGGAGAGAAGCAAGTTCCCCCGGGGTGATTGCAAGCCCAGAACCCCAGTACTTCAGAGCTGCAAGAAAGCTTACTTAGACTTACTTGTACCTGAATAGAAATCACCTGTGTTTCGACAAGTAGTCATCCAGAGTAGACAAGAGACTCCTAAGATTGGTAACAATTTATGTGATATCACTGGGGACAGAATGAGTGAGTGAGTGAATGAATGAATGAAAAAGCATTTATTTAGTGTTTACTGAGTGCCATGTATTGTGCTAAGTAAGCACTGGTAATATCCCCAGAAAGGCAAGACACAAGTTCTCAAAAAGTCATATTTTAATAAAGAGAGATACCACATAAAAGAAGGAAGGAAGGGCAACCCTATACAAACTCTCAACTGTCCACTACTGTCCCAGAAAACTAGGCCCTGATGCTAAAGTATTCAAGGACTCAGGACCCTACTGTGGATTCTTCCCTCTTACTCCAGGAACTCTTTCCCTTCCCCTAGATCATTCCCCTTTAATCCCAGTGTCCTTCCTCAAAACGGAGCCAGCCTAATGTATAGGTCTAAACATAGGTCACTCTCCTAGGGTTCAAGAACTTTGATAGCTCCCCATTGCCTAAATGTTAAAGTTCTAATTAAATGTTGTTTGATGACAATGAAGCAGAGGAAGGTGAGAGTTATAGGCTTCTCACCCTGGGATCTAAAGCTCTTCAACGTTTTACTCTATTCTTATTTCACTACACACAAACCAACCTCTATTAAATTATGTGTGAAGTGCAGTCCTAGGTACTAGAAAGAATAAAATGGAAATATGACCTTCTTGTTCACAGGGATTTGTGATTTAACAGGGGGCTGTGATTTACACAGGTAAGTGTGCAGAAGATAATTGTCCAGTGAGATGCTCTAGGGAAGTTGGAAGGGGAAGTCGATACTGTCAGCCTGGGAAAGCTTCATAGGGCCATGTCTAAAAGGAAAAGGATCCTGAGGGATAGAATGGAGGGAGTTGGGGGGACCGTCTCTGTTCAGCCTCCTCCCTGCCGCTCAGTGTAACGCTCTATCTCTGCCTCTCTCCTCACCTTCTCCTCTCGGATCCGTTTCCTTTCAGCCCAAGTTTCATCCGAGACCTCCCCTGCCCCCCGAGCTGCTAATGTGTACCCAGTATTTCTTGTGTCCCCCTCTATGCTTACAGTCCGCACGGATGGACAGACGCCGCCTCCCATAATAGATTATGGGCTTGAGAACAAAGACTGTTCCACTTCCCTGGGTTCCCCTGATGCCACAGGAGGTGATCGGGCAAGTGAGCGAGTGGAAGGCCCTCGGCACCCCCTCTGCCGGACTTCTGGCCCCATCCTCTCCTGGGGGGAAGCAGGAGAGTCCCAGGCCCAGGAATACTCACCGACAACGAGGCCAGGCAGGTGTGGTAAAGGCTGGGTGGGAAGCTGTGGTAGCAGGCTGGGATAATTCTGGAGACACAATGAGAAAGAGAGAGACGCAGAGATGTGAGCAGAACTCACCCAGCCCCAAAGACAAGAGGCATGTGCCCGCGGGCCGTGGTTCTGGCCCTCTGCCACCTTCCTCTCTCACGGCTCCCAACATGTTCCAGCCCCATGGGGTCCTCCACCCTCCCCAAGGGGGACATAATGTCAGGTCTGGGATCAAGGAGTCTGGGTTCAAATTCTGCGGCTGACACTGGGGGAAATCGCCTCCCCTCTAGCAGGTCTCGGTTGGCTTGGAGGTTAAATGGAGGAATGGGCCTCCATGACCTCTACGATCCCGCCTGACCGTCAGTTTCCTTTCCATGATGCTATGAACATTGTGGGCTCTGCACCTTTCCTCACGGTACTCTCCCGGTGCCCTCCCATTCTAAAACCTGTCCCTTCTCAGGATCATCTCCTCCCAGAAGCCTTCCTTAGAGTTCACACCCTTCTGCAGCCCCCAAAGTCTGACCATCCATTCTTACTTGGGACCTTACACCAGCATGTCTTGCCCTTTGTGTGAGCCAGGGGACGACTGACGATCAGCAGGCAGGAAATCAAGTTAATTCACTGGTTATTTATTAAGTTTGTGCTGTGTGGCAGGAACTACTGATACAAAGGCAAGAATGAAAGTTTCCCTGCCCTCAAAGAACTTACGTCTTCCGGCTTCAAGTGCTACTTATAAACCTTCCAACTGAGCGACTTTGAGTCACTTCCTCCCTCTCTGCCTCAGTTTCCTCATCTGTAAAATCAAGTGGTCAGATGAGATAATCCTCTTAAGGCAACTTCCAGATCCAGGTTTTCTACATCACCAACTAGCCTGTGAGATCACATAGTGAGAGAATCTCTCTTCCTCTTCCTTTTCCTCCTCATCTATATAGACACAGAAGCTGCTCCGTAAAGCGGGCAGTTATAGCCCAATAGTCCTAGCTGGCAGAAATGACTCAGAAGAACAAGACCTGGGGTCCTTAGATGGGTTCCTAAATCCAATGATTTCTATAAAAGTGAAGGATTGGGGCAGAAGGGCCTCAAGAGGAACACAGCTTGAGAGAAAAGAGGAGGTCCTGGGCTGGATGGGTCAATGGAGGAGAGAAGGCTGCAAGAGAGCCATCATCCATCACCTCCCAGTCTTGCCCCAATTCTTAATTCCCCCACCCTCATCTGCCCTGGATCCCGAAGCACATCTACCAGGACATCACTTTCCTTCTTCATGTTGTACTTGGGAAATTGCACCGCAGAGGACAGGGGAAGGCCTCTGGCAGCTCAGTCCCAGAGACAGAGACACTGTCTCCCCATAACTGGGAGCATTGGCGCCTCGTTGCTTGCAGCCAGAACCACCCCTTCCCCTCTCTCTCCCACAGGGGAATACTAGGGAGTGAGCACTGACAAAGCAAGTCATCTGGTCCCCTCCTTTGGCGGGGATTTTAGGAGGGGATGGACGGAGTTAGGAACTCCTTTTCTCCGTAACCAGTGCTGTGGTTTCTAAAGTTCCCATGAAAGCCCATCCCCCTACCTTGATGCTTAACAAACATATCCCTACAGATAGATTCTTTTCCCAATGTCCCCTCTGGCAAATGGATTCAAGGATCTCAGAAGTTCCTACCAGCTTGAACATTGAAAAGTCTAAGATTTTTAAGACTTCCCAAGGGAAACTCTGGCTGAGAATGCCCTTGACCCTCGGAGTCACAGCTCAGGAACTGAGTGACAGTGAATGATGCCCAAACGACTCCTGAGAGCAGGTTTTGATAGGAAGGGGACTGTACAGACCAGGGGAGAGGGCAGGAAGCAGGGGATGCTGGGAGCATGAAAGAAACTTCATCACTTACAAAAAAAATTATTATTTTTCTATGGTTTATACAATGGAACTTCCCCTGTCTCATCTTCCTCAAGGACAGGGACTTGACCCTGGAGTGTCCCTTCAATCATAGGGTTTAGACCCCAAAGGAATTTGAGATGTCAAACCCCTCTCTCATTTTATAGATAAGATAATTGAGCCTCAGAAAGGAAGAAGTTTCCTTAAAGAGCAAAGCAGGACTGAAACCCAAGTTTTCTGATTCCAAATCCAGTATTTTTTCCTGCTATATTACAGTGAATTGATGACATCTCCCCACATAGAGGGATCCATTCACTCCCATATCCTCCTACATTTCATGCTTTATATCACCAAACGAGAGATTTGTGGAACACTCAGTGCAGTGCCTGGCACACAGTGGGTGCTTCATAAATGCTTGTTCTCTCCCTCCCCCATTGCCCTTCACTGTATGGGCTCTGCTCACACACCAAACAGATGATTTCCCTTTGTCCTTGTTCCCTACCCCAGGCAGGTGTCTACAGTCTGGACCTTGAGACGCTCCTAACATTCCAGATGTGCCCGTAATAAATACCTTCTTTTAGTGTTCATCCCATGGGGACTTTGGAAATGCTGGAGCAGGGGGAAGGGGAGCGGAAATTCTTATTTCATAGGCCTTTGGGAGGTGTCTGGTGCAATAAGGGGGGGGGACTCGGGAAGTCTGGGTTCCACAGCTGTGAGCCTTGTTCTAACTCGCTCTTGGGGCATAACCTTGGGCAAGAAGCTTCCTGTCTTTGGGTCTCAGTCTTCTCAAGTGTGGAATAGGAATAGTAATAATCCCTGCCCTGATACTCTTACAAAGATACTGTGAAGACCAAATAGCAGATGGGAAAATGCTTTAGAAAGCATAGAGCAATACACAAATGCAAGTTTTAATTTTTTTCTCATGATAAAATTCAGAGTAAATCAATCCAGAGGAAGACATTTCTCCACCATCTTATCACTTTCTACTGAGTCAGCCAGCCCCTGATACTCCCACAGTCAGTGGTTTTATAATTCCCTTCCATCACAGCCAGCATTTTTTTATTTCTGCTCTTCAGGGAGAGATAGAGATACTCAGCAGAGAGGTCTCTCTAGGACTCCTGTCTGTCTGCAACCAGAGAAGCAGTGATCATGTAGGACAATATGGGATGACCAAGAACCAGCTCTTAGAAGCATATTTTTCTTTTACATCTCTGAGCCCTCCCAAGATATCTTAAGGTTATTAGCTAGATTTCTTTCTTAAGGACCAGGCCTTAAACCAAACCCAGTCTGATTCTAATTGGCCACCAGTAGGCCCTGGGAGAAATTCCAGTTGGTTATCATTTCAGTCCTGGATGACTCAGATTGAATGCGAACAGCAGTCATTTCTGCTCTGGCCAGAAACCCTAAAGGTCTTCCCCTCCCGATTCATTCATTCACTTATTTATTTAGATTTTTTTGGACTAGGTCAAAGAGGCCACTCTTTCTCTCGATTTCTATTTAGTCTTGATCACTTGAATGGGTATGACCTCAATCAAACTGAGATCTTTGGAACTAGCTTAAAAAGGGCAAGGTCTCCCATTGCATCCAGGAACATTTCCAGTCTTCCTGATTATATCTGGCCACTGGACCCAGATGACTCTGAAGGGGCCCTGACCTCCCTCACTTCAATCCAATCCTCTTGCACATCATGGTATCACCTCCATGGTCCTCTTCCAGAACGAAGGACAAACAACAACAACACAACCAGCCACATGAATTTTGCAGCTGCCAGAGTTGAAATTTATCTGATTTATCAGAGCAATTCCATAGACGTGGCAGACTTGGATTGAGAAAGTCATCCAATACAGTCTCTCATGATATCCTTGTGTACCAGATGGAAGAGATACGGTCAGATAGGAGAGGTGAGAGAGATTGAGTTTTTGTTTTTCTGGGGGGAGTTTTTAGAAGCAATTGGGGTTAAATAACTTGCCCAGGAGAAATACAGCTCTTAACTGTCTAAGATTGTATTTGAACCCCTTACCACCGAGGTGCTTGAGAGATTGTATAGGGAGGCACATTTCAAACTTGTTGACTGGACAGAACCAAAAAGTGATGAAAAATATTGACTAAGAGGGAGATCTCTAGGTGAGCATCACAGAAGTGTTTATAAAATGCAATTTTTCCATTGTCTTGAATAAGAGCATAGATAGCTTGCTTCTCATATTTGTGGATGGCATGAAACTAGGAGGGGCTGTTGGATGACAGAATTGTGTTCCTCATATATCTCAACAGGTTAAAATAATATTCGGAATCTAAGAAGAAGAAATTCAATAGGAATAAGTTTAAGTTGTAAACAGAGGTTGAAAAAACTCGATTGTACATATAAAGGGACATAGAGAGATATGAGACAATTACAGTTCATGTTAAAAAGAAAAAAAGCCTGTGGGTTTTACCAGACAGTAAACTCAATATAAAGTAAGAATATGATGTGATAACCAAAAGGTAATTTAATCTTAGGCTGCACGGAGAGAGTCCAGAGGAAGATCTTCCCTGCTTTCTGCCCTGGTCAGACTGCAGATGGTATATTGGTATATCATGTCATGTGAAGAATATTGAAGGAAACGAAGATACTTAGTTCAGAAATAAGGCTGAGAGGGGGACATAGAGGGTACCATGGGGACCTGAGCTTAGATTTCTTGGAGGGCTCAATTTCCTCATCTGTACGATGAGCTAGAGAAGGAAATGACAAACTGGTCCAGCATTTTGCCAAGAAAACTCCATATGGGGTCACGAAGAATCAGACACAACTGAAATTTCTGAATAACAAATGTCTCTCTCTATATGATATAAAGATAGATATAAACACTATTTACATACATATATGCATAATATATACACAAACATATCACAGGTCTTTAAATTGGTGGACTCATGTCAACCTTCAGGGAAATCCCTGATAAAATGTCCCATTATCCATGCTTGGTCCTATCTTACTCAACATATTTATCAATGAGCTGGATAAAGGCATAGACAGTATTTAATTACCAAATATGTGACTAATACAAAGCTAGAAAACATATGTTGGATTATGGATTTGAAATTCAGAAAGACCTAGACAGGTTAGAATGATGGACTTAACCTAATAAGATGAAATTTAATGGTGAATTCTCTAAAGTGTTTAGGCTTGAAAAATGAACTGTCCAAGTAAAAGGTGGTAGAAAGGTAGCTAGACAATGATCCCAACAACAGATTCAGTGGGAATCCACATAGTAATATGACGTCCAAAAAAAGGGAACTATGATCTTAGGTAAATGCATGAAAGATTGTGATTTTGTAAATGTAAATATGGGGACTTCTGGTGTGGAAAAGCTGACCACAGCCGTCTATGAGTGAGAGCTTACCGATTCTTGAGGCAGGAAATTGAATGACTTTCCCAGTGTCTGACTGCTAGTAGTTGCCTGGCCAGCCCCCAAGGCTGCTGCTCTCCTGTCTCCATGCTCTGAGGTGAGGTAGGAGAAGAATCCCATCCTGCTCTGTCCCATCAGATCTCAGTTAGATTATTTGTTTGGTCAGGGGTGGGGTGGGGGGGGGGTGAGAAAGTAGAATGTGTGCCTGAGTGTGGAAAGGACGCACTGGAAGAACTGCGAGTATTTGCCCTGATCTCTGGGGAAGAGAAATCTGGGGACATGTGATGTTTACCAGGACTGACATGAAGAGAGATTAGATTTGGTCTTTTAGCCCCAAAGGGCAAATTTAGAACAAATTGAGTCTCTTATCCACTGTCCCTCTGCTACACAACAAACAGTCGGACCCGTTTCATGGCCGGCTGCACTGGGGGAAGCACTGGGCTTAGAAGTTTGGGTCAGATTCCCGCTTCTGCTGCTTGCTGTCCGACCTTGGACAGGGAACAATCTCAATGGGCCTCAGTTTCCTCTTTTGTAAAACGGGACGGGCTGCGTTGATGAGTGAGAAAAGTCTCTCCTGGATCTAAAGTTGGGAACTTGTCACCAATGAGATGGGCTGTGTTGGAAGGAAGGGAGTTTTCCAGGCCCACAAGTCACCAGGTGGAACTGAGACATTTACTTGTCTGGTTTGTTGTGATCTGTTCTACTGGCTGGACATGTACTAGGGACCCTTCTAGCTTCGAGGTTTGGGGATTTTATTATTATTTTATCAGACTGGGGGGCAGAGACAACAGGATCATGGGGCATTATTGGGCCTTCCGAAACTTGGGCCCCTGGGCAGCTAAGGGGGAGATGGGGGAGAGAGGTAGGGGGAGGCTCCTGAGGACCTGGAGAAACGGGGGACAAAGAAACCCCATGCTTGGCTGCCAGAGCCATTTGATGAGCTGTATTACATTAGCCTTTTAGAGCATCCAGTGATGGTTTAAAACACAAAGTGCTAGAAGTGACTGAGATGAGTGACTTAAAAGGCTATCGATGTGTATTGATGGATACCCGGGACCTGGTGGCTATGGCAGCCCTGCTGTCCATTATCACTGGCCCTGAGAGACAGCTGAGTGTGCAGTGGTCGGAGTGCTGGGCCCCAAGTCCAGAAGCCGAGTCCAGATCTGATCCAGACATTCACTAGCTGTGTGACCCTGGGCCTGTGTACCTCAGGTTCCCCAACTGTAAAATGGGGATAAATATAGCACATATCTTTGGGGTTGTTGTGAGGAAATAATACTTGTAAACCACGTAGCACGGTGCCTGGAAAATAATAGGCACTTAATTATGCTCATTTTCTCCTTTCCTTCCTTCCTTCCTTCTTTTTTTTCCCCTCTTTCCTTTCTTCTTCCTCTCTATCCTTTCTTCTATATATGGCTACCCTGTTAAGCACAGGCAGCCCCAAGTCTCACTGTCCTGCCCTTGGAGGGATGCTTAGAGCCTCTGGTGTTAAAAGACTGGCAGAAGTCAGAGAACAGCCTTATAGCTCCTCAAAGAAGAGGTTTTATATCCCTAAGGAGGGGACAGGACAGAAAAATATTGGCTATGCTCTTGTCACTTTTCCTGAGACATACTTTTCCCCCTCTAGGTTAAATGTATTTGACTTTAGTCACCCCTGTGACATGTTTGTAAAAATAATGTCTCAGCTTCAAATAAATCTAGGTAAAAAATAAATGATCAAAGGTCAAGATGACATCAGTTCCTAGGACAATTTTGCAGCAAACTACCTTGAGAAGAAGTTAAGGAGAAACTTGTGATTTAGGGACTAATCTTAAAACTAGGAAGTGTCTACAGTAGCTGAGATAAATAGAATTTCACCTACCTTCCAAGCATCATTTGAGTTATTGATTATTTGCTATCCTTCCCTCCTTTCCTCCCTTTGTCCACATAGGGTATCATCTGCTTATCTAAAAATGCTCTTAAAGGCATTTTTTTTTTTGTCTTTTCCACCTCTGAATCTTCCCAAGATATCTTGGGGTTTATTAGCTAGATTTCTTTCTTAAGGATCAGACTTTAAACAAAACTAATTTGATTCTAATTGGCCACCAGTAGGTCCTAGGCTGAGTTCCAATTGGTCATTATTTGGGTCCTGATTAACTCAGACTGAACATATATTATAAACATTTCTGCTTTGGCCAGAAACCCTGACTTTCCCCTCTCAGATTCATTCATTCACTTAAATTTTTTGGAATAAATGAAAGAGGCCATTCTTTCCCTCAATTTCTGTTTAGTCTTCATCACTTGAATGAGTATGACCTCAAATAGACCTGTAGAAGACCTTAGCCTAAAAAGTTATTTCATCCAGGGTCATCTCCAGTCATCCTGATCTACATATGACCACTGGACCCAGAAGGCTCTGGGGGGGAAATGAGGCAGGTAACCTTGCCCATCCCTCCCTCCCCTCCTGCCCTTAAATCATGGTCATGGGACCACCTCCCTGATGTCATGGTTCAAAGGACAAACAACCATCACCACAACCGGATGAAGTTGCCCAGTCTGAGCTGCCCAAAGCTGCTTCAGGAGCTTCCTTTGCCTGGAGCTCTCAAGCAAAGGATGGAATAGATGGCACAAAGATAGGTAAGATTTGGAATCAGGGACCTCTATCTGAACCTTAACTTTTGTGACATCAAACCATTCTGCTCTCAAATAATCAATCAACAAGCATTTGTTAGCTGCCTATCATATGCCAAGCACTGTTGGTTATATTAGGTTTCAATGGCTTCTGTTCTTTAAAATATGTTTTATCTGACTAAGAAGCCATTAGCTGTCAATAAGACCCAGTGGAAAACAGAACCTTGAAAATCAGGAAACCAAAGATGGATGGTAATAAGTGAGCTTTAGAGCCCATGTAAAGACATAATTTAATATATAGATATATAATATATATAATTAAATAATATAGATATAATATATAGAATCAGTATAATTTACTATAATAGAACCAGGTAAGGGTGAGTAAGAAGTCTGGAAAGTCAAGTTAGGCCCTGGGCTCTGGATTCACTTCAGGGCCTGTGTACAAAGAAAGAACCATGATACAAAAGAAAGAGCGATAATCATTAACACATACAGCACTTTAAAGTTTGCAAATGCTTACATAGATCATCTCCTTGATTCGGATCCAGAAGACTTGAGTTTGGGGAATCATTTGAACCTCTCCAAGGGCCATCTGTTTTATCCCTCCCAGAACCCACTATTGGCTGAGTGGCCAAACCCCACTCAGTTCTCCCACTACTTTGTTGCCAGCTGCCTGGCTGAACTTTAGAACTATAATCAAATCAATATTGCCATTAATCCTGGAAAGGATATGTTAACTTTCTTTCCTCTGATTCTAATCAGATTCCCTGTAACTTTCCAAACCAAAATTATCCCTCCCTGGCAACCACTTTCTTCTGTGTTTTAGAGTATAAGCTACTTCAGGGTAGTAACTGCTTTTTTTAAATGTCTATCATGGGATTGGAAAAAATAAAATCCAATTGAGTAAATAAATGGCCAGTTTTTTAAAAATTAATTAAAAATGTGTATTCTCAGCACTTAGCACGGATTACGGTACAAAGTTAAGTGCTTAACAAATGAAACAGGTTTTTTCATTCATTTCTTTGCTCTTTCATTCATTCATATAGCCATCCATTCACTCATCTGTAAAATGAGGGTTGAGATGAGACGCTTTCCAACATCCCCCTGAGCACTAGATCCTGTTTCTGCTCTTTTTACTATGAAACCTATTAAAAAACCCTCTGGCTGAGTTCCGCCCCCCCCCCCCCCCCCCTCCCAGCACAGAATGAAAGGAGTTAAGGAAAGGAAGGCAGGTTTCTTTGCGCAGGAAGAAGGCATTCAAGGGAAAAAAAAACCAGGCTCAATGTTCACCACAAGTCTATCTCCCCAGAGGGAAGCAGGATTGGATTTACAGAAATTACTCTCTGCCTTATAAATCCCAGCATGTATTATGCAGATGGTCTGTGGGCCTCCACAGAACAACCCCCTTCCTCTTCTTCCTCTCCCTGCCCCCATCCAGCAGGTCAATACGGTCATTCTATGAACTTAGAGAATATTGTCCAGTACTCGACAGCCTTGTGTTCATCACAAAGGAAGGAAATAATTTGTGCTAACGGCCATTGCCAAGCCAGCCCAGATCTCACCTGGAGTGCAGCTGGGCTACGTTTTCCTAAGGGCTTGATGAGGGATACAGCCTAGGACAGAGAGCCATGAGCATGGATCTGGGCTCCCTGGCAGGGGAATCACTATTTTCTAGGATTTTAAGATCCTATGGCTGGAAGAGACCTCACAGGAAATCTTTGGACCTTCCTATGGTTCTGATTAGGAGAATATCTTACAAGACATCATACCTCCAATTAGAATTTTAGTTCCTACATGGCAAGGGCAGATACCAAGGGCAGTCTGGTACTTAGAAAGACAATCAGATTTAGAGTCAGGGCCCCACTGGGTAGTACAGTGGCTAGAGCACTGAGTCTAGAAACAGGAGGACCCGAGTTCAAATCCGAGATGGAGATACTTATTAGCTATGTGATCTTAGGCAAGTCACTTAACCCTAATTACCTTTAAAAAATTTAGAATCAGGACTTGGGCTCCTGTATAAATATGGCTGACTTTCAACTACTGGAGATGGGGATGATTCATTCCATTTTTCTAGGCTCCCATTTCCTCCCCTGTCAGATAAGCATCGGATTAGATCAGAGAGTGTCTTCCTTTTCTTTGGGAGCCTGTGGACCCCTTCTCAGAATAATGAATCTATTAAAATAAATATGCATTTGCTTTTTTTAATTATAGCAAAACATAATGTGATAAGAAGCATAAGGGAGATACAAATCATCAGGCCTGAAGAAAAGTTATAGGAAAACCATTTTTATGTACTTATTTTTCATTGAATTTATTTTCCTCTTATATTCCATTGATAAAATTAATAATCTTATTAAACTTTTTAAATTCTCTTATACAGTAAGAAAAAATGTCCTTGTGGCAGATAAGATGCCTCAGAAAATGTAAATTTGCTCATAAGACATTCAGTGTTACTGAATTTTCCTTTTCTCCATTTTTTAAAGCTTTTTATTTTCAAAACACATGCATAGATAGTTCCCAACATTCACCCTTGCAAAATCTTGTGTTCCAATTTTTTCTCCCTCCCTTCCCTCTACCCCCTCCCCTAGATGGCAAGCAATCCAATATGTTAAACATGTGCAATTCCTCTTCTCTCTATATATCTCCATAATTATCATTATGCATCTGTTTTAAATCCATAAAATAAAATACCTATGATTACAAAAGAATTCAAAAGCCACAGAAAATAAAGGTGTGATTTTTTTTTCCAACCACATTCATATAGATACTCTGAAATCTAGTCATGGATCTTTTGAAGGTCTGCAGACCATGAATTACAAATCCCTGGGTTAGATGATCTGAGATTCCTGCTAGCCCCAAATCATAAAATTCTATGATTTTCACAATAGGAGTTTAGCTCCCTATCTAAGGAAGGAAGATAGTGAAAGAATGAGGGGAGAAGAAGAAGAAAAAAAAAGCCTAAGCCTAGGAAAGAAAGAAGAAGAGGTGAAGAAGGAGGAAGAGGAGGGGGGGGGGAAGAGAAGGAGAGAGAAGGGGAGAGAGAGAGAGAGAGAGAGAGAGAGAGAGAGAGAGAGAGAGAGAGGAGGAAGAAGGGAGGGAAAGGAGAGAAGAGGGCAGACGTTGGATGGAAAAAACAATTTATTGAATGAAAATATTGTAAGGACACACAACCTTGATAGAATTCTGATCAATGCAGCAACTAAGAATGATTCCAGAGAACTGGCGATGAACTTTGTTCCTCATTCTGGATAGAGAAATGATAAACTTGGGATATGAAACCATTTATACATTTTTGGTCATGGACAAGGTAGAAATATGTTTTGCTAGACTATGGGTGTTTGTAATAAGGATTTGTCTTTAAAATGAGAGAGAATGGAGCAAAAGAAAAATAAATGCTTGATATTGAGAAATAAAATACAAAGGAAGATTTTTAAAATGCCATTGCCATTTCTAAAAGAAATGATAAGTATAAGGAAATGCATAAAGAATAGTTATCAAGCAAGGTAGACAAGGAAGACCTGGTCAGAAGACCAGGTTTTAATTCTAAACCTGCCACTTACTATTTGTGTAATCTTGAGCAGATCATTTAACTTTTCTGGATGATTTACTAATCTGTAAAATGAGAGGATTTCATTTGAAAATCTCTAAGGTCCTTTGATCTATGATCGTATGATTGTGTGATTCTATGTTTCTATGAATGCTGAGGGAATAGTAACTTTTCCCTATTTTAATGGCTTTTTCTAAGCATCAACTATGACCTAATTGTGTTAGAAAAATGCTAAACTAGACAGCTAGAGAAACTGAGGCACAAAAATCATGTTTCCTTCTGATGATGGTGCCCCAAATCATTTTATTATGGGCAAGTACAGCCAAGATCTGAACCCAGTCAGTCAGCCTGGGTAATAAATAAAATAAATTTTATTTATTAAGCTCCTCTTTTGTGCCAGATAACGTGTTAGAGTTCTGGGTGTACAAAGAAAGGCAAAAATTAAAAAATTAAAAATCCCTGGCTTGGAGGAGTTCACAAGAGAATCTGCGAACTACACAAAAATAGGATAACAGCCGGATAAATGGGGGCAGGAGAAACCATCTCAGAGGAATGGCAGACATTTAGATTAAGGTGTATCGAGAAAGGCTTTTTTGGGAAGGTGAGATACTAACTGAGACCTGAAGGGAACTAGTAAGCCAGAAGTCAGGAGGAAGAGAGAAGCCGGATGGAGGGTCCTGTGTGAGGAGCAGCAAAGATCAAAGAGTTCATGGTGAGCATGGGAAGGGTAATGAGCTCAGACTCTGCATGTACCTCCCTTCCCTCAGTCACTTGTGAAACCCCCCCAAAAGAAATCAGTAGATTACCCCCCCCTTTCAAAATCACAGCAAAAGTAGCGATAGAAGCCAATTCCCAAAGGTCCAACAGCATTATAATAATCCTTTTTTTTTTTTTTATGTCTCCTTTCAACCACAAAATATCATAGTCCCAGGCCAGTGATTCATTTGTTTTGAGGCACATCCCCTCTATTGAAGTCCAACGTAAGCCCAGGATCTGGCCACCACCCCGCATTTTTGGTAACAGGATACTCTTCAGAGCCCTGGGCTCTCTGTTCCTGCTTCCAAGCCTCACAGAGGGTGATGGAGCCCTAGTCTTCCCCCCCCCCCCCCCGCCTCAATCCCCTTTCATCGTCTGTCATCACTTTGTGTAGTGGAACAAATATGGGACTTAACCGGCGGAAGACCAAGGATGGAGTCCCAGTCCTCGTGCTAACTGGAAGCCTGACTTTGTTACAGAAAGCTCAGAGCCAGGAGCCCAGGTGGTCAGGGCACATTTATGTGGCTCTTCCTACGCTCCAGCCACTCGTTAAAGTGCCGAGGATACGGAGAAAGGCAAAAAACAACCAAAAAACCGCCTTCTGTTCACTTCTTTGCTTTTATTTGCAAAAATGGGGCTGCATCTACTCACAAGGTCATGGTCAAGGTCCAACATGATAATGGCGGTCAATGGCAATGTCAGGGCTGGGCCATCATTGATCCGCTTTACTCAGTGTCTACCTGGCTGACTCATCTGAATTTCCTCTCCAAAAGAGGAGTCAAGCAGGGGTAAAACCCACAGGATCCCAGCCTGTTCCCAAGAGCAGCAGGGGGATTTTGAATGCTGGAAAGTTGGCAAAGTGACTGGACTCCTCCGGTCACGACCTCATCTTCAGACTGTTACTTAATGACGGCACATACCTCACGGGATGCTTAAGAATCCTAAAAACTTTCACTCTGTCACATTCGTGATCCATCCCTCCCCACCCAACAGCCAGCGACCCCCCAACCCCTCCCGTCATAGTCTTGACTTAATTTTCTTGATTTAGCTTCAGTAATTGCATGGAGAATCAGATGTGATACAGGGAGAAAGAAACCCAGTTTGGGAGTTGGAAGATCCGAGTTCAAATTCTGGCTTTGTTATCTTTGATGAGTCACTTAATGTCTCTAGATTTCTCATCTTCAAAATGAGGGGTCCCCTATAAGGTCCCCTATAATTCTGGGTCCTATGATTTGGGGACATAGAGAAAAAGTCCCGGTATTGGGGGATAAGGACGGGGCTCTTCTGTGAAGGGTTTCTGGACATGAAGCATCATGGAGGGATGAAGAGACACATCAGTGGAATGTGGTCCCATATGGTACATGTCACAGATGCCTTGGGACATTGATGGATTAGTAGCCAGGAAGAGCTGGGGCAGAGGTAGCTCCTTGACATCCAGATTAAACTGAAGGATGCCATTGAAGATCCCTCCCTCCTACCTTGTCCCGGCACTGAAGGTGACTCCCTAATACAAAGGCTTAAAAAAGCCTGTGGTTTACCCAGAGTCTCTCAGTGACTCAGTAGGAGACTGGATTCTCTTCAAGGCTCCTTAGACTTTCACAGTTTCCCAGGCAGCCCAAGAAGAGACAGAACTCTCCTTGGGTCCTAATTAAGGGTGATGTAATATTGCCACAGAAATTCACGGTCAGATAGCAAAAGTTAGCCTAGAGCCCCGGATAGCATTGGGGTAAATTTTGGGAAATTCCTGCCCTGTAGGGATGGGATTCCTGTTCCTAAAATGTTTTTCCCCCTTTCTCACCTTCTGTTCTGAGATTCTACCTTCTCCTGCATTCATTTTCTCCATCTCCCATTCTCTTTCCGCCTTTAGTTTCTTCCCAAAACGTACTCCGATTCAAATGCTTCATCTTCTCTCTTTATTCCCCAAACCCAAGCTTCTCCCCATATTCTAGCCAGCGCAGAAGGAGAAGTGAATGGGACACAAAACCCTGCTTATGAGTCCTGGCCACCATTCCACATCCAGCCTTTCCTTTGCCCCATCCAGTAAGCAGGGTGACTGGAGCCTCCTGGAACTATAAAACTTTTCTCATAACCAGCCGGGGATAAGCTCCCTTGCCCGAATAACCCAGTCCTGAGGCCCCAGGGACTAACATTCACTAGTTGTTGTTTTTTCCATCTCTAGTTTCCCCAGTTCAAGCTGATGTGAAGCAGATGTGAGTACAGCTGGTTCTGCAATTCCCTCACCTCACCTATGCCGTTTTCTACCTCATAAAACAGATTTTTCGAAGTAGGGATGGGGCCAGGCTTTGGCAGGAGGCTGGCTGTGGGAAAAAGAATGGGAAGAGAACAAGAACCCTACTCTAAGACCCGCCCCCAGTGGAGATGATTTATCGGGTGTAGCCCTCACTTTTCTGACATGCTTGGTCTAAATAATGACATCAAAGTTTCAGAGGGAAGATAAATCAAGCTGTTTCTACCTTTCTCTGCTCCCATCCAGCTTTCTAACAAAGTAAAGCTATCATTTCATTTACATATTAAAAGATCAGGGACCTAGAATAACACTAATAACAGCTAAGGAAGCAACCCCTCAAATAAAAAGATCTTCGGTATTTCCAGAATAATTTACTTCTGCTTCCAAGGCTGTTTCTTGAATCTCCCTTCTTCTTATCCACTTTTTAGCACAAAAGCAAACATTACTCAATAGAGTTTTCTCTAAGCAGAATAAAACTTTTTCTACATAAATTGTCAGAGTTAGAAAGGATGTTGGGGGCGTTGGGAATCATAGGGTCATGGATCCTCTAGTCCAAGTCCCTCATTTCACAACTGAGGAAACCGAGACCCAAATGGACTAAGTGATTTTCTCCAAGTCGCACAGATGGTAGAGATGAGGCAGGATTTTAACCTGAGGCTTGTGACTCTTAATTTCAACACTCCCATTTATAGAGGATGAGACTGAGACCCAGAGAGAAGAGGCAATTTAAACGATCATAAATAGAGGAAGAGTTGAATCTCAACAGAACTTTCCAGCCCAGGAGTTGATGGATTATATTAAGGAAGTTGAATAAAAGGTCTCTAGGGATAACAAAAAACATGGCTTGGGGATTACTCTCATTACCTGCCATATTTTGCAAAGTACTTTTTCATCTTTTACAATTCAAATTCTCCACACCAGCCCTTTTGAGATAGATGGAGGAGAATTTTTTAAAGCCCATTTTACAGATGGGAAAATCTTGAAACTCAGGGAAAAGTTCATGACAAGTCCAAGATCATTCAGCCAATTCAGTTGCCTAGTTAGGGCTAGAAATCCTTGCTCCACGCTAACTGCTACTTAACCCCAAGCAGAGGAGCTATTGGAACGCAAATCCCCCTGGGAAGCCGGGAAAGGGAGTTTCCAAACTTACGGCTCTGGTTGCGGTGCCTTTCCATCTGAAGTGGGGCCATCAACGTACCACTCCCCGTAGGAATAATCCTCGGGCTCGCCGAAGCTCTGGTTTGCCGATGCCAGGGATGGCATCTTCCCGGTGGATGTTCCTTTTGACCCCAGACACAAAGTGAAAAGCAAAAAGTTAAAAGGGGCTTTGGAAAGAAAGCAAAAACTTCCCTGTAGTCTTTAAAAAAAGTGTGCATACAAATCAAAAACAACAAAAACGGTTTTGTTTGGCGGATGTACACGTCCTGAGAGGGGGGATGCCCCCTAAGCAAGGGAGAGGAAAAGTCTGCTCTCCAAGCCAGGGCAGAGATAACTCCCCCCCCCCCCCCCCCCCCCCCTCCGGCTCATCCGCCCATTATCCCCTCTGCATGGGGATGACTTCCAATGGGAGTTTGCAGAGCTTCCCCAGCTCCTGGAAACAAAACAGGGAGGCAATCCCCTGTCCCACTGGCTTGCACGCATCCCCACATACTCACCCACACCCCTAGCCCCAGGGAGAAAGCCAGTCGGGACTAGAAGTGAAGTGATTACAGTAACTTAAGGCGGGTTTAGCTTCAGCCTCTGGTCCAGCCTCTGCCCTCCAAGCTCCCCCCTCTTCTCCACCTCCTTTGGGGGGGAGTGGTGCAACCTGCCCTGGGGCTGCCTTCCCTAAACACCTCAGGCTTCAGGAGGGGGACAGGAAGGAGAAACAGAGTTAAATAGGTCTCTGGGGCAAGGAGGGGGAGGGAACCTTACCTAGGGAACGTTAGGGGGCTAAAGCCACAAAGTTGACGGTCCCACTCTCCCCTCTCCCCGAGTTAAGGGGAAATGAAGGAGGCAATCCATTGTAGTGGGGAAAAAAGAGATGAATTTAAACTTGGGGTTCATGGGGTTCCTAGCCTGGAGCTGACATAGCCACCCACGCAGAGCCCTGAGTATGACTTGGTTTCCTGCGCTGTAAAATGAAGAAGGCAGAAAAATGATCGCTCAGGTGCCTTCCAGGTCTAAATTTAAGATGGTATGATCCAAATGCTTTCAGGGATTTATCAGATTAAAACCAGTGTTTTATGGGAAAAGGACACGGGACACATCTGTACAAATGAGCCATAAACAAAACGAACATGCACAGAGCTGCAAATATATTTGCAAAGATAACATATGTGCACATACAAACACATCCATCCACACTAATATCCTGTGCAAAGAATTCACACTCAGGGCAAAATTCCCTTGTATTTGCTTTATAGGTACTGTTTCGATATGCTTTAAAAATTACTGTGTGTGTGTTTGTGTGTGTGTGTGTGTGTGTTTGTGTGTGTGTGTGCGCATTCAAGTGTCTCCCATAAAATACATGCTCTTTATGGTAGGGAGGTTTTCATTTTTATTTTTACTCTCAGTGCCTGGCACATAGTAGACATTTAATAAATGACTGATGAAGTGCCTACTATGTGCTAGACACTGTGCGAAGTGCTGGCATTTTATGCAAATTTTTTTGATTGTTTTGATCAAAAGCACCCACAAGTCACAGCCACACTAATGCTCAGACATGGACAATCTGCCTTTCCCAAGCCAAAAGACCGATCTGGATTGCAGAAAAAGATTCATAGGATTTTGCACTAGAGAGAACCTTATGAGTCATCCTCTGATGTTAACAGATAAAGTTTAAGGACACTCGGCTTAAATGACGTGTCCAAGGTCACACAGATGGGAAGCAGCAGAGATAGAATTTTTATCCAGATTTTCCTATTCAAATCCAAGGTTCTTGCTTGACTTTCTGGCCTCCATATCCCGCCCCCCCCAGACGAAATTTTCTGCTTTAGAATAACAGGCACACAGAAGAACCTTTCAGGCCTCCGGCTGGTCACTCTGTAGTGACCACTTTTACAACATCTACTTAAGGAGAAAGTACAAAGGCAAGAGAAGAGGAAATCAGCTCTCCTGGGACCTTCTGACACGGGAAAGCAGTTGGTGAGCCCGACCTTTTGGGCTCCCCCTCCAAGGGTGATTCAGAATCTCAAATACCTTTTTCTTTCTTCCACCAGTCTAAGATAAACTGACACCACCCCACCCCCGCCCCCAAGGCAGAAAACAGATTTAAATAAGAAGCAGACCAGAAGGACAAGGAGCCGCCCACAAAGAAGAGCAATGGAACTCTTTGTCCTTCCTCCCTCCCCTCCCCTTCCCAAGCCAGGCCATTTGCTCCACCCCATGAGCATCACCACCAAAAGGCTGAGTGTGTGTGAGGGCTGGGGGGAGAAAACCAGCAAGGGGAGAGGAAACTTTGTAGAGAAGACGGAGTACGAAAAGGAGGTGGGGAGAAGGGAGACCACCTAAGGAGGAGAAAGGAGAAGGATGGAAAGAGAGGAACTTAGGGGAAAGAGAAGGGAGAATGGTGGGGAAAGGAAGATGGTGGCCTGAGAGAGAGAGCAAGGAAAAGGAATCCAACTTTTATCCAAAGCCTGTGAAAAATGGAGAAAGGCTAATAGGATTTAGACAAAAAGCCAGAAGGGGCTTAGAGATTTTACAGAAAGGAAAGGGAGGCTCAAGGAGGTTCAGTGACCTGGGTCTGAATCCATCCCTGGCCCTGGGACTCAATCTTGTTCTTCTTCCTCTGTCTTTAGAGGCTGGGGTAGAGCTACTGCTGGAATTGGACTTTGAAGGAAAAGAGAGGGCCCGAGGAAGGAGCCCATTCTGATGGGCTCTGATGATCAGTGCAATGGACATTGTAGAGACTCATTCCTGCTGTCTGCTCTTTGATGGCAGAGTATAGAAAGTATTAATCAATTATCTACAGTATCAAAATTAATCAATAATCAATCAACTGTAATCAAGTCAGTCAATGAATCATTCACTAAACATCTATATACAAAGCATGTTGCTAGATGATGGGGATACAGAGATGAAATGAAAAACAGGCTCCGCTCTCAGTTTATATCTACTCCTGATAATAATCAGTATTATAGAGCACATTAAGGCTTTCACAAAGATTATTTCACTTGAGGACTCACAATCCTGCAACATAGGCAATGCAAGTGGGTCTTGCCATTCCAACCTTACTGATTAGAAACTGAGATTCAACGGGATTAACTGACGGGGCTATGGTTACATAGGAATTGTTGCAGTCAAATCCTTCAGCAGCGATTTCATGTTGCAGGTAGGGTTCATTGGAGCAAATCATTGGAACAAAAAGTCCAGGTTCCACCCAGCAGGCCAGGATGCTTCCCAGTGTCCTAGGAGTTCTCTTCCAGTGGCAGAGGCTGATTCTGTGAAGGGCATCAAGTGTGTTTTCATCTACAGTATCCCAGTAGATGAATGGTACCTGCCATCTTGCTGGTTCCTCTCTCCTTAAAGGAAGGTTCTCAGTCTCCTAGTTGGAGCTACAAAGTCTCCCCCATTTCCCATCTCCCTGAGCAGTACAATTTCTTGGAATTCCAGTCAGGCTTCTCAGCTAAGCTTTAGTGAATCATGGTTGATTCCCTGCCTCCAGCCACAGAAATCTTAAGCAGATAATGTGGAAGGTCTGACTTGTCTAGAACAATCCTGATTAGGAAAGGTGACCGGCAATGGGATGCAACGATGAGGCAATAACTGTATTCAATTATAATGTTTCAGAAACTAAGGAAGGAGAGAAAAATCCTACAAAGGACTCAATTAGACCCTTTATATTAAAATATCTTAGCATTACTTTGGGGTTTTTATTCCACTGGCTATTAGGACTTCTTGTAGGTTGCTCTCTGTTCCCCTTCCAGCGCTTTTTGGTTCTCTGAGTCCCATTTAGACATAGATCATGAGGGTCACACTCCCACCCCCACCCTCTTTTTTAGGGGGGATCACTCAAAACAACTGTACTGGACTAACCTATGTCTCCTATGGGAGGCTGTCAGATGCAACTGTAACCGCAGAATCTGATCCCTGTCCTGAGGGCACACACACCTTCATTGGGAAGACCCCATTCCTCTTTGCTCCCAGGTTGACCCCTGATTTCTTCCTGGAGTTGTCCAGTTTAACTGCACCATGAAGGTAGAACTATTCTCTTAAACGTCACTGTTGCCTCCATAATCCCCTTCCCTCGCTCTGCCAAAGGGTTACCTACCAAGCATTCACCAACTGGGACAAACACTCCTGGCCCCAGTCCTTTCT
The DNA here is from genome assembly GCF_902635505.1 of Sarcophilus harrisii. Lineage (NCBI taxonomy): Eukaryota > Metazoa > Chordata > Mammalia > Dasyuromorphia > Dasyuridae > Sarcophilus > Sarcophilus harrisii. The sequence continues at coordinate 618,101,638 of NC_045427.1, read as the reverse complement.
CCTTGTGTCTGGTGTACCACTGCATAAGCAGGGGTCTTTCTTCTAGTCTTCCTTTATCCTCTCATCCCACATCTGCCCCATGGCCCAGCAGGGCTTGCAGCCCCCACTCTGCCCCAAGTGCCAGGCTCTTCCTCACATGAGCTGCTGAGGGCACTTCTTTTTATTCTGGACTTTCTGGATTCAGCCTCCTTGCCTCTGCAGCATTCAGTAACCCCCAGGCTGGTTCCACCAGCCTTCGGCAGGAAATCTTCCCGTCCGGATCTTGTTCTCTCTATAATATGCTGATGGTATCATGCAACAATAACGCAGCAACCTTCCTCTCCACGGAAAACCAGGGCTTTCTGCCCCCTGCTACCTCTGATCTGTTACTAGCCCACCTTTGGGGCCAGGACCAATTTCAGAAGAATTAGGAGTCTATCCAGTTTTCCCCAGTCCCTTTTCTCCTTCCAGGTACGAACAAACGCCTCGCCCTCCTTTCCCAGATCTGTAATCCCACTACCCAGTGACCCAGAGGGCCTCCTTCCCTGGGGAGTTTCCCCTCACCTCCCACCTCTAACCCCAGTACGGATTCTCTCACCTTGCTCAGCACTCACACATATTAAGCACCTAATAAATGTTTGGTGGATTTACTCGAATTCCATTTTCTCAGGGTCCTGTTTGCTACTCGCTGGGATGAAATGCTCCAATAAGTGAATGTACTCAAAGGTGAATGAGAAGGGCAGCATGAGTCCCAACTGTGCCATCAAAATGGATCCACCACCCAAGTCACCTTGGGCAAGGCTTAAACCGTGCTAATTCCCAGTTTCTTCTTTGCTGAATTGGGGGGGGGGGTGGAAACCCCTTGCACTATCTACCTCCCAGATAATCTTTGTAATCCTGAGGGTCTCCACAAATGAACATCTTGTAACCACTGACAGTGAGCCTGTATTTTGCCTTCCCCAAGCTTCCTTGGAGCATTGTTTGGAGCTCTGGGACTCGAGACTTAAGAACATCAGTGCATTGGGGAGCATCAAGGAGGGCAAACAAGGTAGTGAAAGATCTTGGGTCCATATTTAATGAGAATCCATTAAAAGAACACATTTAACCTGTAGAAGAGAAGAATGGGAGAGAGTAGTCCACTATCTCCAAGTATTTGAAGGGCTGTCAATTAGAAGAAGTTAGATTGACTTTATCTCCAGAAGACAAAGAACCAGGAGCAATGGGGGGAAAATCATCAGGAAGAAAATATAGGCCTGATTTGAGGAAAACCAAACTGACCAATCTCTCTCAACTAATTCAGGCATCTAATGATGGAGAGAGTTTCAGAAAAATTTGGCAAGACTTGACTGAACTAGTGCAAAGTGACATGAGCAGAACCAAGGGAATACTGTACATAATAACAGCAATATTGTTTAATGATCAACTGTGAAAGACTTTCCTACTCTAATCAATTAGCACAGCGACTGGCAAATAAAATAATAGGCATTTCATAAACACTGATTATCGCATTGATACAATGACTGGACAATTCCACAGAACTTGTGATAATGCTAATCATTTTTAAAGAGAGAAGTTGATGGACTCTGAGTGCAGATTAAAGCATGTTTTGTTTGCTTCCCTCACCTCCTTGCAACTGGCTAATGTGGGAAATATGTTTTGCATGATTTCCAAGGTATAATGAAGAACATATTTCTTGCCTTTTCAATGAGTGGAGGAAGGGGGAGGGAAGGAGAGAATTTGGAACTGAAAATAAAAAAATTTTTTTTTAAAATTACATATATCTAAAAGAGGAATGGGTTGTTTATGGAGGTTGTATGTTCCCCCCCCCCCCTTTCATTTTTTTTTTCAAGCAAACCATTTGTCAGACACGTTATAGGAATTTCTGTCATGTATGAGCTGGACTGGATAGATGATGGTCACTGAGGTTCTTTCCAACAAGGAAATTCAGGTTGTCTTTCCTGAGAATTGTTTGCATTTGGATATTGTTATTATTTTTCCTTCATTTTCAAAGAGTTTGAACGACATCACTAAAAGTCTTAACTTACACGGGAATTTGACTTAAGTGAGGCAGAGCCCGGCAAAGCATTTTGGTAAATAATAATCTGACAGCTTTCAGCTCCTACATGCCCCTTTCATGTTTGCAAAGCATTTTACACCTAATTAATTAGTGCGATAATCCAAGCATTTGGAATCTCATCTGATCAGTAAGAGAACTGAGTCTCAGAGTGTTAAAGGGACTTAGGAATCATTCCTAAGAATAAGAGGCAGGATTCAGACTCGGCTCCCTCCTGACTGCAACATCCACAACTCGATATTAGTATATCCCCGGAATGAAGTTCATAGGCTCATGGGAATATCGAGGGGAAAAACAAAAAAGCAGCCATTGAGGCAGTCTTAGCCCAGACCCTTCATTTTAAAGGTCAAGAAAGTTTAAATAATTTGCCCAAGATTATATAGGTAACAAGTGACAAAGGCAGGAATGGATCTGCCTCCTCTGACTCCAAAGCCTATGCTTTTTCTTATGATTTTTATAAATATACAGATTATTGGTGATGGTGGTAGTTATCTCAGAGTTTGTTGTTTTTGTTTTTTTCTTGCTAGAAAATTCCACGTTCCACAGCATATCAGTATTTATTTTATGATAAATCAAGTCACTCTTATCCCAGGAAAGATTCCAAGGTTTGGTAACCTATAAAGGACCCAATTTTCTTTCTTTTCTTTTTTTGAATCTTTTTATTTTCAAAACATACGTAAGGATAATTTTTCACCACTGACCCTTGCAAAACCTTGTGTTCCAATTCTCCCTTTCCCCTATTCCCTTTCCTAGATGGCAAGTAATCAAATATATGTTAATATATTTACATATGATAAAAATATATGTAAATCCAATATAGACATGTGTATTTATACAATCGTCTTGCTGTACAAGAAGAATCAGATCAAAAAGAAAAAAAAAAGAGCGAAAATAAAATGCAAGCAAACAACAACAAAAGAAGTGAAAATGTTATGTTGTGGTCCACACTCAGTCTGACAGTCCTCTCTCTGGGTTCTCAGCTGGTTCTCTCCATCACCAGATCGTTGGAACTGGCCCAGTTTTCAAACCCCGCTTTGGGCATCCATTCCTACCTTGTCTAGACTGGGCATGGAATGACCTCACTCATTGAAGGAGACCCCACCACCCCCGAGGCAGCCGAGGTTGCTCTGTTAGAAAATGTGTCCTTCCTTGAACCCAAAACTGGCCTCCATCTGTAATAGCTCATCCCACCTTCTGGGGTCAAGAAGACCATGTTTCATCTCTCTCTCACTGGCAAAGCTCCAGATGCTTAAAAAGGCTGCAATGCTGCCCCTCAGTCCCCTTACTGTGACCTTGGGCACAGATGGGCCCCTGGATTCACTCTTCCTAGAAAGGCAGGTTCTCCTGCCAAAATGCAATTAAGTTCCCCAGGAGGGGAAAGGAGATAACATCCATCCCCACACTCAGGCCAGATTAGTTTATCAAATTAGCTAGTTGTCACTCTGGAAGACAGATCAAGAGCCGGGATGATGGGTTCCCAAGAGGGTGTCTGCAGGTGTTCACCCTAAGGAGGTGAGGGGATCCTGGAGGGAGGGGTCTCAAACACAAGCCCAGGCCCTGGCTCGAGGTCTCATTGAATAAAAAGCGAGGACTCATGGAATAAAAAGCTGCCATCGAATAGAGCGTGGATTTTTACCCATTTGGAGATGTCCAACCCATGCTTAATGAATGCTTGTTGATTCATCGACAAAACAAAGAATAATATAACTCAAAGTGTATTAAGTAGCTTCCTTCTCCTCTCCTCCCCCCTCCATCAGCACCAAGGTCTGGTCCAGGAATTGGGGATTATATAAAGTTCAGGTCAGACCCAATTCCATCCTTCATAGAGCTTAGGGAAAATGGCCAATTGCAGATCAATAGACTAAGTTAAATCATGCTAAGTGCCTAGATAGAATAGATACTTGCTAATGGGGGGATGAAGGGAGAAGACAAAAGATTTCCTTGACGACTGGACATTGAATCTGACTTTTAAAGGATGGACAATAATACGGAAATGTCCTTTTATTCAGTCTTGTGCTGGGCAGTTAATTCTGTGTTTTCCCGATCTCCCTCTCTGGTCTAGTAGGAAACTTTTAAAACAAGTGACAGGACAATGGGGTATTGTCAAAAGAGCCCCAGTTCTGGAGGTAGAGAATCTGGGTCCAAGTCAAGATCTGCAAGAGTCAGATCAAACAAGCCAGAGTAGATCGTTAAATTTTCAATGTGAACATTTATACTTCACAAATCTGGTCTCAACTTATGGTTTTGTGGATCATTTAGACTTAAAATGATAAGAGAAAATTTTAATGATGAAATTTAAACTAAAAAGTGTTTTCTGTGTACTTTTTTAATGTTTGGAGAACTAGTTGGGGACTAGAGCCCACCACTGGTTTAAGAACTACTCCATGCATCTTACTCTGTAATTTCAGGAAATCATTTCATGAAAAGTGGGTGCTGTAGAGAAAGGATTGGACTTGGGTCTTCCTGATTTAGGAATTTCCTGCTTCAGACACTAACTAGGTGATTTAAGCCATGTAACCTCTCCTAGACTCAGTTTCCCTATCTGTAAAATGTAGATGATAACAATAACAGAAAGTAGTTCAGGAAGCCTTCCTGGAGGAAGTAATAGTTGAATTAATGTTGAAAATAACTGTATAAATACGTATACATATATTGTATTTAACATACACTTTAATATATTTGATATGTATTGGTCTAACTGCCATCTGGGGAGGGGGAAGGAGGGGAAAAGTTGGAAAAGAAGGTTTTTCCAGGGTCAATGCTGAAAAATTACCCATGCATATGCTTTGTATATAAAAAGCTTTAATAAAATAAAATAAAAATTGGAAAAGAAAAAAAAGAATTAATCTTGAATGAGAAATATTTGCACAGGAAAAAAAAATTCTAATGGGAATATTTGCAAGCACAAAGACTGAGGAAGGACTAAACATGGAGGAGGTGTCTATGGCGGCAGTGAAGAGGCCAGCTTCAAAACAGGGTATTCCCTGCCCGAGCACCAAGCAGGTCAGTCTTCCGGACTTGCCCAATATAGATCTAGAAACTAGAAGGGACCCTAGAGGCCACTTAGAACCCAACTTCCTAAACTGTAGCTCAGGATTCCCAAATGGGGTGTTGTAACAGAGGGTGAGAATCATGAAATAAATCATGATTTCATGACTTTATATAAATCAGGATTTATTATCAGTATTTGATCTGGATGCCCATTTTATATACCTATATCCCCAGAGTCACTTAAAAAAGCCGTTGAGAATAGAAAACATTTAAGAAGCCCTGATCTAGAATAACCTCTTCATTTTACAGATGAGTAAACTGTGGTCCAAAGAGAAGAAAGGAGAGATCTTCAGTGACATGGCTCAGGCTCACTTAACAGGACTCGTGAGCATTATGTTCCTTGGCTGGAACAAAGTGGGGCACCCCAAAAAGGATAGAGAGAAGACTTTGTCCTCTGAACCCATCCTGGAGCTTCCTTCCTTTCCCTTCCCTAGGGGCCAAGGTTCTTCAGACCATGAAGGACCAGGAACCGGCTTCCTCCTTCCCTCCCTCCTGCTGTTTTCTTTCCTGTTGATTAAACTCAAGGAATTTTAACCACTGGAAAAACAAGACCTGCCTTTCTCCCTCGGCCCAATCTGCAAAATCCATTTTTATCAAAAGCCACAAAGAGCAAAGAAGAAAAAAAAAAGAGAGAGAGCTAAAATAGGTCAGAAGGAGAGAAAAAGAGCCAGACAGGCGGTGCAAGTGCTTCTTGAAGCAAAGGAAAGCTATGGGGACTCCAGAGAGCCCGGGGCTAATGCAGGAGGGTCACTTCCCGCTCCAGGTGTCACCTGCAGCTTGAGTTAGTCTTTAGTCCCTCCAGCTTCCCCAATTCCCCAAAATCTGCTTCTTGGTCACAGACCAATCGCAATCCTGGCAATAGAAGGAGGTTCAGTCCATTTTCCATGACCATAGATTGATTACTCTCTCCCCAAACTGACCCCGAATTCCAGCCTGGAACTTCCCCTAATCCCAGCCACCACTGACTCCTGATCCTACCCATCTGTTTTATGTATGGCCACAGGCATGAGAGCAGATAATTAGAACATGGAGATCTTGGCTGCCCATTCATCCCCTGAGCCAATCTGCTATCGGCCAATGCTATCAGCTGCTTACTAGGCCCCTCACTCAAAGAGCAAGGGAACCCCATTCCCTTCCTCCACTAAGGGAATCTGCAGACTGAGGGATGTTCTAGAGCCCTGCTTCTTAAACTGCAGGGTCTTAAACTGTGGGTCTCATAACAAGGCAAGAGTCATGGAGTTATGATTCGTCAGTAAATGTCTGATTTTTATACCGATTTTATATACCTATATACCCAGAGTAAGGTAAAAAATTTGGAAGAGAAAAGAAGTTGTGAGTGAAAAAAGTTTAAGAAGCCCTATTCTAGAGGAGGTCTGACATTGTGTTTGGAAGAAGGGGCTTGTTTTATTTTTAATTTAATTTAATCTTATATTATTTTAATTTATCTTTAATTTTAATTTAATTTAATAATTAATATTGTAATTGGTTTATTCTATGTGATTTCAAAGGGGAAAGCTCCAGAAGAAAAAAATCCATTGGGGAGCATAGGGATGGGAAGAACCCTCTAGAAGATTCAGAAGAAAAGGTTTCTGTTTAATAGGACTTCCTAACAATTTGCCCCACAAATGAATAGGTTGTCTCCTGACGTAGTGAGGCCCCTGTCCCTAACGGCAATCAAGGAGAGGCTGAGTGACTGCCTTTCATGGATTCTGGCATCAATCAGGACACCGGACTGGATATCTTCATCGGTCATTTGTATTTCTGAGATCCTGAGACTTTGCATTTTCTTCCTTAAAAGAGTTTCTCATCTGGGATGACTGAGGGATAAATTAATATGGCAACGGGTGACATTAATTACTGCTCAGGGACTTTATCATTTATCCTTTCAACAGGTTCACCTGGGTTCTGTTTCTCATTCCTTCCCTAGCTACGGACAAGAACTAGGAGTCCTCGAGCCAAATAAATCCACCTCCTCTAATCCAATTTGCACAGACTCATCCCTAAACATTGCACAGCTGTGTCACTCCCTCACTCAAGAACTTTCAGTGGCTCCCCATTTCCCAGCAGATCAAGTTTATAATCCTCAGCTTAACACTTAAGGCCCCTCATAATCCAGGCCAGTTTGGCTCCTTAATATTCAGCTTCTATTTCGCTATAGAGGTTCTTCCCTCATCTCTAAAAGGAAGGATTTGGATTAGAAAACCTCTGAAACCCTTTCTGGTGCTGGGCCCACGATCCCTTCCCTCCCACTATAGTTGATTTGCTGCACTGGTTCGTATAACTCCCCCTGCCTGCAATGGCACCCCACTCTTCCCTCATGTACCTCCTTACCACCCTTACTGGATCAGCCCAGCCCTACTCTCCCAGGAAGCCTTGAATCCCTTCCCTTCCCACCCCACGCTCTCTCTCTTCTCTGACTGAGATTTAATGACAAAGAAGTCTCCCACCAGCGAGCACCCCTTTCCCCTGGGGAGTCCCGGTCCCACGCCAAAAATAGAGGGATCCTTGTCTCAGCCCAAATGGAAACTTCCCCCCACCCCAGCCATTTGCCTGAAACCCAATCCATTCACCCTGGGTCTAACCTCTGAGGAGAAGCCCTTCCTCCAGCTTAGATCAAGGCAGGGCCCCCTGGACGGCTCCAGATTGATGGCCTCAATAAGCCCCTTCCCCACTTCATTTGTCACCATCCATCACTCCTTGGGGGTGGAAGGGGGAAGCGGTTGCTGTCTTGCTCAGATGAATTTCACAGAGGGATGGAGGGGAGGGCCCGCGGAGAGGGGAGCCCAGTGGCATTTAATAAAGATGATAAACATCGGATGCTCTGGGCCCTGTGGATTTTGAAGATTTAATTCCATTTAATTTGACTTTGGACTTGGGCTTCAGAATTGTGGCCTGGCCCTTTGGATATTGGAAAGTTGTCAAAAGATGACCTCTGGGATCTCTTTCTGAACCCCAAAGATTAGAAGGTGCGAGGGCAGGCAGGTGTCTTCAAAAAGCCTCTCTTCCCACCCCAGAAGGCCTTTCATCTTTCCCCAGGAGACCAGACTCCAGCCTCAGCTTGAGCATCCTGAAGCTCTGAACTCTGCTGGTTCCTTCCCCCCCAGGGAAGGGTCTGCCCCCCCCACCCCCAACACACAACAGGCTCCCCCTGGGCACAGTTTCCAGAAGGGTGCTACCCCCTCCCCCCACCCTACCAAAAATCCTGGTACAACATAAAATAAAATGGGATTATGGAGACCAAACACCTCCCCTTGCTCCCCAAACACAAAGTTATCTTCTTCATCGAGGTGCACTAGGTTTGCAGTCAGATACTCTGGGTTGCAATTCTAGCTCGGCCATTTATTACCGATATGACCGATTTAGGATGACAACCTCTCTGCCCTCGTTCTCTCCCCTTCAGAGGGGGATGGACCAGGAGACATCATGGATCTAAAACTCTGAATGCCCACAGCGAGTCCCCTGCATGTTGGGCCCTGAGCCCCATGGGGGCCAAGGCAGCCCTGTGGGGGCCAAGGCAGCCCTAGAACTTTGACTTTCCTCAGAAGCAGAGATGGTAGCAGGGGCCAGAAAGCCCCCCTCTAGAGGGACTGAACCCCCCTTTTCATTTTAGAGATACATAGACAAAATGATGGATAGGTAGATAGAGTGATGGATAGACAGATGATAGATAGTAAATGTTCCTTCCCTCCCTCATTTTCCCCTAAGTGTCTATTATGCTCTGCGCTACTGGGGAAGCATTAGGGAACGGTAAGCCAGACAGCTCTCAATCCCAGCTCTGAAGGAACTGACATTCTAATGCAGAGAAGATGATGTACAAAGAGATGTTAGATGGGGGGAAGGGAGAGGAGGACTCGGAGGGGGTGGGGTGCACATAAGCATCCCCACACAGGTAGAGCCAGGGGCCTGGTCCCTGGAAAGCTGAGGGGGGTTGGAGTTCAGAGATAAAGACCTAGTCTCTTTGGCGGGGAGATGGGGGCACCTAGGAGATTGTGGAAGGAGCACCCAGGGGGGACTTTCATTAGCAAAGAGAGCTCAGACTTAGCAGTCTCTGGGGGTCCCAAAAGATCCAGTGTGATCTTAAGCTGTTCAAACTTCAAACTGCCTGACATTTTGGGCGACAGCCTTACAAGGCTTTGGGAGAGGGAGATTTTGCTGAGGGGCAAGGAAAGCCCTGAGCACCTTCAGATTTAGGCTGCTGGGGGGGGGGGGGAGCAGATGACAGAGTGGGGAGGAGGGAACAGGTGCCATGTGCAGAGTAAGGGGCAAAGGGAGGCCACACGGGCATTCTATAGTAAAAATAGAAGCCCTGGATTCAAATCTCACTTCTCTCCATCTGTGACACTTTGGGCTAATTATTCTTTTTTCTGGGTCTCAGTTTACTGATCTTTAAAATGAGGGGATTTGAATCCATCACCTCTAAGATTACTTGGAGTTCTAGATTTCTATTTTGCAGAGGAAGAAACAGAGTCAGAGCCATGCCATGTCATGGGGGATCTGAAGCTTTACTCCAGGTTCAGAATTCTTTCTTCTTCACCATCTGCCTTGACTTGGGCCAGAACCCTTCCAGCCCCTGGGCAGCCTCCCCCTCTGCCCCACCCAGAAGGGGCTCCTAGCCCCTCTTCCCCCCACACTATTTCCCTGTTTGCTCCCAGCTCCCTCCTCCCTTCCTCCCTATCAGGTGATGGTTCCAGGCCTGCCCCAGACACTCGGCCTTTTCATCCAACCTGTGGGAGGTGTGGCCAGCCTCAGAGGCAGCACACTGGGCCCTTTGAGGAGGAGGGGGGGGGGACCTGGGAAGCTGCCAGCTCCCCTTCTCGAAGAGGGGATCCGCAGGCCTGCCGGGAGTGGCCGGCTTCTAGCTGGTTCAGCATGGGGAGAGGGGCACCCGGGGGCTCCTGTGGGAACTTGCAGACAAAGTCACAGAACCAGAGACTGTCGGGGCTACAAGAGATGGATCATCTTTCTCATTTTACATCGTTTTTGTGCCACGGATCCCTTTGACAATCAGGTGAGTGTGCCTCAGAATAACAGTTTTAAGCTTACAAAATAAAGTGCACAAAGCTACAAAGGAAAACGGGATATTTATACCAAAAGTTAGTCATCAAGTTATTAAGAAAAAACAACAATGAATCCCTGATTGAATCCAATGTCTCCATTTCACAGATAGAGAAACCGAGGCTCCTAGAAAGTGATTTTTCTACCAATGGAATCATCCATAGCCTTATAAGGGATCTCCTCTAATGTGTATCATCCCCAGTATTTTACAAGTGAGGGACAAAGCCCAGGGAGCTGGGGTGACACTGAAGAGAGGACCCCTGAACTTGGAAAATCCTGGAAGGAGAAAATCTTCAATTCTGTCTCAATAAGAGACTTTGCCCCATGTCTTTTTCCTTAAATGAATTTAAGTTCCAACTGCTTGAGGGGGAATGATGTGGGAAAACTTCCTGTCTTTGATTCCCAAACCCCTGGTCCCTTTGAATTCCAATAGAAGATCCGGACCTGTCCCAGCCCCATCCGGATCTGAGCCAACTTTGGGGCTACACCCCAAAGCCCCTCGAGCTAAGTCTCCTATTATAAAAGGGCCACGCTGGGAACCCCTCTTTGCAGAGATTCCAAACATGGCAGCCATGTGAGGACCCTCTGTCCACTGGACCCTCTGTCCAGTGCCCTCCTTGTCTCTACCTTCACCTGTCTCCTACTTCTAAACCCAATAATAAACCTCTTTTACCAATCTAGCTCTCTGGGCCAAAAAATTCCTTTATTGGGGACTCGCGCCGCTACTAGACCTCATTTACCGCCGTAACCTTGCGCTGAATCCAAGGGGGTTGCAGGGGAGCTCTGTTTGACTCCCTGTACCCCAAACCTGCCACTAGACCTTAACTAAACCCCAATTTCATTTAGGTACCCCATATCTAGACCTCAACAACACAAGAGCACCCAGCCTTAATTCCAGTTCTGCCTTGGATACCTGCTAGCCGTGTGACCCTGGACAAGTCACTTAGCCCTGTTTGCTGGGAGAAAAAAAAAACCTCAGACTGTCCCAATATCTTTGCCATAGACAGTCCTGAAGTGCTGTGGTCCCCAGGGTCACAAAGACAACAGAATTAAAATTTGAACCCAGTTTCTCAGACCCCCGAGTTAATAATTATCTCCCATATTTCCTGCTGCCTCCTTGACGGAGTTCACTAAGACATCTGTAGGGAAATCCATATCTAGGTCTGCCAGCCTATGGTACCGGCCCGGCCCAGAAGGGAGCCCCTGAATCCCAACTCCAAGGTCTGAAATGCTCCTAGAGTTCAATGGAGCTTTGTTCCAGGCAATCTTGGAGGCTTTCTGGCCAGCTGGGAAGGGTTATCAGCTTAGCTCTTTAACAAAGGATTAGTTTATCAGATGCTAGCTGATTACAAGTCCCCTAGGCCAAAAGAAAAAAAAAAAGAAAAAGAAAGAAAAGAAATGAAGAAAGGAAAAAAAAATCCAGGACATTTCCAAAAGACTCGTGATGGAAAATGCTATCCACACCCAGAGAAAGAACTCTGGAATCTGAGTGCAGATCAAAGAAGACTATTTTCACTTTTTTCCCCCCTTTCTTGTGGTTTTTCCCTTTTGTTCTGATTCTCTTCACAACATGACTAATGTAGAAATATGTTTAAACAAACAAACAAACACAAGTCTGTGGCAATAGCCCAGTTCAGATCCTCCCTATTCCTGGCAACCTTCCCTGGTTGTTCCAGCCTTCACTCGTTTTTTCTTTTCTCACCTTCATCCCCGACTACCTGTACCCTGCCCGGCGTTATTAGTGGGGCCCTTTCTCTGGCACATTATTGCAAGTTGTGAGGAGGGGGGAAATTCAGACCATTTGCACAGTTTCCTATGAAATCATAAAGGAGGAGAAAGGACTCATTTGTGCAAAAATGTTTGTAGCAGCTCTTTTTGTGGTAGCAAAAAATTGGAAAAAAAAGTTGATGCCCTTCAATTGAAGAATGGCTGAACAAGTTGTGGTCTATGAAGGTAACTGAATATTATTGTTCTAAAAAAAATGACAAACAAGCTAATTTTAGAAAGACCTGGAAAGATTTACATAAACTGATGCTGAGCGAAATGAGCAGAACCAGGAATACATTGTACACCACAACAGCAAGAACGCGATGATCAACTTATGAAAGACTTAGTTCTCAGTGGTTCAGTGATCCAAAACAGTCCCAATAGACTTTGGACAGAAAATGTCATCTGCATCCAGAAAAAAAACTAAAGAGGCTGAATGTAAATCAACACATGTTATGTTTACTTCTTTTTTTCTGTTTTTTCTTTTTTTTATCTCTCCCATGGTTTTTTTTTCCTTTTGCTCCGATTTTTCTCTCCCAACATGATTCATAAAGCAATTTGTGTTAAAAAATAAAGAAATAAAAATAAAATAACAAAGAGTTTTCTGTGGCTCTTAAACCTTTTCTGGAACCTCCTTACCTAGAAGGCTGCTGTCATTACAGGTGATGGATTTATAATTCTAGAAGTTCCTGAGCCATTGTACTTCCCCTTACTAATCAGCCTTTAAAAACAAAAAGCTCAAAGCTAATTTACTACAGGCACTTGTGCTAAGTGCTAGGATACAAACACAATAAGTGAAATAATAGCTACTCACAAAACAGGTTTTTGCTGACTCTGAAGACCCAGACAAGAAATTGAAGGCCACTGAGGCAGAAGCTGAGTTGTAAATATATCTACCAAGCACCAGATTTGTAGTCAGAAGACTTAAATACATAATTTACCACTTATTACCCAGGTAACCTTGGGAACACCACAATGCCTCCGAGCCTTAGTCTCTCCACCTGTGAAATGAGAGAGCTTGATGTCTCTAGGGTCCTTTGCAATTTTAAATCCCATGATTATGGATTATAAATTTAGAGTTAGAAGGGCCCCTTAGATGTTATCTAGTCCAGTATATTCAATTTACAGGGGCCAGAGCACCGAGACCCAGAAGTCAAAGGCCATCCAGGCGAAATAAATGGCAAGGGAGGATTTCCACTCAGGTGCCTCGAATCCAGACTCAATGCTTTTCTTCTCATCAAGCTTGATTATCAGAAAGAGAGAAGGAATGTGAGGAATGAATAGGAGTTCATTAAGTGACATAACAAAGAAGGATTTGGTTTTCTGGGTCACGGATTATGATCCCTGAACAAAGAGCTTCTGGTAAAACAGTAAATCTCGGATAAATGGGGAAGAACATATTTGGCAAGACTTTTGCTGGCCTAGTCAAGAAAAATTGAAATTGAAATCTAAAAGTGAAGAAGAAAAAAAGCCCAGCTGAATCATGAGGTAAATTATTGCTGGATTTATAACCGGAAAGAATCTCCTTCACCATGTAGTCCAACCCCCCTGATTTTACAATTGGGAAAACCAAGTCCCAGAGAAGGATCTAAGAGGTGGTAAGTGGTAGAGCCCACATCCCCCTTCTGACTCCAAATGCAAGATGGTATTTGTTTCACTATGATGCTTCATAGGCAGGTGCTCTGAAAAACACAACAACACAAAAGAGATCCAGGAAATCTCTATTGAAAATAAGAGAGAGGAGCATTGGGAAAAATGTTTCTGAACTCATGTCTCCCTCTCTCCCATCATTACTGATAGGGTTCATTTATAGGGTAGAATTTGTGCCAAATGCCTCCTGTTACCACCTAAGTTTCTAAGATATCCAAGAGGAACTAAGGGTATTTGATTTATTATTATTTGACAAAAGGAATTATCACTAAGACCTAATAGAATGAGACTTATGTTTGCATTATGTCTATAGGGGAATATTTTTTGTATTGTGAATTCTTAAAATTCGGAACTAGAAAATCTTCAGCATCACTAGGAGAATGGATAGAGCTGGATTGGAAGTCTTCTTGATTTCAAACCCCACCTCAGACATTTATTAGCTGTGTAAATAGGGGAAGTCATTTAAAATCACATGGCTTCTATGATCTCATTTATATTTATATTTAATAAATATTTGTTAAATTGAAACGTCAAACATTTAGGCCTTCTGCTAGGAGGCTTATTCTTCTAAAGGCAGACCACCTAAGACTTCAATTGTCTTGATGACAACTTTATCAGACTTAATTCTGACCGGAGTGTTACCCAAAGGAGCCAGCATAGACACTCATAGGTCCCACCTAAGGACATGGGCAGATGCCATTAAACGCAGGCATAGAGCAGGAGACTCTCAAGTAAGAAACTCTGGGCCTGAAAAGTATTATTGCCAGCGATGGGTTTCCCTCATGCACTAAAGTTGGCTCTGCTTATTTCCAATCCTGTTCATCCTCTCCACTTTCCCATGTTAATGACCCTAGACAGGGTCTGACTTTTGGTTTCTGCTTTTCATCTTCTTGCTGTCTCTGTAATGAACTTGGAGGCCATATGGACTGTATTTTCAGCTTCCATTGATTGGCTTTGATTAGAGTCAAGTTAGTGATGAAAGAGAGAGAGAGAGACAGACAGACAGACAGACACCACAAGAACACACACAAGAACATCCCAAGACTTGAAATTCTTTTTTTTTTTTTTTTAAGGACCTTAAATTCTTAAAGGGAAGGATTGGGATAAAAAGCTCTTAGAATAAAATTCTGATTGTGGTCAAGTTCCATTAATGCAAATAATGAATCCCTCAAAGTGATCACATTATTTGAATTCACAATGCATATTTCCATCGGAATAGAGCCAATTACCATATTTTACATAATTATAACTTCAAATACAGAGAATTCAAATACATGTGATCCCCTTTATGGGATTTATTATTCAAAGAAATCAGGACCTCACTGGATATAGTTGCTATCTTGGAAATTGCTGAATTTGGACCTGAAGGACACAGATTCAATTCTCAGCCCTCACATTTATTACTTGAGTGACTTTGGAAAGGTAACTTCTCTTCTTTGGGGCTTCAATTTCCACATCTATAAAAGGAAGGGCTCAGATTAAGTGATCCACAAGACCTTTTTTCCAGTTCTAGATCTATAACTGTGAAAAGAAGGGAGGCAACAGCTAAGGCAGGGGTGGGGAGCCTTTTTTTTCTACCACAGGCCATTTGGATATTTATAACATAATTCATGGACCATGCAAAATTATCAGCTTATAGAACTCAAGCAGTGGGAGGCTGTTGTGCCTAGCTTTCAGCACACCATCACCTGCAATTGCCTTAGCAAATGATTTCAAAGGTCTTATACAGCCCACTGGCCGGATATTCCCTACCCCTGACTGATCTAAAGGAAACAATGTGGTGACATAGGAAACTCTCCAAGAATTCAGATTTGTGAAAGATCAAAAGAGACAAGCAGGAACATATAGCCAAGGATTAATACAAGAGTATTACTCTGTTCTACAAGAGTAATGTCAAAAAGAATGAAATCTGAAAAGATCTGAGTTTTGGGGAAAAAAAATGCTAAGGATGACCAAAATGACTTTTAAAAGATATACAAAGAAAAAAGATGAACACTTAAATTCAATAAGCTTTTATTACACACCTAATATTTACAAGGCATTATGATAGGTAATGATACAAAATCGAAGATGAAACAGACTCTGTTCTCAAAAAGCTTATATTCTACTCATGAAGTATAGTCAATAGAGTTCTGGACTTGGTATCGGGAGACTTGAATTCAGATTCAACTTCAAATACCTCCTAGTTGTATGATTCTGGGCAAGTCACTCAACCACTGTCTGCTTCAGAGATAATAATAGCACTTAACCCATAGTATCAGATCAGATAATATATGTAAAATATCTGGCAAATATTTAAATTTATTATTATTATTATTGGGAGGATGCAATGTAGACATAGATAAGTGAGTAGAAAATGTATGGCAAGTAATTTCAGTGACAGAAGAGGATTAATAGGGTGAGGATGGGGGGAATCAGAGAAGAAATTGTGTAGCAGATGGCACCTACTAAGGCTAAGCCTTGACCAAGAAAAAGAATTACTACCTGGGGTCAATGGAATGGTGTGATGTTAATAAACAACAGAGAAAAAGCAGGATACCTTCTCCATCAAGGAGAATGCCTTTCATGTGGGAAAGGAGAGAGCCGACTCTGTGAAGAAGGACTTCAAGTCCAAGACAGGTGAGGAACTAGTAAGAGGAGACCACCTTTCCAAGGCCAGATGAATTATACCCTCCTGTGCACAGATTGAGTGCCCTATCTGGAGCCTCGGGGCTCTGCCCTAGTTACTTCCCTAAGGAAAAAAGAAAAACTAGGTCAGGATGTATCACTCCCATGGCAGACAGTCCAGTGTGTGGGTACCCTTGCACCTCAGGCTGAGTTACTGATAAATCTTGGCACTCTTAGTCCCCAAACCAACCATTTCTGCAGCTTTGAACAGAAAGACAAGGCTAGTGGTTCTCTTCAGTCAGAACACACACACAAACACACATTCTTTGGTAGCTGAACCCCCTAAAGAAGTATACACAGAGAAGGATGGGGCAAGGAAGACCTTAGGGCCATTGCTGTATGTTGTGACTGAAGAACCACCCACAGAAAGCAGAGGTTCTGGTTTCTACAACCAACAAACCCCCACCCCCAGGCACCCTGTCACACACTTTGCAAGTTGTGCCTTTCTGTGGCAGGTGGTATAGCTTGCGGATACATCTGTGGCTACTGAGCTTCTGGTCAAACCTTTCTGGTGTGCTGTGCCCATCAGCTCCCTCCCACAGCCAGCTTTAACACAGCTAACCATTATCAGTGATCTTGGAGAGATCTTGGAGGGATGGGAAAGATGGCAGGGAAGGCAAACGCTCTGATTTTTATAAAGAGAAAGGAAGGTATATTTCAAAAATTATACATCAGTGGGTTTGGTGCCAATTCCTGGCAAAGCTGTATAACAGATTGTTAAGCAGAAGGCTTGTGAGCTCATTAAAAATAAAGTAGTGTTCATTAGGAGCCAGCATTGATTCACTAAGAAGAAAACATGATAAACCTAATTCATTTCCTTTCTGCCAGTCACTAGACATGTAATGAAACTCTCAAAAACTTCAAAAGTCATAAAGAGGCTGAGATTTGTTTCCATGGAATGAGTACTTCTTACAGCCATAAAATCACAGATCTTTGTTATTGAAGTGTCAATAGACTGGCAATTCAAGGTAGTGTCGTAGATACAGCTCATCTTAATTTCAGCAAAGAATTCAACAGGTTTTCTCATGACATGCTTAAGATCAAGGTGATGAATCATAGAGATCCGTCACATGCAATAGTATGGATGGATGAATTTGTGGCTGATTGAATAATTAAACCCAGAGAGCTTTAATTTTGATGAATTGATTTTAATTTATTTGAAAAATTGTTGTGAAGCACGATATTAATATATTAATCTATTTCCTCATCTTGGATTACAGGTAATCCTGGGACACTCAAGTCTATGAACTGTCCTACTAACTTGGAAAGCCTTTGACGTTGGTTTGACAAGTTATTAGAGCACCAACCTTAGTCAAGTTCAAAGTCAACATAGAGTGCTCCATCAATTGATAAGTTTTCTCTGGAGGTGTGGGTTGGTTAATTCTGCATCGGTGGAGGGTCTTCCCATAGTACAAAATCAAAATCCTTCTAAATACTGACAAACATCATATGGAAAAGAATTTAGATTTCTACCATGGGGCTGTTGAGGTCAGATTCAGTGGGTAGAACTTATAATAAGATTGATTATGGTTCAGTCTAAATAAAAAAGTTCACCAAGTATCTGATGAAAAATTACTATTTTGATTAAGAGAAGCAACTGGTGCCTCATTGTTAGATCTGGAGTCAGCCTCAGACACTTCCTAGCTATGTGAACGTAGGCAAGTTACTTCACCTTTTCCTGACAAAAGGATTCACTGGATCCATGGAGAAGGAAATGGCAAATCACTCCGGTTTCTTTGCCAAGAAAACCCCATTGACAGTTGGTCCATGAGATCACAAAGAGTTGGACATGACTGATCGACTGAACATTGACCTACAGATAATCCTGACTAAGGTTATCCCCCAAAAATTTTTTTAAAAAGGAAAAGAACCCATGTGTATAAAAGTATTTACAGCGGCTCCATTTAGTAATGACAAAAAAATGGAAACTAAGGGGCACCCATTAATTGGGAAATGGCAACCAAATTGTGGTATACTAATATAATGGAATCTTACTGTACCATAAGAAATTATAAGGGCAGTTTTTTTTAAATCCTGGGAAGATTTGCATGATCCTATGCAGAATGAAGTGAGCAGAACCAGGGCAATAATCTATATAATAACAACATTCTATGGACAAAGAATTTTGAAAGATCAATAACTCTGATCAATACAATGACCAACCACAATTCATAAAGACTAATAAACACATCTTTTGGCAGTTATAACAGATTCAACATGAAGAATGAAGTATGTTTGGGAATGGCCAATTTGGGGATTAATTTTTGCTTGACTTTGCATACTTATTATAAGATTGTTCTACTTTTATTTTTTTTTAGATGGGAGGAGTTAGGTGGCAGGAAGAGGAAATAAATATTAGTGGAAAAAGTTATTGTTCTTGTTTTAATGAATTGGTTTGAGGTGATTCAAGGCAATCACAATAAACTTGTGATACAAAATGACATTCACATCCAGAGAGAGAACTATGGAGACTGAAGATCAAAGCATAGTATTTTCACCATTTTGTTGTTGTTGTTTTTCTCATGTTTTTTCCTCTTTTAATCTGATTTTTCTTGTGCAGCATGACAAATATGGAAACATGTTTAGAAGAATTGCATATGTTGAACCTACATTGGATTGCTTGCTGTCTTGGTAGGGAGAGAGAGGGAGAGAGATTTGAAACACAAAGTTTTGCGAAGGTAAGTGTTAAAAACTATCTTTGCATGTATTTGGAAAAATAAAATACTATCTAAAAATGAATTGGTTGCCTTTTGAGATAATGAGATTCATTATATGAGTGATTTAATGGAAAAATTGGTGCCATTGAAGTCAGAGGACTTGGATTTGCATTCTATCTGTGTCATAACTAACCTTAGACAAGAAACTTTAGCCCTCTCAGCTCAGGCTTCTCACCAATAAAACCAGGAGTTTTACTCGATTTACTAGATCATCTTTGTGATCTATAACCTACTGAATAGCTAGTACATGGATTCCCCAAACTCAGTTTCTTAAAAGAGATTGGCAAGTCGGTCAAGATGATTTGAAAGATTCTTTTCAACTCTCAGATTCTAAAATTCCATATGGGATATATTACATATGCATAATACATATATGTGTGGATATATAAACATACATATATTTACGCATGCATGCAATATACACGTGTCTATAGGCACATATTTTGCAATCAGCAGGCAGGGATGGGCTTGGTGGGAGCAGTCAGCTGTCATGTGAGAAAGCCAGCTCCACGGTGATTGTAGCAAAAATGTTAAACAATGGTGGAGATAAGAAAAAGGCTCCGTCCTCCAATTTCACACAACACCAAGTCCCACAGAGGTTGAGTCCTTCAAGGTCACAGAGAGTCTACAGCAGATATGGGGGATGGAATCTGATTCTCTGACTCCAAGCCTGATGTCCTTTCCATTAGAAACCACTACCAACCTCCCATGACAAAATTTGAGGCAAAAACCCTCATCACTCCCCAAATATAATCCAATAAAATTTCCTGACAACTCCTGATGTGGCCACCACCTACCCACTCCCACTTCTACATGCTGGCAAGTCAGACAAAAGGTGGGTAAAACACTAATTCATAGCTCACCAGAGTTGGAAAGGATCTAGAGACCCATGGGTCCAACCTTTACAGAGAAGGAAAAGTTCTGACTCCAACTCTTCTGAGTTCAAACTCTTTCTGTTACACTGATCCTTAGATTTTCTCTTTATTCCTTCTCTATCTAGAATGTGGAAGTAGAATCTTTCATTTTCTCTTCTTTTTTTCCTTTTTCTATCTTTTCTAGCCCTCTTTCTCTTTCTTTTCTATCTTTTCTTCTGTAGCCTCTCTTTTTCTTTTTTCTCTTCTCATTTCTCTTTCTTCTTTCTCCCTTCTCTTTCTTCCTTTTCTCTTTTTCAACTCTTTTGTCTCTTTTCTTTTCTCTTTCTCTTCTCTTTTCAATATCTGGCCCTTTCCCTTCTAACTTTTTTTTTCCATCCCCCACTTTCTCTTTTTTTTCCCTTTCATCCTCTCCCTTTCTCCCTTTTGTGTCTCTCACTCCTAATTCTGAAAAAAAAAAAACTCTGTTCACTCCAGCCCCCAATTCTCCACCACACTCCGTCTTCCTGCTCTCTCAATCCTCCTCTTTACTAGGACCCAATTCAGCCGTCTTTGGACTCAGCTGCCCAAGACAGACAGACAGATATACACACACACACACACTGCCCCAAGCCTTTTTGCCACTAATGACTTCCCCTCCTTTTCTTTTCTCTTCCCTGTCCCTTTTCCCACCCCAAACCACTAAGTAGACTCTCTTACCTGGATTCACTTAGGCTAAAGGTGACTCCCTGGATAGCAGAGCGCGGCTCCCAAAGCTCAGTTCAGATTCAGCCTCCACCTCTCTGTGACCCCCTCCTCCACTCGTACCCTGTAGGGATGCACTAGTGCCTCCAATGGGAGGCCCAGGCCAGATTACCCTCCCACTGCAGCTGCTTCTGATCCCTGGGCCTCTGAACTCCCCCCAGAGCCTGCCTGGAGGCAACCATGCAAACTGAAAGACAAAGTTCAGCTCCTCCGTGTTCCCTCCCTACCAGCTACGCTACCCAGTGATTTCATCCCCTCCTTGCCTAAAGGGGTTTGGTTTGGAGCTGGGAAAGCCTCAGAAGATTCCTGAGCAGTCAATAATTTCCTCCTAGCCCCAAATTCTTCTGGCCCCGATACCTGTTCTTCTGAAATTAACTTTCCTTTCCCTACGTCCCCTCAGGCAAAAAGGCTGCAGCAAAAGGTAGTAAAAGGAGTCTGGTAAGAGGGCTAAGGACTTGCCCAAAAGCTCGACTTAAGACTTGTTGAACAGGCTGCTTGTTTTGTGCAGAACAGGTGCTTATTTCTTCTGAAAGCCTTTTGTGAAGGTTAGTGAAGGGGAAGACACAAATCCTTAAGGACCCATCAAGTGTTTTATCATTAAACTTCAGTTCTTCCCTGTTCCCCCCCCACTGAGTCCCCTCTCTCCTCCTCCCTGAGCCTCCCCTCTGATGCCCAGAACACCCTTTGCCTTGTTCTATAGTCTCTGATCTATACAGTGTTGTTGCTTGGTCCCAGGCTTCCCCTGAGAGAACTGATACTCTGCAATCATCACAGGAACATGGTCTTACAGAGAAAAACTTGGTGCAGTTTCTCAGAAGGTGCGGTGAAAGTGAAAATTACAAGAAACTTGGATGCATGCACTGCAGGGGAGAACATCCTTTTCCCTTCTAGTCTCTCTTGCCTCCCTCCCTCCTTCCCTCCCTCCCTCTCTCTCTCTCTCCTTTTTAAGTTTAATTTTTTATTTTAAATGAGCAGACTTATTTTCTTTCTCTCTTTGTTTTCCCTCATTGGAAAAAACAAAAACCAAACCCTTGTAATAAATCTTCAGAGTCAAACAATCATAATTCCCTCTGTGGCCATATAAAAATATATCTTAATTTGCACCTCAAATCCATCACTTCTCTGTTAGGAAGTAGGCAGGCAACATGCTTCCTCATTAGTCTTCTGGAATAGCAATTGATCATGTTGGTGATCAAGAGTTCTTAAGTCATTAAAAGTTTGTTTTCAGAAAAGTTCTCCGTGAGCTCAAGCAAAGTAAAATGAACAAAATAATAGCAAAGTTGTGGGATAATCAGCTGTGAATAACTTTGCTGTCTCAGTAACACAATGATCCAAGACTACTCTGAAGGACTGACTTATGGTAAAAAATGCCATCCATACTCAGGGAATAAATAATGTCTGAATACAGATTAAAGCATTAAATTTTTTTTTCTTGAGAGTTTTTTTTTGGGGGGGGGTTATGTCTTCTTTTGCAACATGACTTTTTTGGAAATGTTTTGCATAACTTCATATGTACCTTCTCAGTGAGAGGTTGGGGGAAGGAAGAGAGAGAATCTGGACTCAAAGTTTCAAAAACTAGTTAAAATCGTTTACATGTAACTGGGCAAAATAAATATTAAAACAAAACAAAAAAAAAAAGGTGTTTGTGGTTATTCTATGAATTGTTCTAATTCTGCTCACATTGCATTAGTTCACGCAAGTTTCTTTGTTTCTTTCTTTCTTTCTTTTTTTTTTTTGAAACATGTTTTCCCAGGTTTCTTTGAAACCATCGCTTTCAAGCATTTCCGGTAGTACAGTAGTTCCCTGGGCAGGTAGGGCACAGTGGATAGCACACTGACCTTAGAATCAGGAAGACTAATCTTCATGACTTTAGATACTTCCTAGCTGTGTGATCCTGGACAAGTCAGTTAACCCTACCCACCTCAGTCTCCTCATCTGTAAAATGAGCAGGAGAAGCAAATGACAAACCACTCCAGTAGCTTTGCCAAGAAAACCTCAAATAGAGTCATAAAGAGTTGGACTTAACTGAGATGACCCATATTTTGTTCAGAGTATTCCCTAACAGATAACCGCTTTATTAGTTTACAATTCTTTGACCATTACAAAAAGAGCTGCTATAAGTATTTTTATGCATTTGGAGGCCTTTTCCTCTTTTTTAAAAAAAAATCTCTTTGAGGTATAAGCTTAGTAGAAACATGGATAGGTCAATGGTTTTTCCTTTTATAATGTACTTTATCAAGGACTTCCCCAGGCAGGAGGATGGCTCTGGGAGGAGAACTCTGCCTCTTGGCTCTGGAGTCTAGCCTTGCACTGATGAGGTTCAGTAGATAGTAGAAGGGAACATGTTAGTCTTTCTCATTGTACCCAAGGTAGGAGAGCCCAGAAGCTCTGATCCTACCATTGTCCTAGCATGGTGGCTCTGAACAAGTCGTTTCTCTATGTCTTAGTTTTTTCTCAGTAAAATGAGGACCAAAATACCTATACTTCTGACCTCATGAGGTGTTTCCAGGTTATTTAACATGTTTGACACAAGCCTAAAGGGCTTTGTTAAGGGCTAAAGATCATGCAGTATTATTGTTACTCACCAATGTTTCCTCCCTGGATCTCAACTCCTTTCTCTGTTAAATGAAGGGACTGGACTGGGGAATCTCTAAGGACCCTTCAAGGATCTAACATTCTTCATTAAAGAATTTTATGGAGTGTCTCGGAAAAGCAGCTGAGGGGGAGGAGCCCCTGAAACATAAAATAGTATGAAAAAGGAGAGGGGAACTCCAGGTCACAACCACCTCCTCCACACGTCAGCCCAGCTCCCTCTCCCCAAGCAGATGCTAAAGCAGGTTTGGGTGATGGGCTTAGCCGGAGCAGAAGGAGGCTCCCCCCTCCCCAACCCATCCTAAGGGGGTGGGAAATAGATGATTTAAAAGGTCCCTCTTCTTTTGCAGAAACCAAAGGCATTTAGGAGAAACCGGTAGGTCAGACTAATTACAGGACAAAGGGCACCTTCAGACAAAGCCAGCAGCCACAGAATGGGCCTTTCCCTGGATAAAAGAAAACTGAAATGCTTCCATTCAAGATCTTTCAGACTCCAGGGGGTCCTGATGTCAAAACCTTTTCCTCCCCCTCTCATATTTCCCAGTTTAGCTTCTCTCAGGGGCTTTTAAGACTCATATCAGCCCAGGAACGAGAGGCCTCTGGGGCAGAGCTCTGCACCTGGGGAAAGGCCAGAGGAGGATTCCTTCCAGTGCCTTAATCAGAGACAAAGATGCGATGCAGTTAGTTTCCTCCCCTCTCTCCCATTTTGCCTTCTGACCATCATCACACCTATTGGAAGAACTGGTTTCATGTCAATCTTTGTTATTGGTCCTCATGTATCAAAGTGTATTTGTGGATGATATTCATATTCATATTCGTATTTTTAAAGTCTGTGTTAAAACTATTTAAGGAACAGAGAAATCTGGGCTCCCAGCTCTGGGTACTGGAAGGGCAGGCTGCGCTCTGGGAAAAGTTGAAGGGAAAGACTTTGTCCCAATCTCCAAGAGCTGTTGAGAAACATATCTATAGCTGAGAGTCAGAAGCCTGGTTTCAAACTTTATTTCTAATAACGCCACAGCTGTGTGATTCTGAGCAAGTCATTTACCTAACTCCGGGTCTCCATGTCTTCAATTCTAAAATGGAATTTTAAAAGCTGTGTGGGGTGATATTTCAGTATTCTAGTGAGGATCAAGTGAGAAAATGTATGGAAAGAGCTTAGTAGTCCTTCAATCTTTATATAAAAGTCAACTACAATGATCAGAGGCCAGTTGAGATTGAGGGTGGAGGAGTGTGGGAAGTGACAGAGACAAAGATTTAGAGACAGAAAGACAAAACTAGACAGAAAGATGGACAGAAACAGAGACAGAGAAGACAGAGAGACAGTTGGACTAAATGAGACAGAAACAAGAGAGAGAGACAGAGAAACAGAGAAAGACAGAGACAGAGAGACAGAGAGAAGAGAAAAAGACAAAGAGAAAAACAGAAACAGAATGAAAGAGGGGAAGAGGAAGGAGAGAAAGAGAGGGAGAGAGAGAGAGAGAACTACAGCCTCATATATAAGCCTCATATAAATACACATGAACAATAATGTGGGATGATGAATAAAGGTCTGGTCTTGGCATTGGGACAACTTGAGTTGGAGACCTACAAATGAGAAGTTCCTCATACCACCACCACCCCCAAACCACAGGAGATTGCAAAATGCAGTTGAGCACAACTCTCTACCTGTCATTTGGGAAGATGAGGAGACAAGAAAGACAATAGGAATCAGAGTAAGGTGACACTAATGAAGGCAGGTCTCTGGGGAAAAGAAGTTTTGAAATTAAAAATAAGTCCTTTTGCAAGGCAGCATTTAGTCTTCTAGTAAGTGATGAGCACACTTCTGCTCACAGTCCTGGGCCCTGAGAGAACACAGGACAGAAGGCCAGAGCAGGGTCCCCTCTTTATCACATCACCATTTCTAGCCATGTCTGTGCCCTTAGATCTCGTGAATTTCCTCAAGACCGAGGGCTCCCTCTCTGCTCTCCCTTCCTCCTTCCCTCCCTCCCCCCCCCTCTGGCCCTGGCCCTGACCCTGTCTCTGTCTCTTTCTGTCTCTGTCTCTTGTCTCTCTCTGTCTCTTTCTCCCTTCCCCCCTCTGTCTGTCTCTCTCCTTCCTCTCTCTTTTTCTCTCCTTCCTCTCTCTTTTTAACTCTCTATCTTTGTCGTCTCTCCTTCTCTGTTTCTGTCTCTCTCTTTGTATTTTATCGTCCTCATTTTAATCCTGAGGAAACTGTCACTAAATGACTTGGCAAAACTAGTATGCAGAAAACTCAGCATTTGAACCTAAGTCTTCAGGTTTCAACTTCAATGATTTAATTCTTCTTTAGTCATGTTATTTTTGGACCCACCTTCCTCATTTATAAAGTGAAGGTCGAAATCCCAGACTGCCGACCTCATAAGGATTTTTGTAAGTGTTAACAGCAGGTGATCCTCTGACTACAACCTCCTCCTTGACCCACAGATAGAGGAAACTACATAAGACTCAAAAGAGATACTATTATAAAAGGTTTGGGAAATTTGAGAGCACTCTAGAAATGTCACATTCTTATTCTTAATCTTTCTTCATGAAGGCAGAAGAACTTAATGTGCCAGCTTTGGAGTCAGGAGTCAGGATTGAAATCCCACTCTGACACTCACTACCTACTTGTGTGACCTAGTTTGAATCTCTTACCACATTGTACCCTCTGCTAATGTCTCTGAGTTACCTCCTCAGTCCTTCACAATTTGTGCTCTGCATTTAGGTGAGGAAGAGACTTTTCTCACAATTATAGATCTCATACCCTAAGCCAGGCTTTTTAAAGGATCCTAGGAATCATCTTCATTTGGCCAAGGAACATAGCCTGGAGGCGCCCAAAGTCGTCCACGATGAGTTGGACCCAGAACCCAGGACCTTGACTTCTGCTAGTGTAGTCCTCATTACTGTCAGTCCTAAGTCCACCATCTCTAGAACATCCTTCCCTCCCTTCCCCTTTCCCTTCCAACCCTCACAAGAGACTGGGTTCTTCCATTCCCTTCCTAGGAGTAAAAAAACTTTAGGAAGAATCCATCTTGTACCCAAGCTCTAAGAATTATGGGAGGAATTGGGCAGTTGTTAGCAGGAGCCAAGGACTGGGGGGGTCAGGTATCTAAAAAAGGGGGGGCAATATTCCCCTAAACCTCCTTCATACACACACACATGCACATGTGCGCGTGCTTCCCAGCAAAACTATAACACAGAATTATAGAATCACAGATTTTTTTGGACCTGGAAGGAAGATTCAATTAGAAATTGAATTCAGTCCAATCCAATAAGCATGTATTAAACATCTACTCTCTGCAAGATTAGAGACATACTAGATAGCAGTCTAGCCATCAAAGTCAGAAAAACCTGCTTCGAGTTCCACCTCTGATACATGTTGGGTGTGGGATCTTGGGCAAATCAACCTGTGGGTACTCTAGGAAACTAAGACTAAATTGCAGGATGAGTGCTGAACTGCACTGGGGAGGGGCTTTCCATTCTTATCCTTCCTTGCTCCACGTTCACTGGCTGTCTTGTCTCCCAGGACCAGAAGGCTCTTGCTGGTTTCCCTGGCCTCTCTCGCCTTCCACAAGAAGACTTTCCTGGGGCTCCTTCATCACGGTAACTTCTCTCTGAGGTCAGTCCCAACCTGTTCTGCCTCAGTCTTATTTGTTCAGTTGTTTGTGTGTGTTTCCTCATCAGACCAAAAGCCTTTCTCTGTGTTCCCGACACTTAACTCAGAACCTGACATACATCAGGGCTTCAATAAATTATTGTTGACTTAGCAAAGAGCATCAGTGCCTCCGAGGAACCTTGCCAGTGCACACCGAGCTGAGTAGGCTGGTATGAAATAAAATGAGGTTGGCCGGGATCATAGAGGAGAAGTGGTTCAGCCCCCACCTCCAGCATCCCGGGCTTCTCTCTGCCACCAGGATATTTCCCAACACCAGTATTCCTCTGGTGACACTTCTTGGGGGCATCCATCTGCTCATAGTCCCATTTGGGGTTTTCTTGGCAAAGACACTGAAGGGGTTCGCCATTTCCTTCTCCAGCTCATTTTACAGAAGAGGAAACTGAGGCACACAGGGTTAAGTGACTTGCCCAGAGTCACACAGCTAGGCAGTTTCTGAGGCTGTATTTGAACTCGGGTGTTCCTGATGAGGGATCAAGTATTCTATGCACTGTGGCGCCACTTAGTCACTCTACCACCTAATTGCGTCAGAGGTGACCTCAGAAGTCAGGTCCACTGACTCCGGGGCACTTACCTGGATATGATGTCACCTCCACCCTTACACGCACCGTACACTGTACACAAAAAGCAGTTATTTTTAAAGGGCGAGAAAAAGATGAAATGAATCTGTGATCCTAGATCACTTATCACTTAAGGAGATCACTAGATCACTTAAGTGATCACCAGATCATTTAAGGAGACACCAGAGTTTATTTGAAGAGAAATGGCTGTTTAGACCAGAGATTTAGCAGTGACAGACACTATATTGAACCCTGGGGTTACAAATACTACCCAGAGATAATCCCTGCCCTCAAGGAGCTTACATTCTTGGGGAGAGACAGAAATATAAAGGGAACTGAAAGGAGGAGCAAGGAGAAAGGACAAGGTACCTATGGGCACGGTGGAGAAAGTCCAGACCCAGGAAGGGCACCTGGAGAGAAATAACAATATGACTGAACAAGACACTTTGCTTAAAATGGAACTTCTGGGGAAAACTGACCAATCATACAGAGATTTTATTGTGAGAAGGCCAGGGCAGTATTCAGAGGCTGCAGGGACCCAGTAAAGGTACAGACTGCTGCGGCTTGAGTGTCTGACGGCTGATTTGAATTCAGATCTTCCCAACTCCAAGTCTTACCAGGTGACTTAGTTGATAGAGTGCTATCCTAAGCACTGGGAATACAAATACAAGTAAAAAGACAGCCCTTGTCCTTAAAGGAGCTTATATTCTAATGGAGAAAGACAGTACATAAAAAGAAGCTGAAAAGGAGGGAGTCCTAGGCAAATGTATCCACCATGGTGAGAAATTTGGGAGTGTAGCCTGGAGAGTGATGAGACGTGGCTGACTCTTTAAATGGAAGTTCTTATAGGAGTCACTCAGGCAGAGGGAGAGCTGAAAAGACACAGGGAACTCTGATGTGTGAATCCCAGGGCTGGAGTGAGACTTCAGGATGAAGAGGGTGGGGGAAGCCCAGAGTACAGCTTGGAGAGAAATGAGACATCAGGCATCCAGTTCTCTGGGGCATTAAGCAGATCACTTAAACTGGGAAGACTTGGAGTAGGTCATCTCTCAGTCCACAAAATACTGGCTCTTTTTGTCAGAAAGAAACTTAAAGGCCATCTCAACCAAGCTGTCAGCCAAAGCATGAATCCTCCACAACCTTTCGGATAGTCTAGAAGTACTTTCATATTAAGGGCCAGAACTCTGAAACAAGCATTCTTACAAGGTGTTGTCAATGGAATTGATGAGAGAATGGTTATCTAGTTTAGTATGATGATTAATAGTTCTCTAAGTTCAGTTTGATTGATTTAATCTTACAAGAAATAATGGTTTCCTAATGATATTATGATTGGTTTATACTCAGTGTGGAGACTTTTGGACTTTAATACCTGGCTATTCTTGTGGAGATTAATCTACTGAAACAAAGGCTGCTCCCAAGACATACAAACAATTGGAGAAAATGAAGCTACAGGAATTATGATAAAACAACTGGCTAAGGAAAATGCTAATGAGGTTTGTAGAAGAATTATTCTGGGACTGCACAAGGATGCTCCTTTAGAGGAGATCACATGACGCTGTGGCACAGTGGGCACAAATGCCTTTTATACCCAGGCTATGATGCAGAACATGGAAAGACAGGGTCTGTTGTGGCAAGGGACTTCTAGAGAGACTCATCGATGCTTTCAATGTGGTAAAGTAGGGCATCTGAAAGCTCAGTGTAGGTACAGAGATAGAGAGAGAAAACAAAACCCCATGTCCAAAATGCAACAGAAGCTTCCATTGGGTATCAGAATGTAGATTGACCCAGGGAAATGAGAACCAAGGCCTAACTCCAAGACCTCAAACAAAAAACAGGTGGGGCATGATGGCATCTGAGATTATACCCAGAGAGTCTTTAGAAGTTCAGGACTCTGATATGATCAATCAGCCAAAAAGCAATCAGATGGAAAAAAGGAATTACATGGCTGGTCAATCAGCAGAGAAGCAATCAGATGGCAGAAAGGGATTACAATTGGGGAGAACACAGGCTTTTTAACCTGAGAGAGGGGCAGTGTCCAGTGTGAACAGCTCCAATGTAAATGCGAGATGATGTGGAGAAATCCAGAAAATGGTGAATGGAAGGGACCAGATAGGTTAACTGCTTGGGAGAGAGGGTTTGCTTGTATTTCTACAGATGGAAAAGGAATCAGATGGGTGCCAACGAGCCGTATTCACCTTGTCCATTGGAGAGAGACAGAAAAAGAGAAAAACCTCAAAACAAAGGAGAAGACCTTAAAAAATATCTGACACTGAAAGAGCATGGCTGATAATGAGACTGTTGTAGAACTTTAAAACCAGAAGGAATCATTGGATTCCCTGAGATGAAAAATTGTTGATAAGACTGTTGTAAAACTTCAAAACTTGCAGGAATCATGGGATTCTCTGACACA
This sequence comes from Sarcophilus harrisii, assembly GCF_902635505.1. Taxonomy (NCBI): domain Eukaryota; kingdom Metazoa; phylum Chordata; class Mammalia; order Dasyuromorphia; family Dasyuridae; genus Sarcophilus; species Sarcophilus harrisii. The sequence continues at coordinate 618,071,830 of NC_045427.1, read as the reverse complement.
TGAAGTGATGGACAATAGATTGGTTTTGGACTATCTCTAGGACTAATGGACATATATAATTCCTCATGTCGATTCATGTTGTTTGTTATATAATACCTCCCGTGTTGATGGATTTATGTATACCTGTTTCAAGTGAGACCCTTCAGAAACCCACTAATCTGATTTGATTTCCCATTTCCTTTGGTTTTCATCTCCCTTCCTGAGATGTCAGGGAGGGTATGATCATCTCATTTTCTGGTGTTTTCACCTCTTTTTTGAGGAGTCAGGAAAGGTGTAATCACCTCCTTTTTTGGGGTTCTCACCTCTTTGAGAAGTCAGGGAGGGTATGACCACCCTATGTTCTAAAACAAAAGAAAGTGGAAGATGTTATGGACCAGAACTCTGAAACAAGGATTCTTATAAGTTGTTGTCAGTGGAATTGATAAATGGTTATCTAGTTTAGCATGGTGATTAATAGTTCTCCAAGTTCAGTTTGATTGATTTAATATTACAACAAATAATGGTTTCCTAGGGATGTAATGATTGGTCTATACTCAGTGTGGAGCATTATAAGCAGGGACTAAGAGCCAGAGGAAACAAGCGGACTGGAGGTGGGCACTCACACTCTCAGAGCCAAGGAGAAAGAGAATCATTTCCATCTTCATCAGCCTTGTGCTGGCTGGCCTGTCCTCCTGCATTTTCTGCACTGAAACTAAGTCCCCGCTGAAGGCCAGGAGAAAGCTAGCTGAGCACCAGGTGAAGGAGACAATAAAGACTTTCAGACTTTAACACCGGGATATTCTCGTGGAGATTAATCTATGGAAACGAAGGCTGCTCCCAAGACTTCCAGAAAACCAACACAAAGAACACTACACTTTCAGTATGGGCCACCACTATTTAAAAGTTTAATGTACATTAAGAGTGTGATGTAGCAGCCAAAGAAACTAACTAGCTCTTATGCGATATCAATAGACATAGTATCCAGAAGGAAAGCACTGATGATGCCCTTGCATGCTGTCCTAGGTACTGTGCTCAGTTCTGGGTGTCACAATGCTGACAAACTGGAGAGCCAAGTTACGTAGAGACACATAATTGCTATTTTTAAGGCCTGCAAGAGCTGCATATAGAAGAAGGATTAGTCTTGCTCTGCTTAGCTCCAGAGGATAAAAACAAAAAGAAATCACAAAAAAGAGCAATCTAGCTTGCTTACATAGAGAGATAGCTAGATGGTGGATAAAGTGCTAGGCTCGAAAACGGAAGAGTCCTTCTCCTGTGTTCAAATCTGGCCTCAGACGTTTCCTAGCTATATAATACTGGACAAATCACTTAAATCTAATTTGCCTCAGTTTTCTCATCTATAAAATGAGCTGCAGAAGGAAATGGCAAACTACTCCAGTATCTTTGACAAGAAAATCCCAGAGATGGACACAACTGAAATAACTAAAGAATATATAAAGAAAACTTCCAAAGAACTGAAGATCTTCCAGAGTAAAATGAGCAGCTCCCCAAAGAAGGGTCCATCACTGGATGTCTGCAAACAAAGGAATTTTTTTGAGGGAATTATAGAAGGGATTCCTTTATAGGTATGTGTTGGAATAGATGACCTGTGAATTCTATTCTACTTCTATTCTGATAACTGAATAACTACAATCTATTGTTGGACAACTTTAATTGTTAGAAAGTTCTTCCTTGGCTTATATAAATCAATGCAAAGTGAATTAAGCAAAACCAGGAAAAAATGTACACAATGACTGGAACAACACTGTGCTCCAAAAGCCTTTAATAGCTAAAATGACAATAAGACTTTTGGGGAATACTGTGTAATCATAATGAAGGTTGGCCCTGAAGATGAGATATGAGAACATGGTTCCTTTACCTTTTTTACTGATATGGGAGATTGTGGATTTGGCTAAATAATTATAAATATTTATAGCAGGTCTTTTTGAGGTGGCTAAAATGTGGAAATTGATAGGTTATCCATCAATTAGACAATGACTGAATAAGAAGTGGTATATGATTATGATGGAATAGTCTTATCGTAGAAAAATGATGAAGCGGATGGTTTCAGAAAAATCATGGATAGATCTGTATGAAGTGATATTAAGTGAATTGAACAGAACTTTGAGATCATCGTACACATTAACAGTAATATTGTAATGATGATCAACTGTGAAAGTTAGCCACTCTGATCAATACAACAATCAAAGATAATTCTGAAGAACTCATGATGAAAAAATGCTCACCACCTCCATGTATAATTGATGCCATATTTCTTACCTTCTCAGGGAGTAGGACAGGAGCTAGAAGAGAGAAAGAATTTGAAACAAAATTTTAAAATGCTAAAAAGAATAAATTGAAAAATAAAATTAAAATATAAGGAATGTAAACTAAGGATTTGGAACATTGCTCCTAATTTAGTTGACATCTTTGTGGTTATATGAACTGATTTTTTTTTCTTTCCTTTGTTGTATATTAGAAGAGATGGCTCTCTGTTATGGGGGAAGAGAGAGATTGAAAAAGGAGATATTAAGAAATGAAAGTTATATAAAGACAAAAGATATCAATTTTTAAAAAAAATAAGGTCTTTCTTAGTTTGAAGTCTCTTGAAATTATGACTTTAGGCATAATTTCCTCCAACTTTGCCATTTTACAAATAGGAAAACTGAGACTTAGAAGATAAAGTGATGCTCAGCATCACACAGAATTGCAACCAGAACACAGGATTTCTGACTCTGCTCTTTGAATTAAAGAAATGAAAGAAAGGACATATAATGGCAGAAAAGAGAGCCATATTGGGCATACAGTGAAAACTACATTAAAGGGAAGAGCCTATATAATGTCTCTATCCAGATATTTTTTGCTTTATGGAGTAGCTTTCCTCTCAACACAACAGATGCTTAATAAATGTTTGTTGAATTGAAATCAAGGCATTGCAGCCAACTGGCTGAAAAGTGAATTCTATTTCCCTCCAGATTATCTTTATAGAATCAAAAATTTATTTCCATGCCAGCAAAATACGAACTCTGACAGGTCCTGCTAAACTGAAACATTCAAGCACAGGCGAGCAATAATCTCTGTGTCTGTCACAGTGTTGTTGGATGATTGATTTAGAGCTAAGAGGAAGCTCTGAGATTATTATACCTAACCCTCTCATTTTACTCATGAAGAAATAGAGATTCAGAGAAAGTAATCAACTTAGCCAAACTCACACCAGCAGGACCCGAATTCTAGTACCCTGGCTCCTGAGTGTGGTCCCTTTGTTCTCTACAAAATGAGCTCTACCAAATTTCCTAGCTAAAGTTCAGCCAAGTGCCTAGAGAGACAAGCAACGTGTTTGTTTGTGGCCTTGGTAACTCATAAAACTTTGAAGCATGGAAGGGCTGCAATCTGCATCAGTGGAAGAGGTACCCAAATTGATGATAACAGATATTTTGAGTATTAAAAAAGTCCTCCCAAGGACATCCCAAGGAGATATCATTCTCCAGTGGACTATTGACTAAATTAGACAACATTTGGGGTTAGATGGTATCCAGATCCTTGGCTTGCAGGCCACTGAATAAAAGTAAACTATCTCTGTTGAGAATACTTTCAAAGCCCTTTCCAAGTTCCAAAATTTATCTGTCCCTGAAATCTAGCCAGCATGTAATGTATGATGCTTCCATCTTGAGATGATGTAAGTTCAACATGAAGGATTCTGGAATGAATTTGTCCTGGAATGGAAACCTAGAATTTTGCATCTTATTCTAATTTACAGAGTAAGACAATAATTTATATTTCTTTAGAACTTCAAAATTTACAAAGCATTTTCCTCAAGATTACACAGTGAAATAGGTAATCCAAGTATTATTATTCCCATTTTACAGATAAGGAAGTTGGACTCAATCAAATGTGAGATTTCTTACCCAGAGTCACACATCTAGTAAGTGTCAGAGTCATGATGGGAACTCAAGCCTCTCCTGGTTTTGAGGCTAGAACTTATAAACCTCTTGGAACTAAACTCTCTGACCTCTCTGAAGTTTGTTAGCATTGCTTGTCATCTTATAGAATAAGCTATTTAATCCTGTCAGTTGCCTATAAGTTTTGTGTTTGGTTATGTGACTTCTTCTCAGAGATGAGATATTATGGAAAGAATTCTAGCACTCAGTTTTTAAGGAGCTCCAGATCATACTAGTGTTTTGTTTCTTTCAACTTCACCTCCACTTCCCCTGGTCCCCTTGATTCATCCTTACAGTATCTTTTGTCTCTTTTGTCTCTATACCTCCTTGGAATGGGCTAGATTTTGGGGGTGACTTAGTGTAAAGATGAGGGCAGAGAAGAATGCAATAGATTCTGGTGCAGGATCAAGGGCAATTATGAATTGATCAGTAGATCAGGACTTTGGAAAGCAAAACTGGAAGCGGCCCCAAGGAATGAAATTGGCACTTTCTACCTACCTGCTATGTTCTCAAAGACTTCTTGGACTTTTTTTGGTTTGACAGTACAGAGCAGGATAGAAGCTTGAGTCCTTAAGATTCTGCCAAATAAAAATTGAAAAGAGAGGAAAAGGTCTTGGAAGAGAGGAAGCAAATATTAGGTTCAAGAAAGCAGTTTACTACAGGGACACTGCTTCAGTTGAATTATTATTTCCTCCCTTGCTGCTGGCACAGGGGCCACAGACATCATTGATGGGGGTCAGAGGAAGCTAGCTTTGATATGGATCAGAAGCATGGTTTGAATCCCCAGCTCTCTATCCACTAGTCAAAGTTTTTTCTCATATATTGAAATATAAACTTTCCCAAAATACAGGTAATTTCTAGGGGAAAGAGATTCTTTGGTTGAGGGATTAGCAAAGTCCTCATGGAGAGGTTGGTGCTTGAGTTAAGCTTTAAAAGAAACTTTCACCAGAGATATCTCTGGAAGGAAGGAAACAGAAAAGCGATTGTTCATCACAGGGGAGCCCACATCTTTTCCCCAGTCCATGTCAAGCACCTCATGGTCTTGTTTTATGACAGATATATTAAGAAATTCACGTTCTCTTAATCCATAAGTTTAAAAAAAGAGCATTGCTATATGTCCTTCCCTTTGCTAGACGCTGTAGGAAAGAAACAGTTCTTTTTTTTAAATTTATTTTTAATAGCCTTTTATTTACAGGTTATATGTATGGGTAACTTTACAGCACTGAAAATTGCCAAACCTCTTGTTCCAATTTTTCCCCTCCTTCTCCCCCACCCCCTCCCCCAGATGGCAGGATGACCAGTAGATGTTAAATATATTAAAATATAAATTAGATACACAATAAGTATATGTGACCAAACCGTTATTTTGCTGTACAAAAAGAATTGGACTCTGAAATATTGTACAATTAGCCTGTGAAGGAAATCCAAAATGCAGGTGGGCAAAAATAGAGGGATTGGGAATTCAATGTAATGGTTCTTAGTCATCTCCCAGAGTTCTTTCTCTGGGCGTAGCTGGTTCAGTTCATTACTGCTCCATTGGAAATGATTTGGTTGATCTCATTGCTGAGGATGGCCAAGTCCATCAGAACTGGTCATCATATAGTATTGTTGTTGAAGTATATAATGATCTCTTGGCCCTGCTCTAGAAACATAGTTCTATACCATCAGAGGAAAGACTCACCCTCTATAAGTATGTCCTGGTCATTCCAGCAATGTGCTCTGGCCATATGTGTTACCTGTGTGTGTTCCCCTATATTTTTTTACAAGTTGTTCCCATTCTTCACACTGATGCCATGTGCATTTGTGGAAGATTATGTACCATTTTTTTGGGGGGGAGGGGGGAAGTGTCCTATTACTATTTTTAGTATGTTATTTCATTGTGTCCTTGCTTTGAGCAAATAGTGTTTTCTCACAGACCATCACATTGGTGGTGACTCTTGACTTGTCATTTTTGAGTGGAGGGAGACTAACAAGGATTCTGGACCTAGAGTAACTTTTTTGAGAAGGCTTCCTTATGAGCAAGATTCTATTTTTTTCATTGATTAATTTTAATTTATGGAACAAAACAAAAATTTCCATAACAGTATAATAAGAAGACTGTGCAAAAGACTACAAAGTCATTATGCACTGCTATGGGCCAGAACTCTGTACTTGAAACAAGGATTCTTACAAGGTGTTAAGTCATTGGAATTGATGAGACAATGGTTATCTAGTTTAGCATGGTGATTGATAGTTCTCTAGTTTAGTATGATTGAATTAATCTTACAACAAATAATGGTTCCCTAGTGATGTAATGATTGGTTTATATTCACTATACTCCATATAAGCTGAGAGTGATTCATTCCATCTTCCACCTTTGTGATGGCTGGAAGCTGGAGCACAAGCCCTCTGACTGAGACAGACTTCAAGACAGAAAAGAGCAGTCCTCCTGCCTCCCCCACAGAAAGCAAGACACATTCCAGAGGACCTCCAGAAAGCTAGCCCGGGCTCCAGGTAAGGAAACTAGATGGTGAAAGAGATAATAAAGGATTTGGACTTTAACACCTGGTTATTCTTGTGGTGGTTACTTTGCTGAAACAAAGGCTGGTCCAGAGACCTCCAGAAAACCAACCAGAATACTATAATGCACAACTTGCTAATCTTTTCAAATATACAACAAACTTACATAAATTCACTTTTCTTCTTCCCCTCTTTCCTAGAGATGGCCACATCTTTAGAGAGTGTATATGTGTGTGTATGGGAATACATACACATATATTTGTGTATATACATCCATTCATATATATATACATATATATGTATGTATGTATGTCTACAGACATACATATATAGTGTGTAAAAATATATATGTAAAATTATTCTACACATACTTCTATTCATCAGTTCTTTCTCTGGATACAGATAACATCTTTCTTCATAAGTCCTTTATAGTTAATTTGACTATCTATATTTTTATTCACCTCTCAGCTTTTGCTGCTTCATCTTCTTACAAATCTTCATAGTCACCCCTTCATTATCCCAGTCATGTACCTTAATATGCTGTAGTTTGTCAGTCTTTCCTAAATTATTTTATTAAGAGCTGTACCCAATATTGTAGGTATAATCTGTATGAGACAGAGTTCAATCAAAGTATTACCTCCATTAGTATCATTAATGGGTCCTTAAGTTAAATAATTCAATCCAATCTAAACTAATAAGCATTTATTAAGGATCTGCTATATGCAAGACAATGATCTAGTCACTGAGAATACAAAAATAAAATGGGCAAAAAGCTTGGATCATCACCAACCATCTGCTTTAGTACACCATGAGAATAGTAAAGATGTGGAAAGTCTTGTAATAGCTGAAGCATGATTTCTCTTGACCTCATAATTTCTTGTATTGCATTATTATCAGTATTTTATATTTTTCCCATTCTCTCCATCAATACTATGTGTGCTAGTTGGAGAATATGCTCCAGATTCATTAGTGTAATGCTTTAGAGATACTGTTACTGTTAGAGATACTATTTGCCTTTGTTTTGTGATACTTGTATCTACTAACTGAATATGAAACCAAAATATACTGATGGGAGCTCATGAGTTACAGTTTTAGAAGTCTGGACCAACAGAGTACCTTGAAACTGGGGGAATGATCACATCTCTGAGGACCAAACTTGCAAACCTCTCATTTTTAAATTGGGGAGTTGCTCAGAGGTAATACTATAAATACTGAACAAATTGGATCTATGACTTACAGTGATACAGGAAACTACCAGTGCAGATTGACTCCCATCCTCATTACTGCTGATGCTTCCCTCTGTTGATTATCTCCAATCTATCTTCTATATGGCTTGTTTGTACATCATGTGTTATCTCTCTCAGTAGAGCTCCTTGACTTTCTTTTGTCTTTTTTTGTAACCATAACAATTAGCACAGTTTCTGGAACATAGTAAGGATTTAGGAGGTGTTTATTGACTTACCTATTGACTGACTTTTAGTCTTATAGAGTGTCCTAGAGCACTGGGAAAGATCATACCAGTCAGGATCACACGGACAGCATGGATCAGAAGGATGATTTGGATCCCCAGCTCTCTATCCACTAGACAAAGTTTTTTCTCATACATAGAAATATAAACTTTCCCAAAATACAAGGTAATTTCTAGGGGGAAGATGTTCTTTGACTGGGGATTAGCAAAGTCCTCATGCAGAAGTTAGTGCTTGAGTTAAGCTTTAAAAGAAGTAGAGGGATGCATGGAGGGCTTGCTAAGTCTTTTTCAGAGCTGCTAACCCATCTTTGGTGACCACCTTTTACCCAACTCCCATCTGTGGCTCCAAGAAGCTGCTGCATGTGCAGTGGCCACTCCTTGGTAAAACTGTCTTGGCAGATGGGCTACTCCAGGTTGAGGCAACCATTGGTGAGTTAGAGTGTCTACTTAAAGCGTGTGAAAACCTCTCCTGTTGGAAAGGGCGGTTGAGAGCAATTTGTTCCAGTAACCATGATGGCGGCTGAAGCATGTGCTGTGGAGCACTTAGAGCTTGGTCGGGCACTGAAAACATCATGGTCACCCACTGCATCCTGGGCCATCAACAGTTGTCCTGATGCTGGTCCCCTCACTAGACTTCCATGACTCTGGAGAGACTGAAGCAGATGATTTTGTGCAACTTGATCTTGCTTAAATCTAATTCAAGATGACCCCCTCACCCATGATGTCATTGATCCTCTTTGAAAACAGTGGATGACAAAAATAAAATAAATTAGAGATGCTAAGAGACAAAGGTGAGGGGAGAGCAGGCTCCAGCTACAACCAGCCCCCCACCATGAGAGGAAGGTAACTCAGCCTGGACTCCCATTGAAGCTAGGTCCATCCTGGAGCTCAGGATAGCTCCTATCTCTTCTGGAGAAGATCAAAGTGCTCCCTTCTCCAAAGTAATTCTGTAGAGATGTGAAATAGGCAGGGAAGACTGAGCCTCACATGCTCATTTCTTCCCTGACTTCTCTGCTTCCTGGTGGTCTTGGCTCTGTTCTATGTCTGTGGTCCGCTCTTGGCTCTCAGCCCTCATTAGCTGTCCCTCCCCACTCCATCTGCAGAAGCATTTATTAAATATCCCATTACTCATCTGGGTTTTTAAATCTTGCTTCATACATCAACCGTCCCTCTGGCCTCTTACTCATTTGGCTACCATCACTTTGGGGAGATGAGTACTGATAAAGCTAGAAGAGCTCAATGGATGCATCTGTTTTTGTGTCCGTATATATGTGACTATGAGAAGGGTGAAAGGGAAATGGGAAGGAATCTGTGTGTGCACATTACGTAAATATATTTCATTATATAGCATTATAACATATTTGCATATGGTATATATGTAGTATCTCTCTCTATATTTATATAAATATACAAACCCATACAGAAATATATGATATGTATACAGATATATTTATAGATATATACATATGGGATATGTATACACACATACATATATGTATTATATATACACAAACATATATATGTGAAATGTATACTTATATAAACATACATGTATATACACATGTACATATAACATATACATCTATATGAGTTTGTATGAGTACATATGTTTGTGTGTCAGTATGCCTGTGTGTACAGATGAATGTATGTGTATGTGTGTGTTTCTGTGCATGTATGACTACATGAATATGCACATGGGTATACAAGAACATTAGTGTGAGACTGAGAACAGCATCTTATAGTAGAAAAAGCACTATATCTGGAGTTAGAAACCCTGAGCTCAAACTTGTTTTTTCACATATTATCTGGGACAACTTGGACAAGGCCAATCTCTGGGCCTCGGTTACCTTATCTGTAATAAGATTCTTCCTGGCTCCAGCTCCAATACTTGCTCCACCACACCATGCTGAGAAAAGGAAGGTAAAACCAGTCTACTCTCTCGTCCCCTCTCTCCTCTTCAGGATGACTGGTTTCTCTAAATTGGGAAAACCAAACACATTTCCTCCATCTCTGAAGAAGATGGTTGGAGGAGGGAGTGGGGAGACAAAGAAAGGCCTGAAGAAGGTAATATTTGAAATGAGTTTTGAAGGAAACCAAAGAAATGAGGATGCGGAGGTGAGGAAGAAGAGCATTCTAGACGTGGAGGACAGACAGCGGATAAAAGGGCAGAGATGGAGTGTTGTATGTGCATGTAACGGCAAATAGACAGCTATACTACAATGATTGCAGACTGCATGAAGGGTGTAAAATGTAAGAAAATAGCAAAGGCAGGGAGGTGCCAGGTTATGAATAGTTCTATATGTCAGGCTTTTATAGTCGATCCTGGAACTACTAGGGAGCCAATAGAGTTTAAAGTGTACATGGGTGACATGAACAGGACTCCTTTGAAAAAATCATTTTGGCAGCTGAGAGAAGCTGAAGCGAAGCTGGAATATTATGGGCAAGAAGAGAAATAAGGAGGTTCTCACAATAATCCAAGTGAGAGGCGATAATGGTAGTAATGGTATGCACAAAGAAGTGGATGAAAATTTTATACTTTTTCTTAACCAGTTGTTTTTAGGCTTGTCTGAATCTTTGTGACCCCATTTATTTTCTTAGCAAAGATACTGGAGCAGTTTGCCATTTCCTTCTCTAGCTCATTTTACAAATAGGGAAACTGAGGCAAATAGGGTCAAGGGATTTGTCCAGGGTCACAAGCTGCATTTGAATTCAGATCTTCCTGACTCCTGGGCTGTTACACTGCACCTCCTAGCTCCCTGTGTTATAAAAGTAGGAATATTTGGCAATGGATTGGCTATATCAGTGTGAGAATGAGATCTTGAACATCTAGTCCTATCAGAATAAAGACAATAGGAATTCAAATCTAGGAAGTGAATAATATCAAAGAATTATCATTATCATAATGTACAGACTACACCTGTAAAATGAACATGGACTCAGCATCTTTTTTATTCATAATGTTTCATTTTCCCCCAGTTACATGTAAAAACAATTTTTAATACTACAATTTTTTTGAGTTCTAAATTTTCTCCCTCCCTCCCTCACGTTCTCCCTCCCTGAAACAGTAAGCAATCTGATGTTCTACGTGTTCAATTACGTAAAACATTATCATTTTATGTGAAAAAAGACACTCCAAGGAAACACACACACACACACACACACACACATACAGAAAGTGAAAAACAGTATGCTTGGATCTGCATTTAGACTTAATTAGTTCTTTCTCTGGGGGTGTGTAGCATGTTTCATCATGAATCCTTGGAATTGTCTTGGATCCTTGCATTATATCAGTGACTTAGAGAATAGCTAAGTCATTCACCGTTGATTAGCTGTATATAGTACAGCAAAGCTGTTACCATATCCAACGTCCCTGGTTCTGCTCACTTCACTTTGCATCAGTTCATATAAGGCTTTCCAAGTGCTTCTGAAATCTGCCTGCTCCTCATCTCTTACAGCACACTAATATTGCAGTACAGTCCTGCACCACAGCTTGTTCAGTCATTACCCTGTCCACAAAGATGAACTTTAGCATCTTAATGTGCTCTCTGGATCAATGGTACTGTGATCTTTGGCAGGCTATGTCCATAATATTATGCCAGCTCTACAGTGGCAAGGACAGATCTATAGTTGAATTAGAACAAAGGATGGGGCAACCCTTCACTAAAAGGTGATGATGGCCAGCCTTCTTGACACATAGGAATGGTGGAGGCTGAGGTTAACTGGGGATTATTGGGAACAAGGGGTCACTTCCTCCTGGCTAGCATCTGTGGCTAGATGAGGGATATTTAAGATGAGATTTCCATGTTCCAAAATGAAACTAATCGATTCTCTGTTCTCCATTTTGCTTTTTCCGGTATCTTGTAATACCCTTCAAGCCCTTTTTTGGAAAATTCAACCTTTGCTCCCAATGAACGAAGAGGAAGAAGTTTGTCCATTGTAAGACCTAGTGGTTAGGGGAAATGGGTTCCTTGGAAGTCAGACAGAGACTGGCAGCAACAAGTGAGGGGATTGTTAACCCAATACTATTCGGAGGAGATTGCTAGAGTGTAGAAAATCTTCCAGGAGCTGGTTTGGGGTTCAATTGTAACTTCTTATCCAAATGGAATGTTTCTTTGAGACAGTCAATAAACATTAAGCACCTATTATGTTCTAGGTACTGGACCTCTACTCCTCTGTAGTCCTACTCTGCTATTCTCTGTGCCCACCTTAGCTCCCCAATGCTTCCTCTCAATGCCAATAGGTCAGTCATTTCCCCATACTCAACTACTGCTTGCTAATGCCCACCTCAGCATGTTGCCCGTGCCCAGGATCACAGGCTTTGGCTGGCACAGCCCAGAGATCCAAACCCCAAGTTTCCCCTGGCAACAAACCCTGCAAGGGAATCCCAAGGGGACCATGGGCAGCAATTTGGGAGCTGCCAAAAATAAATGCTGGTTGAAAACCTAATTGGGTGTAGAAAATCAAACTTGGGAAAAACCACAGAAAGCCACGGGAAGTTGGCCTGTAGCAGGCATGGAATGCTGGGCTGGTGTGAAAATCCATCGGCCAGTGGTACCCACATCAGTTGTGAAACATCTGAACACATCAATCAAGCAATCTAGAAAAATTTATTAAAAGCCTCCTTTTTTTTCTGAATCAATTGGGGTTAAGTGATTTGCCTAGGGTCATACAGTTAGGAAGTGTTAAGTGTCTGAGGTCAGATTTGAATTCAGGTCCTCCTGACTTCAGGACTGGTGCTCTATCCACTGCACCACCCAGCTGCCCCAAGAACCTACTTTTTAAGAGCAACTAGATGGTATAGTGGATAGAGTGCTGGCCCTGCAATCAGGAGAACCTGAGTTCAAATCCGATCTCACACGTTTCCTAGCTGTGTGACGCTAGGCAAATCACTTAACCCCAATTGCTTCCAAAACAAAAACCCTACTATTTGCAAAGCACTACCATGGGGATAAAAAAGCAAAGTAAAACAGTCCCTACCTCCTCACAAGGTGTGGGGTGAGGATAATAAAGAGAAGAAAAGCCACAGAATTAATTTTTTTAATTTAAAATACATCTATATGGCTTCTTCTTCTGTCCCTCCGCACCCCCTCTTCTTTCTTCAGTCCCATGGATTGTAACAGGGAGCATCCCAGTTCTCTAGGAATTGCACCTCAGAGAAATTCCTAGTCACTTTTCTGTTCTTCCTAATCTATGGCTGGGAGATAAGGCATCCTGGGTCCTATACCTTACTTTCTTCATTTGGGGCTCTTTCCTCATCTCTCTATAGAATCAATCACCAAATCCTATCAATTATATCTTTGCAATCCTATCGCTGCCCTGTCCTTACAGCCTAATCCAGCACTAATGCCTTCCACACAACTTCTTTTTCTACTTCTGTCTACACACTTCTGCCCCCCTCCATTAAGACCCTCAGTCTTCTCCCACCTCCACGCCTTTGCTAGAGCTTCTATTCTTCTCTGTTGAATTCATCCCCAAATCTTCCAGCTTTCTAAGAAGGCTTTCCTGATGTTTCCCGTCAGGAATGACCGTTTCCTCATCAGACCACAATGTCATATTGTGTATTACAGTCACCAGGCCTGTTCTTTTCTCTCTGACAGACAGCAAGCTCCCTGGGGGCAAGGTTCAGACGCCTATATAAATGGCATTATCCCCTCGCCCCTGGCGTAGTCCTCTGCTTACAAATACAGAATATGTGTTTGTGGAATTGAACCAAAGTGAATTGAACTAAATTGTGTTAAATCTAATCGAAGGAACCCACCTGAAAGGCGCTGAATTGGATGGAACCTGAATGAAATGAATCAAACGGAATTGTCTGAAATGAATGGAAATAAGCCTAACTGGGTCGAATTGGACTGAACTGGGCCGAATTGGACTAAGATGAAGTGAAATGAATTATGTGCCACCTGAACTGAACGGAGATGAATGAAATTGGATGGAAATGAATGGAATCGATTTGCTCTGGAAGGAAAAAAATGTTAAACAATTCACTTGAATTGAAACAAAATGAATTGCTTTGAATGGAATCACAGCAAAGTGAGTTGAATTGATTTTGAATTGAATTGCAATGAAGTGAAGTGACTGGGGTGGAACGGGGCCCGGAAGGGCCGGGCCCTGCCCAGCTTGGCAGCGGCCCCCACCGCTCGGCTCCCTCCGAGAGCCTGGATCCGGCTCGGTCGGGCTGGGGCTGGCTCGCCCGCTCGAGGTGACAGTCCAGGCGGATAATTACAGGGCATTAAGCCGATTGCTTTTTCCAAGCGCGACAAGTCGCCGCCCTAGCCTCGCAGCGCCACCGTTGCGTTCGCCGACAGAAGCCAGTGCTTGAGGCCGGGGAGAACCCCCACTCCCAGCCCCTCTCCTTCTCCCCCCCTCTCTCCCTCTCCCTCTCCCACCTCCTCCTCCTCTCTCTCTCCCCTCCGTCTCCTCCTCCCTCTCCCCTCCCTCTTTCTGCGTGACTCCGAGGCTGACAGTCCCCCTTGCTAAGCGATGAAAAATATCTTGACAGAGCCTTTGTTGGTTTTCCATAAAAGAAAATCGTTTCTACAAAGAGAAAGCCTCAGGTAGCTTTTAACCAGCACTGGGGAAGCCTGGGGCAGAACGTGTTTAAGCTGGAGGCGGCTGTCACTAGGAGAGGGGAGGGGGGAGAGTGAGAAACCGCCTCCATTTCACCTTTTCTCCTTCCCTCCCTCCTTTACTCCTTCCTTAACTCCCTCTCTTGCACCTTTTCTCCTTTCTTTTCTCCTTCCCTCCCTCCCTCCCTTTTTTCTCCTTCCCTCTTTCCCTTCTTTTCCCCTCCCCTCCCTCTTTTTTGCCTTTTCTCCCTCCCTTCTTTTCTCATTCCTTCTTTTATTTCCTCCCTCCTCTTCTTCCCTAATCCCTTTCTTTCCTCTCTTCTCCCTCCCTTCCCTTTTCTTCTTCCTTTTTCCCCGAGAGGCCCTCACTGCATTAGCGGATGGAAGCGGTTCCTGCCCGGGGCCTGATTGAGTTTGCTCAGGCAACGACCAGTGGGAGAGAGAACCTTTCTAAAGAGTAGGGGGAAAGGAAAATCAATATTAATCAGGGACGACCGGCATTATCATAAGAGAAATTTTAAGCAGCTGTTGGCCTGATGTGGGGGAGGGAAGAGGACTTAGCACATGTCATTTGTAACTTGCAGTCTCTGAGGGAGGGGGAGGGGGAAGAGAGCTGGTGCTAGGAGAAATTACGAGCCGCCTGGGGTCGTTCTTTTTAAAAAAAAATAATATATCTATTGAACGTGCATTATTAACGCAAACCCATGCATGGGGGAGGGGAGGCTGTCTCTAACTGGAGTTAAGAGAGAGATGAATATATTCATTCCACTCAGAGTAATTGAGTGAACAATTGGAGTGTTTCTGCAGCCCATAAAACTGCCTGATTTGTGGGAAAGGCAACCAGACTTGATGGAGTAGGAATCAGCAGGAGGAGGGACCTAGATAGGGGCTGAGGATGTGAGGTCCAGAGAAGAAGGGTGGAGAAGCTAAGGCAAGTGACCTGGAGCTAAGACTCCTGGTTTTGGTCCCTCACTAACCTTTCCTCTCTTTTAAAAAAAAAAATCTTTTCAGTGATCAAAAAACCAAAAACAAACAAAAATCCTCTTGAAATGGTCCCTTTCTCTCTGCTGACAAGGCCACCATCTGGCTTTACCACTCACCTTACCTCATCACTTCTTACTGGAAAAAAAACAAAAACATGTTATCTTGGTTTCCAGTTGCCCCTTCTCCAAATTCAGCTTCTTTATAGCTGCCAAAATAATCTTCTAAAGACTCAAGACCCCTCATCATTTCACTCCCCCTCAAGAATTTTAGTAGCTCCTTAAAACTGTAGGATAAAAATAAACCTTCCTCAGCACAGCATTGAAAACCTTTCCAAGTGTCTTCAGTCTACCTTTACAGACTTACCTTCTGTTAGGCACTTTCACACAGCACATTCCCACCAAACCAGCCTACTTGACATTTTCTAAGTTCAGGATCTCATCTCCCAGCTCCGGATCTGTGCTTCCCTTTATTTCTATCCCAGGCCTAAAATATAGTCTCTTCTCACCTTCCCTTCTTAAGATCTTTGCTTTTCTCTGCGGCTTGGTTTACACACCATTCCCTACCAAAATCCTTCCTTGAACTATTGTTCAAGCTGCTAATTTTACAGATGAGGATACTGAGACCAAAGGAAGTGGTGACCTGTAGTCATAGACAGGATTTGAATCCAGGGCCTTGGAGACTCCAGAAACTTTATTCTATGTGGAGGCTGATCAGCACTATCAGATGCTGATATGTTCTGGCCACGGCAAATCATGAAATAATCATGGAGATTAGGGGAGGGAGATGTGGACACATATGTCTTGAGCTGTGTCTCACTTCTCAAGCTTTTTATATCAACTTATATATTTACAGGTTTATATTAGAATGAACAAGTTCTTTTTCTTTTTCAGTCTCCTCTTAGAATTCATGTGCCTAAAAGAGCATCTTATTAAATAAATGTTAGTTGGATTGGATCTCCCCTATACCACCTCTCCACACCAATTTCATAGACCTTAGAATTTAAAATGAGATTCAGAAAAGTAGAGGGATTACAAAGGCAGCTAGGAACAAAATGGGATTTGAATCCAGATCTTCTGACTTCTAATGCTTCGTACTTCAGCATGACAGACCAGTTTCTATAATCACTTCCCTTCACAAACCTTAATAAGCTAGCATCCTCCCCAAGTACAAATGCTGGGTATCTGCCTTGTCTCATGTGGAGACCTTGATCTCCCTGCTCCCGTTATCATTAGAGAGACTTTGAGAAACTTGGAGGTGCTAGAAAATCTGGAGGGAGAGAAGCAATTTGAGCCTGATTCCCCAGGTATCAGTTTCCCCACCTGAGAAATGGGGGTAGTGACCCCTTCTCTTCTATAAATTTGGGGAAAACTAACCCTGCTTTTATATTTTCCTGCTCCTCATAGGTCTGGAGTCTGGAATAATAAGCCTTGAGGGGATCTGGGAGATCTATCCAAAGAAAGAGTGCCCAGAAGCCAATTTGTGAAGAAGGACTCAAGGCCATCTGGAACCAGACTGCCAGCTCCCCAGGAGATGAGACAGGCTGAAAAATCACAGAACTCTACATCCCTCCCCTCCCCCTTCATAAATGATCACTTGAGGCATTTTAAGGTACCATTTATATAAAGGACCTCCCTCATACCATCTTATAAATGTCGGATATCATTACTGAGTAGCAATGAAAGTAATGGACTTAATTCCATTGTGAATGAATGAATGGAGAGCTATTTGTTGCTTTAAGAATCACTATAAAACAGAACCTTAATACTCCAAGAATATGGGATTTTATTTATTTTATCCACTTTCCATCATCACCCCTGCCCTCCTCTGCCCCTGTCTAGTACAGACAGTGTCTTGTCTTCCTGTAACCAAAAGATTTCAATATGCAATAGTGTGAAATCTCCAACTAGAACACAGAACAGAGGATCTGAATTCAAATCCTACCTCTAAGTCACTCTGCTTCCTTGGGGCTCAGTATTCATCTATAAAAAGAGCGGGGTGGAGGAGGTGACCCCTGAAGTCCTTTCTGCTGCTGAGCTTGAACCTTTCCAGCTGGAGGTCAGATTCCATTTCACTGCCCCCGCCTGTAGGAACCCCAGGAACCTTCTGTTCCAGGAGGAGGCATCTGAGGAAGACCTTCCCGTTGGTTCCTGGCGATACAATTCAATGAAGGTTCACTGAATCTTAAGCAGTTAAATAAACAATATTGTAAACATATCATAGGAGAGGCAGTGTGGTGAAATGGGTAGAGCCTCTGATACACAGAGATCAAGGTTCAAGAACTGTCTCTGAAACAGATGGGCAAATTACTTAACCTCTCAGTATTCTAGGCAACTCTTTCTGTCAGATGCAGAGGGAATCCTCATCTTCATCGGTAGAGGGATTTTTCTTATTTTGAAGTTCTTTATCCCAGCTAAATCACAGGACCAATATTTCCCGCTATGACCAACCTAAGGTAATATAATTCCTAATGGATAATACAGCTAGCTTCAGTGCCAAGAAGACTTGGGTTCAAATTCTGTTGCTAATGTGCTTTGCTGGGGAACTATGGACCAGGGACTTAATGTCTCAGTGCCCCCAGGCAGGTTTCTCAGTTTGCAAATTCCATGTTACAGAAGATATAATTTGCATTCATGGAATTTTCATGGGAAGGGTTCCTCACCCTGATGATATTCACACATCTGGATCTGCATTTGTCCGTCTGATTGTCTTTATGTCTCTGTCTGTCTCCCTCTGTCTCCGTCTATGTCTGTCTCTCTCTGTCTTTGTCTCTCTGTGTCTCTCTTTGTCTCTGTCTCTCTTCCATGTCTGTTTCTCTCTTTCTCTTTGTCTCTCTCTGTCTGTCTCCCTCTGTCTCCGTCTATGTCTGTCTCCCTCTGTCTCTATCTCCGTCTGTCTCAGTCTCTCTATGTGTCTCTCTCTCTTCCTCTCTCTGTATCTCTATCTCCCTCTGTCTCTGAGTCTGCCTTTATATGTCTCTCTTTTTCTCTGTCTGTCTCTGTATCTCTATCTCTGTCTCTGTCTCTCCTCCCTCTATGTCTGTTTTTCTCTCTGTCTCTCTGTCTGTCTCTGTGTATGTCTCTTTCTGTTTCTGTCTCTGTCTTTCTCTGTCTCTCTCCCCTATCTTCCTTTCTCCCTTCCACACTGAGGTTTTACTGGCTGTATCGAGGTGAAAATAATTTAAATTTCTTGAGCCTCAGTTTGCTCAGATGAGATTCAATCATGCAAAAATAAACTAGTAGAGTTACGAAGAGACATCCAAATGCCAAGTATTCTGGAGACAGGGAGTCAAATATGAAGAAACAGTTCCTGCTGAAGGCTCACATTCATAAACTTCCACAGAATTCACACTCTTACTACCTACCTCAAGGAGTACTTATAAGGAAAGCACTTTCATGGGATTATAGATTTAGAAATCATCCTGTCTAGTTTTACATTAGGTGACTTACCCAATGTCCCCTAGACAATAAATGGCAGAACCAATGGGATCCAGATCTTCTGACTTCCAATCTAGCTCTGTCTCTCTCTTTCTTGCTGCTGCCAGTTGTTAACTTGTCATCATTCAGTATAATATAATATGTTCTACTTTCCATAATGGCAGCCATTGCCATGTTCATACAGTGCACTAATCCCTCTTCTCAGGGGGCTCCCATCATGGAGATCAATGTAACTTCACCAATTACTTGGTGGTAATACCTCAGGTTTTCCTAAATGAAGACTGAGAGCAAAGGCTTCCTCTGCCAATCACTTCCTCCTTTCAAATCCATAGGATTGGTTCCAAGATCTAAGCATTTACCACCACTTTATTATTATGTTGGGATTAAAAATCATTTGCCTGGGAAAAAAGAATGAAAATTGATTTAAAATTTTAAAAATCCTAACAAAAGCCAGAAAGCCACATTGCAAAAGGTCCTGGTGGATTGTGGATCATCTCCAGAAAGAAACCAGATTGTTTGGGCTATGTTATTGGGCAATTTGCCTCAGTTTCTTCATCTGTAAAACTGAGCTGGAGAAGGAAATGGTAAATTCCTCCAGGATCTCTTCCAAGAAATTCCCAAATGGGATCATGGAGAGTCAAGCATGTCTGAAAAATAACTGAACAGAAACGACAAGAATGCTAAGAAATGAGAACTACTGGGAAATCCCAGACTCTCCCTGGTAGGGCACCCAAGAAAGGACTTTCCAGGATGGGAGAACAGAACTGATAGATTGAGAACAACCTAAACATTCCTAAAGAATTGAGAAAGAACTTTCAGATCTCCAGGACCCAGAATCAATAATTCTATGTGAGGAATAATTCAGATCTCAACTCTCAACTCTTGCCCTAGCAGTACTCCTAGAAATTGCCATCTCGAAAGATTTTCTTTTTAAATAATGATGCCTAGGGAAAAGTCATTGGTAGTTGGGTCCCTTCCCCCACCAAAAAAAAAGATAGTTTAAAACAGTAGTCCAAAAAAGAAAGACCAAAATTCTGTCCCAAACAAAAATAAAAATCTGCTCCACAATAATGTTTTTGGTGCTAAATGGGTGTGCCGATTTTGGACCTGAAAGTAAAATGAGGCAAAATGGAATTTTATACCCTGGAGAACTGAAAAGGAAAAAAAAAAGAGCTTTTTAATGGTCCTCTGATGTCATAGTTTTTGAAGCACATAGGGGCCTTCAAGGTCATCAAAATAATCCAGTCCCATCATTATAGACATTAAGGCCAGAGCAAATGAAGCATTTTGCCCCTTTGCCCAGTAAGGAGCAGAGCTCAAATTCGAACCTGGCTTTTCTCACCCCAGATCCAAGTCAGTCTTCATGCTCAGACTTGACACTCTTTGTTTCTTTCCTAGTGGGGTTGACCTACATAGAAACAAGTACTGGTTCCCCCCCCCACACACACACACACACCAACCCCCGGCTCCCCCCACCCAGCCCCTGCCTCCCCCTTAATTCAACAAACATTTACTGAGTGCCTACTGGGTTCAAAGCACTGCACTCTGGAGGCTACAGAGATGAATTAAAAGCAATCCCTGACCCCTGGGAGCCCCAGTATGGAAAGGGAGCACACATAATAACAGTACAAGGCAGAATGTTGAAAATGTCAGTAGAGGGGTGTGACTACAGAGGGTTTCAGAGGAAAAAGAAAACATCTCTGGCAGGATGGTCAAAAAAGTCTTAATGGAAGAAGAAACATCTGAATCAGGCCTTGAGGGATGAGTAAGAATTGGACGGGCAAAAATCAGAGAGAATTTCAGGTGGAGAGAATGACATGAAAAAGGGAATTTCCAAGATGTAAGAGCTACACTTTGTCACTAGGAGAGAAAAAGGGAACCAGATGCTAGGGGAGAGTAGCGTGCTACTCAGCTGTGAGGGCCTTATGGGTCTATTTAAAGGATTCATATTGTGATTTTTTTTCTGCCAACAATGGGGAGGGAGAATGAGCAGGGAGAGTGACATCACCAGACCTGGACATTAGGAGGTGAACCCAGAAGGATGGATTGTTGAGGGAACGGAGAAGCTTAAAAGGCTGGCGCAATAGCCCAGACATGACAGGGAGACCTTATGTACTCTCATAGCAATTAAAATCTATCGTCTGCAATTAAAACGTCTATCTCCACACCCTTTCTTCATTCATCCCTATTCCTGCCCTTTTTCTCCTCCTTATGTTGTTTTCTCTCAAGGAGGAAAATAGGAGATCTACTAATTCCTTCTGAGATGGGGAGGGACGGGATGCCGGTCTCCTCCTAAGAGGGAGTCACAGGATAAAAGGGCATCCCAGGAAAAGCAATGCTGAGCTCGAAGAAATGAAATGATGGTGATGATGATGATAGCTAACATTTATATAATGCTTTCTCTGTGCTAAATGCTTTACGATTATTAGCTGCAATTTCCACCCCCTTCCCCACCAAGAACCTCGGAAGCCAGATGCTATTATTTCCCCTTTTTACAGACAAGGAAATTTAGACATACAAAAGTGAAGTGACTTGTCCAGTGACATAGACAGTAAATGTCTGAGGCTAAATTTAAACATCTTCCCGACTCCATGTAGCCAGAGCTCCACCCACCAATAACAGGCTGATGAGAATTCTGCTGATAATGATGGAATTTCAGGCAATGAGGCAAGATGCTGAAAGCCCCAGACCCTGGTCAGCATGTGGGTGTGTGTCAGGGGGGTGAGAGGTCAGAGGTTAGGGAGGACTCCTATCATCCATCACATCACACCTTCTCTGCTTAAGCAAAATGTCAACGCTGTCTGAAAGGGGCAATGTCATGAAAAGAGCTTGGGTTTTAGGGGTCAGAGGACTCAAATTCAAATCCCACCTCTGATCAATGTCACATATGTGACTTTGGGCAAGACGTTCAGCCTCTCCAGACCTCAGTTTGCTCATTCGTAAAACTGGAGGATTGAACTAGAAGTTGGTCTCTGGGGTCTTTTTCCTTCTAAATGAATGGTGCTAAAGGAGTGTCTGCCAGGGGGATAGGAACACAGGAAAGACATTTCCCGCATGTCCACAGCTTGTGAGAACATCTGAGCAGCTTGATGTGAAAGAAATGGATGGAAACAGATTTTTTTTTAAATAGAGGAGAAAATTGGCAGTCTCCTCTGGGAACCTGCTCTCCTCGTGTTTCCTGTAGTACAAAAGCCCTGAAGTCCAGCCAGCCAACCTTTCCAAATTGGCAAGCCCATCTCCTGGTCAGAAATGTGTCATGGGAGTGCGCCCGGGGCCACAGGGACTCGGCAGAGAACCTCAGCTGTTTCAGGGGTTAGGAGTTCAAATCTCAGCTTGGTGGTCTGCTCAGCCCACTGGCAGGCTCTGCTTCCAGATGGGAGCCAGAGAAAGGGGCTGAAATGAGATCGGACCTTGGACGCCCCAAACCAGGGGTGGGTGGAGAAATGCCAAGTGCTTCCTTGGGAGAAAAGAAAATTGGACCTAAGATTTCAGCTACTCGATGGTAGAGACCCAGCAGTGCTATTATCTTATACTCTTAAGTGCTGTCTATATATTTCTCCAAATCCTTTATGCTGCCAATGAGCCGCTAATTCCAGCCAAGAACTTAAAGTCATGGGATCCTAGATATTGAGACGTAAAAGACCTTAAAACCATCAGTTGACGGAAAGAATAATTCAATAATTTGCCCAGAGTCACAGAGTTAATAAGGTGCCTGTGGTGGGATTTGAATACAGGTCTTCCTGAATCTAAGTTTGGGAACCTATCCACAAGAATGATAGAAATAGACAATAGTCAACACCAAGCCATTACTCATAGATGGAAGACTTCCCAGAAAGGGAAACACACCCTAAGAGATCTTTTGACTCACAAAATGGAAAATTTTGATGGACTCATTTAGACCAGATCCTTGGTTTATACAAATAAGGAAACCCAGGTTTAAAAAAAAGAAGGGACGTGTATCAGCGCAGGGTTCTTTCTCCTCCTCACTTCATAAATCTCTAATCATGTTCCTCTCATTTTGTTTTTGAAGTGGGCTTATCATTTCATTGGTACAAAGAGTTCCCAGGGAGAAACTCCCTCCTCCAATACAGATCAGCAGCTTCTCTACAACTTAAGAGACACATCAAGTGAATTGCCCGGGGTCACACAGCCAGTATGTGTCAGAAGTAGGACTTGAACTCAGATCTCAGTGGTGAGGTTCTCTCTCTATCCACTGTATCATACTGCCTTTCTTGAGGAATAGAACCCTAAATCATTAGGATTCTTAGCATCATAGGATCTCAGAAATGGAAGAAGCTTTAGAAGACTAGTCCAATTTCTTCTCAGTGTAGGAAAACCTGCCCCCTCAACCAAAGAATATTCGGCTTTTCCCTGGATACCTCCCACAAACCAGCATCTTGGCACCTCACAAAGCTCCTTATTCTATTATCAGACAGACCAGAACGCTAGAATTCTAGCTCCTCCCCCCATCCATACCATTGGTCCACATTTTGTTATCTGGAGTAACAAAAGATGTGTTTCATCTTCTACAAAGCAAATTTTGAAAAAAAATTTCTTTTAACAAATTTTAATAGTATTTTATTTTACTTTTACAAATACATGCAAGGATAGTTTTTGATATTCACCTTTGTAAAAATCTTCTGTTCCAAATTTTTATCTCTGTTCTTTCTTCTCTCTCCCCCCTTCCAAGACAGCAAGCAATCTGATAAAGGTCAAATGTTTGCAGTTCTTCTAAACATATTTCTATATTCATCATGCTGCACCAAAAAAAAAAATCAGATCAAAAGGGGAAAAACACGAGAAAGGAAAAAACAAGCAAGCAGGTAAACAATAACAACAAAAGTGAAAATACTCTGCTTTGATCCACATTCAGTCTCCATGGTTTTCTCTCTGGGTGCAGATGGCTCTCTCCATCACAAGTCTATTGGAAATGCCTTGAATCACCTCATTGTTTAAAAGAGCCAAGTCAGTTACAGTTGATCATCACATAATCTTCTTATCGTTGTGTAAAATATTCTCTTGGTTCTACTCATTTCACTCAGCGTCAGTTCCTGTAAGTCTCCCCAGGCCTTTCTGAAATCATCCTGCTGGTCATTTCTTGTAGAACAATAATATCCCATAACATTCATATGCCATAACTTATTCAGCCATTCCCCAATTGATAGACAGCCACTCAATTTCCACTTGCCACTACAAAAAGGGCTGCTACAAACATCTTTGGGCATGTGGGTCTTTCCCCCTCTTTCCTGATCTCACAAAGCAAACTTTTAGATAAATGACCCGCCAATTCTAGACATAGTCCCCAAGGCACCCAGCAGTGTGGGGAGAATTTGTCCTTCTGCAATAGAACCCCCTTTCAGCTCATTGGTGTTCCTTTTACTAGTAGGATGACTTGATAGAAAGCATTATGCAATGGGTAGGGGAGGCAACCTACCTGAACCATTCTCGGGGCAAGGCTGAGACCATAAAGCTACTGCTATACAGAGCCTAATTCAATGATGAGGATGCTTAATTCAAACATTTTTTCTACTAAGCAGTAACCTCAGCTCAGAGCAGGACCAAAGCCAGGAGTCAAATGGAAGTCCCCTATCCCCAAAGTCACCCTGATGCTTCTTGCATTGCCCTGATCATGAAATTCTACTCATTCTTTTTTTTGCCAAATAATCACATTCTTAATCCTGGATTTCGAGGTCTTCCACAATTTGGCCACAGCCTCTGTTTTATCTGCCATTTACGTATTCTCAGTTTCAAACTGAATTACCATCCCCTCTGCCATAATACTAACTGGCATTTATTCTAAGTATCTATGACAGTACCAAGTAGGCAGGTGGTACTTTGGCTAGAGTGCTGAATTTGGGGATCAAGAAGACTCATCAAATCCGGCCTCAGACTCTTACTTGCTGGGACCCTGGGTAAGTCATTTAACCCTGTGTGCCTCAGTTTCCTCATCTATAAAACAAGTTGGAGAAGGAAATGGCAAACCTCCCAATATTTTGCCAAGAAAACTGCAAATGGGATCACAAAGAGTC